>NC_068412.1:12913248-13232286 GCF_023724105.1 Carassius gibelio | reverse complement strand
ACAAACACAGCAACACAGATTGGGAAAGACATTTTTCCATTGAAGGTCTTATCGTAAGGCTGAGGGGGCTGCTCTGTTATATAGATCATTATGACTCATACAGTAGCCCTTCATTTTCTTTCTTTTGTTTTGTCCATCAGTTCTGAACAGCCAAAGGGAGGATGCTGATGTTTTTTTCTCATTTTGTCTTACTTTATTTTGTTCTCTTTTCTCTACAGTGTGAGATTGCATAGATGGATCAACATGTATCAACACAATCCAGGTAAGATAGTATTAATAATAGTAATTCATTCATGTTGCTGTAATTTTTGTGAGAGTGTACAAGCATTACAGACCATACTTTGTAAAAGGTTATGAGATTGCCTCGCACGGAGGCTTCACAGTGTTTTGAGTATTTACACATGAAAATATTGTTTAAACATCAAATTATGGTGCAGAGCCTGGGAGAGATTCCTAATTATAAGATAGTAATGAGGGTGAATGTAGAGCGTCGTAATGTAAGATTGCACAGAAGTACAAACCCAACAGTTAAATGAGCTTAGGAAAGTTTGGTAATAGATACTTTCTACATATACAGTATGATACATAGTAAGGCTTTAAATTCTTACATTTAGACATTTAAACTACATTTTATACAAGCTATTTAATTTTTCTATTGATTTTAAGGTTAGCCATTTTTGCAACATTACAGTAATATTATCATATCTAAAACAAACAAAACAAAATAAGTAGAACTTTAAAATGTAATAATAAAGACAAAAATTATATATATAGTGTGTATATATATATATATATATATATATATATATATATATATATATATATATATATATATATATATATATATTAAAGTTGGGACACTGTACAAATTGTGAATAAAAAGAGAATGCAATGATGTGCAAGTTTCAAAGTTCAATATTTTATTCAGAATACAGCACAGATGACATCAAATGTTTAAACTGAGAAAATGTAAAATAAGTTGATTTTAAATTTCATGGCATCAACACATCTCAAAAAAGTCTCAAGGCCATGTTTACCACTGTGTTGTATCCCCTCTTCTTTTTATAACAGTCTGCAAACGTCTGGGGACTGAGGAGACAAGTTGCTCATGTTAAGAATAGGAATGTTGTCCCATTCTTGTCTAATATAAGCTTCTAGTTGCTCAACTGTCTTTGGTCTTCTTTGTCACATCTTCCTCTTAATGATGCACCAAATGTTTTCTATGGGTCAAAGATCTGGACTGCAGACTGGCCATTTCAGTACCCAGATCCTCCTCCTACGCAGCAATGATGTTGTAATTGATGTAGTATGTGCTCTGGCATTGTCATGATGTAAAATGCAAGGTCTTCCCTGAAAGAGACGACGTCTGGATGGGAGCATATGTTGTTCTAGAACTTGGATATGCCTTTCAGCATTGATGGTGCCTTTCCAGATGTGTAAGCTGCCCATGCCACACGCACTCATGCAACCCCATACCATCAGAGATGCAGGCTTCTGAACTGAGCGCTCATAACAACTTGGGTTGTCCTTGTCCTCTTTAGTCCGGATGACATCGCGTCCCAGTTTTCCAAAAAGAACTTCAAATTTTGATTCGTCTGACCTTAACAGTTTTCCACTTTGCCACAGTCCATTTTAAATGAGCCTTGGCCCAGAGAAAACGTCTGCACTTCTGGATCATGTTTAGATATGGCTTTTTTGACCTATAGAGATTTAGCCAGCAACAGCGAATGGCACGGTGGATTTCACCGACAATGTTTTCTGGAAGTATTCCTGAGCCCATGTTGTGATTTCCATCACAGTAGCATTCCTGTATGTGATGCAGTGCCGCCTAAGGGCCCGAAGATCACGGTCATCCAGTATGGTTTTCCTGCCTTGACCCTTAAGCATAGAGATTGATCCAGATTCTCTGAATCTTTGGATGATATTATGCACTGCAGATGATGATAACCTCAAACTCTTTGCAATTTTTCTCTGAGAAATTCCTTTCTGATATTGCTCCACTATTTTCGCCACAGTATAGGGGGAATTGGCGATCCTCTGCCCATCTTGACTTCTGAGAGACACTGCCACTCTGAGAGGCTCTTTTTATACCCAATCATGTTTGCCATGTTGACCTCATAAGTTGCAAATTGGTCCTCCAGCTGTTCCTTATATGTACATTTAACTTTTCTGGCCACTTACTGCTAACTGTCCCAACGTTTTTGGAATGTGTAGCTCTCATGGAATCCAAAATGAGCCAATATTTGACATGACATTTCAAAATGTCTCACTTTCAACATTTGATATGTTATCTATATTCTATTGTAAATAAAATCTAAGTTTATAAGATTTGTAAATTATTCCATTCCATTTTTACTCACAATTTGTACAGTGTCCCAACTTTTTTGGAATCGGGTTTGTGACCCCTTTCAAAAGTAGCTTTTTAATACTGTGTGTGGCTACCTGAATGATCCACGACTGTTTTTTGTTTTTGTGATGGTTGTTCATGAGTCCCTTGTTTGTTCTGGACAGTTTAAGCCCCGTTTACATTAGTGCGTATTCGTTTTAAAACGCACAACCTTTGCTACAGTTAAGCCTATCGTTTACATTACTCAGGTGTTTTCGACCCTCGAAAACTGAGACTTTTAAAAATGCTGCACACCCCGTTTTAGTTTGAAAACTCTGGGGTTGCATTTCAGTGTAAACGGACCAAAACGGAGATTTTTGAAAGCGATGGTGTGACTGAGCACTGTTCTTCAGAAAAATCCTACAAGTCCTACAGATTCTTCAGTTTTCCAACACCTTTTTCATATTTGTACCCTTTCCAGCAGTGACTGTATGATTTTGAGATCCATCCACACTGAGGACAATTGAGGGACTCAAACACAACAGTTCAAATATTCCCTGATGTTCCTGAAGGAAATATGATGCATTAAGAGCCAGGGGGTAAACATTTTTGAACAGGATGATTTTCTTATTTTGTAGATTTAGTACTATCCTTCAGAATTCAAAAAGTTTTCTTCCCCCTGGGTTATAATATAGAATATTTATCAGTTCAGCATATTATGTCACAATGATGACATTGTTTTATGAATGTTGCCTAATGGTTTGATACAGATATGGTAAAGAAGGTCAAACATCTCAGGTTGAAGAGGACAAGAATCACAATTTTAAGGAAAAAATACATTTTATGTTTTTTAAATGACCAATTTTTACCTATATTTGTTGTAAGTGCCACCAGTCTGATTCCTCATTTACACTAAAACAGGAGCCTGTCTTCGTCTAAGTGAGACTAAATGAGACTACATTCCATTACACCCACGTGAATGACTGGCCCTGAGTGCTGTCTACCTCCAGCCCAGACTACTGCTGAAAATCTCAAGCTTTCTGTCCAACCATCCAGCCACACTGATTCTCTGTTGTTTGTGTTCCAGACTCCTTTGTTTTATAAAAAAAAATATTCATCTTCTTGGGATGAAAGTCACAAACAAGCCAATATGTCCTGGCAATTTGGCAATAATTTACTGGTAAACTTTCCCTGATGCCTAGAAGTGGTTTTACGAGGGGGAGACAGAATCACAGAATGTAAGGGGTAGGATGGCATTCTATAATTAATTCTTTACGAAAGGTTATAATTTCTATTATGATCGTCTCAACTGCAATCGTCAATCATCTTGTCAGTGAATAATAACGTATATGTTGGATCAGAATGTTTTTTTTGTCTGATCTAGTGTGGCAGTTTGATGAGGAGAAATTAAACTTTAGGTTGTTACAATGTCTGTGGTTGCACTGTAAGCTATAGCATTATTCTGCTGTTTGGAAATTTCCAGCCTGTCTGTAAAAATAGTTTTCTCTGACACGAGGTTATGGTACAGCCTAAATGTAGGGAGAAATCCCAATATAATTACACTCTTTAAAACATCATCATTATATGCTACAGTTCAGCGCTTCTCTTTATAGGGATTTAAAAAAAATGAAGGTGGGTACAGACCGGTTTTAACTTGCGGTCTCTCCCTCTTTCACTTTCTTTCAGTACCACACAATAAGTGACCCAGAGAGCATCTGTGGAAGAAATGGTTACAACTTTCCTCAATGAAAGGCAAGCCACTACTGAGGAGATGGCTTTAGTAAGCAATGCACTGGCTGCTTACTCCTTCATAGCAGGTAAAACAGGTTTGGTTCACTTCTATACGCTAACAGCCCCAAAACTATACTCTGTACTAAAGCGGGGCGATTAACTGATTTTTATTTTCAACAAAAGATAATCCTTTGAAAAATCATAATATAACAGCACCACATTCCTTTTAGTGATGATGATTCTGCGGTTTTTCTTTTACATTGGCACTCCTTGCTTTACATGGCAAATTAAAAAAATATTTTATGTAATATTTTAGATGTTTTTTTATATATATAATCTAGACCTTTTATATATATATATATATATATATATATATATATATATATATATATATATATATATATATATATATATATATATATATATATATATTTTTTTTTTTTTTTTTTTTTTATTGCTCAGTGGTGTTTCCTGAAAACTACTAATAATTGATTATATATACACAAATATGTATTAAAAAAAAGTTTGATCAAGGACTAAGGAACAAACTTTTGATGCACTGTATTTTCATGTATTATTTTTTATTTAATATATGTATGTGTGTATAACCTCACTTTCTACTTTATTTTTTTTTTTAAGTTTTTTACTCTTAATATATAATATTTAAAGTACAAGAAAATCCACTGTGAAGAAGAGGGTAAATAAATGTTTGAAACACATCTCTTTGTTAAGGACAACACATTTTGTGTTACTTTTAACTCATCCACTCCTTTTCTGTTCCACTTTATATTGTGTCCCTAATACCTGTGTACTTACGAAGTAACTACATGTGTACGTTGTAAGTAACCACAGTATAAATATATATTTAGTACATAGTTTCTAGAGCTGTAAAATTTCTGTAACTACACACATGTAACAACCCTCTGAATGGTTTGTGTAAGTACAAATGTGTAACAGGACATATATATCTACATCTTGTAACAACAACAATATGTATAAGTGTAATTGGAACCATTTGATCCAGGGGGAGGAGATGGGTAAGTTTAGGGATATGTAAAGTGGGAGGAGTTGGATCTCGTGTTGGTGCACTACTGTAATACAAGTGTACTTACATGGTAACTCGTCAGGAACTGTCCACTTAATGTAAAGTGTAAAATTCTGGACACCAACCACAATTTATATGCAATGCCTAACTGGCTGCTGCTGTGTAACATCAGAGCAATTACATGATAAATCAAATATAAAGTTTACCAAAAAGTGTTGTTTCCAATGTCCTGTTACACATTTGTACTTACACATACCATTAAGTGGGTTGTTACAAATAAGTAGTTGCACAAACATTACAGCTGTAGATACTATGTATCAATGTGTACTTACACTGTGGTTACATATTACATACACATCTAGTTCCTATGTAAGTACATAGGTATTAGGGACAATATAAAGTGGGACCATGGGTTAATTAACAGATTCTTTTTTTTAAAATGGCTCCGTAACAAGTTTGTAGATTGGGAAGAAGGAGGCTGGAACCGGTGAACATTTAAACATAACTTTAATAATAAAATAAACGCAAAACTTAAAATAGTGCAACAGTCCCTCACAGACGACTGCTGCGCACAGACAGAACCAAAACAACATAAAATCCAGGCCTGGTCCTCTCTCCTCCTTCACTGTCGTTACTCCTTCTTTTATCCTTCTGGAGCTCCTTAGTGGGACTCGAGACCGAGTGGCGCAGGTGTCACTCATTATCATTCACTCAGCACCAGGGGGTATGGACAGAAGAGGTGAGAGAAAAGGAGATGGAAGGATGAGGAGAGACGAGAGAGGAAGAGAGGGGAAAAAAATATTGTTCTGGTTCCCATACACACTGCCGCTCAGCCCTACACAGCCGGGTAAAATCTTCCACGATGCCTGGCGGTGCTGGATAGCCCTCGGTGGACAGTGACGGCTCCTCTGGGTTTGGGGCAGCTGACAGCAGTCCTTCGTTCCCTGCTCCTCCCCATCAAGGCAGTGAACGGCTTCAGGTGTACAGTGATGACTCCTCCATTCCCTCACAGATGGCAGCCATCCCTCAACAACCTAGGCGGCCGGGAGCGAGTTCGTCCTTCCCTTCGGCAACTCACTCCTGCCCACCTCCTCAAGTGTCCATGGCAGCAGCCTGCTCCGTCGTACTCTGTGCAGATTCACCACTGCGGCGAGGGATCTCTGACAGTGTGTCCCTCCTTCTTCCCGGGTTTTGGCATCAATGTAACAAAGCAGGGCTCTCAAGTCTCACGCATTGGGCGTGAGACTCACGCATTTCAACCCGTTCACACGCTCACACGCCACACCTTGTATTTCTCACGCAGAGACATTACGAGGACAACGCCCACCAAGTTGCGGCGCTATTTTTTTAAACAGTGAAACAGGTAACGTAGAGGAATCAAGTGAGTTCCCCGAAGGCCCTGACACGCACCTGCTAATCGAATAAAAAAAATATAGCTACCGATCAGCCAATCAGAAAATAGCATTGCTGTATCCGGGTAAGATTTTTACAGGCTCGTGTGCAACACAGATCCAGACGCTCGCTGAAGTAGGTAACGTTACGGTTACAGACTTGTCAAGACAATGACACAGATTTTCACTATATGTTTTTTTTATCAATATATTAATTTAACATTTTTTAAAAACAGTCTAAGATATGTTTTGGTCTGATGGTTATTATGACCCCGACACGCACGCAATTTTGGCCATTATACGTGGTCGGCCGTAGCTTTTGTGCCTATTATTAGCCCACTATTATTTTTTTATTGCCAAAGTTACACGTTGAAGAGGATGCGGGGCTACTCTGACAGTTTTATATAAGAGACTTCTATAATAGGCCTATCCATAATACTTGTATGGCAGTATCCATAATAGTTTAAAAAAAAAAAAATTTTTCTTTCCTTTTATTTTTACTGCACCTCATCCTGGTCCCCATTTTCAAAACGTTTTGCCTAGGCTATCTCATTATATTTTATCCAATGTATAATATTGATTATTGCATTCGTCTATTTCAAAGATGTCAGGGAAGAGGCAAAGGAGCAATCTTTCATGCTTTGTTCTAAAAGATCTGGGCCCGTATTCATAAAGAATCTTAATGCAAAAAGTAGTTCCTAGTGACAAAATTCTAAGAAAATTCTTAGAAATGTGGGCGTTTACTTTTAAAATTAAAGAAAAAAATCCTAGTAAAGAAAAAATTAATTCAGAAAGCATCTTATCCCTTAAAAGAGGTCTTAAGGTAAAATTTGTTATGAGCACAGACGAGGACTTTTAAGAGGCTTAAGAGTTTCTTTAGCAGAGGAGAAAATGGCAGAAAGATGAAGAGGCAGAAGAAATGTGTTGCAGACAATGGATGACAATGAGTTAATAAGACGGTATAGATTATATAATAATTTAATATAATATAATTTAATATATAAATTAAAGTAATCACTACATTACGATATTTGGCAACTGGGAACATGCAACAATGCAATAGTGATGATTTGGGTCTGTCACAACCTTCTGTAAGCAGAGTGATCACACAAACAATTACAGCACTTTCAGAACATCTTATTGTGTCACAGTTCATTTAGTTTCCACTGGAGATTCCCACCTTGCAGGCTCTAAAAACTGCATTTATGAATATAGCAGGCTTATAGGTGAACACAAGCAGGGGGAATGAACCGTTAATAGTTTGTCCTATACGCTCCCATGTCTGCTTCTTGTCCCTTGCTGTGTCTGAATTTTCCTTTAAGAATGGCCTTGTGTTCATCCACTAACTGGGCTAACAGTAAACACTGTTCCTCTGTCCAGATTGGCTTTCTCGCTCTTCTTGGCTTTGATTCCATGTTTGATACATTAAAACCAACACTCAAACCGCCACTTACATAGGACGGCAATCACTGTAATTGGAAAGAGTGGAACAATTTTTATCATTCTAAGCCAATCAAATACCTTATAGGAAATTAAAAGCATGGTAAATAAAAAAATAGAATTCATATACACACATATAATGTGTGTGTGTGTGTGTGTGTGTGTGTGTGAGAGAGAGAGAGAGAGAGAACGGTCAAATAGGAAAAATTACGCATGTAAATTTAAAGTGAGGATTAGAATAGACCCTATACTTAAAATCACTCTTTTTTTTCCTTCTTGGACAACCAGCCAATCAGAGTCTTCAAAAGATTGTGTCATACATAGCAACCGGTTCAACCCCGCCTCCTCACTAAGATAAACGTTTTTGTCTTTTCCTTACTCAGAGTTGCTCTCAGATCGGTCCCGAATCGCTTTTAAGCTAAGACTCCTACGTAAAAGTTTTTAAGCTAAATTAAGAGTTTTCTGAGAGGATTCTTAGAATCTTTATGAATGCGGGCCCAGCTCCCTAAAAAGGTGGCTAGGTCAGAGGAGGAGGCTGTGGAGAATACAGTAGGGGAGGGAGTTAGGGTGCCAGTAGAGGATGGGTGCATGGAAGAGACTGTGGAGGACCATAGAGGAAACAGTGGAGAACCCACTGGAAACAGGGAAAAAGAGAGGGTTATGTAGAGCAGCCACCTGTAGGTGTTCCTTTAAGAAGGAGTGGTCAACCCGATCGCCATTCATCACAATGGGAACCACCAGCTCTTTTTACTGGTGCTTAGTCTGCAGACAAGATAACTCCTGTGTCCATCAAGGTGTGAGGGACATAAGCAGGGAGGATTTCTAAAATAGCTGCATTAGTGTTAGTGCTTGCTCATTCAAATACCTATGCTGAGAGGGTTTTCTCCATGGTGGGATTAAACAAGACCAAAACCAGGAACAGTTTAGCACTTGATGGAACTGTGAAAAATGGCTGGCCTGGAACCACAGTGATTCAAATGGGAGCCACCAACCCCTGGCCTCAAAACCAGCTACCAACACCTACTATAAACAGCACTGACCATTTTTTCTCTCTCTCTCTCTCACACACACACACAAATAAATGCTGAATTAAATAAATATTATTTTATTTGTAAGAATATGTGTCATTTATGAGATCAGACACCCGTCCCCATCAAACCCCTGCCGACATCGCGACCGCGGGCAAAATCTCACTCTGAACTCAGTTCAAAACTTGAGAGCCCTGAACAAAGTATGGAAATCGGGAAGAAGGGGGCTGGAACCAACAAACATTTAAACATAATTTAATAACAAAATGAACAACACAAAACTGAAAATAGTGCGACAGTCATCACAAACGCCACGCAGAATCCCTCCTCTGTGGGACTCGAGACTTGAGTAATGCAGGCGTTGCTCATTATCATTTACTCCACCGGCCTCGCTCCGCTCCCATGGCTCTCGGGCCAGCCCCATTTATCACAGGCTCACTTGAAATAAAAAAAAAAAAAAAAAGAATATGAATTTCATCCTTTAAATGTTTCAATCATTTAAATCTCCTTTAATATCAGAATAGATATGCCACATGAATGCCTCCATATATAGGCTATGTAGGCTACACACACAGCTAGTCTATAAATTCTTCATTTAGAAATCAAAAAGATTACACAAGAAGAGGTGTGTGCAAGTTATTAGGCTATAAAAATATGATTACAAGCCAGGCCAACTTTGTATTCTGTAATACACCGTAACAGTGGTCCAATGAAAACTGTTACTAACCTTCTGAACTGTTTCTGCAGATCACCCGGAACGGGCGGCACTGTATTTTGTGTGTGGAGTGTGTTTGGGACTGGTTCTTACCCTCATCGCGTTAGTGGTGCAGATCTCCTGTCGAACCGACTGCAAAACGCAACAAGCGCCCAAGAAAACAGGCAAAACTGCGGAGAGCACCAGCGACACGAGTGACAGTGACTCGGACTGGGACAATAGCTCCGACCTGTCGGCACGCCGCCACCGGCGCTTTGAACGGACGCTCGGTAACGTGTTCACCTCCGCGGAGGAGCTGGAGCGCGCACAGCGATTAGAGGAACGTGAGCGGATTATCCGGGAGATCTGGATGAACGGACAGCCGGACATGCCAGCCACACGCAGCCTCAACCGCTACTATTAAAGTCTCTGAAAGCAAAGAGACGGAAGGTTTGAGGAAATATTATACAATAGCTATTAAAAACTGGGATACAGTAAGGGACTCAAATATGGGAGAAGCCAACACTTAAAACGTTTTGGAACATCTCTTCTGGTGGCACCGGCAATACTAGTGAAGCATTTGAAGGTGCACTCAGTACATTTTTTGTTAATGTTGCGCTGACAGTCGTTTTGTACTTATGCTGATGACACCTATACTGACACCTGGTGGTGTGGATGAAAAAGCTAAGTTTTTAGTTAGGGGTAAATATTCATGTAAATTTAGACACTTTTTGCTATTGCAATGTTCTAATCAAAATGTCCTAATAAACTGATAACACAGTAGAAATGCTTTATTTGACATGATTAATTTATTACACAAGTGAGTAAGCATCTTCAACAAACCCACACTTGATATTTAAAATAAATCAGTTCTTGTTAAGTGACTGATTTGACTATTGACTTCATGATTTTAAATATGTTTAGAACTGCTATTCATTTATTTGTGTAGAACTTCAATGAGAGGAAATAACTGAGTGCACCTTTAATGAAACTTGTTTTAAGGAAGAATTCACTAACATGTAAAACAGGTGGAGAAAAAATTATATGCTTGAGCTTTGAATATGCTTGACTTGAAATACTGTATTTTTGAATTAGAATGAATTTTGTCTGAAATTAGGTCTGGCCACATGGACATTTGACAATTCAGACACCTATTTTTATTGAGATGTTACTCTTTAGTTGGCTAATATCTTTTTTATTTAAGCAAAATGTATTTCTGTTACAAACACTTTTATTATACTAAAGCTTTCTTTTGGAGCTCAGGGTTTTCATGACCTCTGTAAAGGATTTCTCTTCATTTGTCATATATGGTTAACCAACAAAACAAAATGATGGTCTGTGCCTTCATTTAAGAAAATTTCACTGTAAAAATGAAAAGATACTAGAGGTAGAAAACCTTTAGATGCTTTTTCTAAAACTGGTTCTGTCAGTGTGGTGATCAGAGTATCTTTTCATTCTTACAGTGTATGCCTTCTTCAAGCTAGTAATAATTATGCACGAAAAGACAATCACCTCTATTTGTACTAGATTTTTCACAGCGTAGAATCAATTTTCTACATGGTGCTATAGGTAAAATCCATCCGTACGTGAGCACAGTTCAGTCCAACTTTATGGTCCAGAAATGTTAGCTATATCAAATATGTTCCTATTCTTTTTCACCCTTTGGTGTTCAACACATGCAGCATGTTAATAATGTAACCAAGAGGCTCACGTGGTGCTTCCACTGTCTCATTCCATTCTCATTCAGTTTAAGTGTTTCAACAATATTTTAATAACATATAAATATATGGATTATTAGAAAATGAATTTGCATTTGGTTGTCTTTTAACATGGCTGTTTAGAACATGTATTATGTAATGTGCCAAAAGTTTGTCTGTGGATAAAGTCACTACATCTTTCCATAAAATAAAAACAAAGATTTGTTGTTGTTGTTGTTGTGCTTGTTGTTTAAGCCACTACTCCTTTAATTCTCAATGTGTCTTTATGCAAACCCCAATTGAATGCAAAAGTGCCCTCTGCTGTCTGATGTCTGAACAGCTATAATGACAGAATCATAAACCTTTCAAATACTTTTATTCCCATCTGAGGATATGCAGACAAATAGATGGGGAGTATGACCAGAAAGAAAATGTATAAAGACATGTCTAAATTAGCATTTAATGGTACAAGAGACCATGTTTTATATTAGTACAAATAAAAAAACAAAGTGTAAATGCAGAATGTTTAGTACAAACTTATTTTGACAATGATTTATACAATTATTTAAAAAACTATATTCTCCACAGATTAACCATAAATATAACAGTTGTTATAAAATACTATATGTTCCCTTTGCATACACTTGGTGAAATAAGATATAATAATATAAAAATACATGAAAAACAAAATTATATATATATATATATATATATATATATATATATATATATATATATATATATATATGTAAATGTATCAGACCTGGCAAAAAAAAAAAAAAGAGCAGCAAGTAAAATATGTCAGTGTAACATATAGTACATAGTAAATGTAAACCAATTTTAATTCACTGAGCTTATAACTAACGGTACTAAGCTGCATACAGATAACTGCCAGCTTATAGTGTTTATAATATTTAATAACAATAAACCAGAGTTTCTACAGGTTTAATGAAGGTAAATGAAAGATTTTTAAAGAACACTTAAAGAAAATATATGGAATAAATTGAAAATTGGAGCTGTATTAGCAACACTTCAACTGACCGTCATTATAATGTAACCCCCACCCCCACTAAAATATGGAAATAACTTACTGTACCTTCTCATCATGCTGCAAAACATTTATTTCCATGACTTCATGAACTTAAGATCTGCTCTGATCTAAGGCCTTAAATGGTGCACGGAGCTGAATTAAAAATCTTTAAGACCTGCAGAAGCCTAGCAAAATGAAAATATTTACCAGCTTTATCCCAAATAAATTCTAGTATTAAAAATGTACCTGTCTTCTCGCCCCTCCTAATCGAGGACTTGTACTCTGCATTGTTTTGAGGTCTGGTATTGGAGTTGAGGTATGACATGGGTTCCTGTTCAACAGCTGTTTGGCAGACAGGTGCAGTGCAGCTCCATTCATAATGGGACTGATCACAGCCATACTCTCTTTCTCTAATGTAGCATCACTGACACTATAAGAGAAATGGGGTTCTGCACTGAAGTAAACAGTGCTACTGCAGTCTGCAGGGCAGGTGTTATACCCTGCAGCCTTCTCTAGAGACTGCTGTCTCACTTCAGCAACAGATAATCCTTCACGGTTTTCAGCTGGACTACTTTTAGATTGTTCACCTGCTTCCATGTTTGGCTGGTTACAAGCGTCCCCTCCAGTGTCTATGTTGGGTGCATCATCGTTGTCCAGGATGACTGAAAGCCCTCTGTCTCCATACATGCAGCTGATCTTGACTGTGTTTCCAGTTTTGAGAGCCAGACGTATTAACATATGATGATGGTGCCAGTCGCCCTCTAGAGGCTGAACAGAAGATCCTCCTCCTGCCTGCGTGTCAGGAGCAAAACCAGTCACTGAGAAAGTGCCATGGTGGTGTGTGGAGGATTCGAGTGTTGTGTCCTTGCAGTCCACATCGGTTGTTCTGTCAATAGTTGTCAGGCTCATTTGGAGTCTGAGACTCTGGAGGATCTCCGTAGATTTTGGATGAAGAAATCGGTAGTACAGAACAACAAAAATCACACCTAGAAAACAGCAAACAGAGCAAACTATATTTGTAATGTTAAAAAAAACATATCAGAAAACTGACCCTCATTTTTGGGTGAACTATCCCTTTAAATTAGTACATCTCAGATTGAATATCAATTTTTCATATGTTACAATATAATCAGTGCTGGATAGATTACTGATTCCAAATGACATGATTATCAAGATCAGGCATTTTAATATTAGAGCATTCTTAATCTTTACCGATAAGGAAGCTGCATAAGACGTTCAGAGGAACACTCAAGCTGTCCCACGAAATCCCGCTGAGCGAGTCTGATGCCAAAAGCAGAAGGAAAGTGTTCTCCAGCAGCATTAACTACAACACAGATAAAAAAACCTGGATCAGTGATCTCTGAAATCAGTAGACAGAAATAAAAAAAATTAAATCATTATCATCCACAAGTCTCCAAGTGTAGTACTAAAATCATTTAAACTAAAAGTGAAATACAAATAAAATCTAAAAGGTAAATATGAATATTTAAATGTATATATATATATATATATATATATATATATATATATATATATATATATATATATATATATATACAAACACACATTTAAATTTATTCATTTTTCAGACGCTTTTATCCAAAGCGACTTACAAATTGGAACAGTGGAAGCAATCAAAAACAACAAAAAGAGCAATGGTATATAAGAGCTATAACAAGTCTCAGTTAGGTTACACAGTACACATAGCATGGGATTTAAAATATTATAATAAATAAAAATAAAAAGAATAGAGCAAGCTAGTGTTAGAGGTCTTTATATGTATAATAAATATATATGTATACACACACACACACACACACACACACACATAAATGCATAATAAATGACAATAAAATAGAATACAAAAAGATTAGAAATAGAACAGAATTAGAATAGTGAGTGTTAAAGTAAGAGGGTCAAATAAAGATGGAAGAGATGTGTTTTAAGCCGATTCTTGAAGATGGCTAAGGACTCGGATTGAGTTGGGAAGGTCATTCCACCAGGAGGGTACATTTAATTTAAAAGTCCGTAAAAGTGACTTTGTGCCTCTTTGGGATGGCACAATCAAGCGACGTTCACTTGCAGAACGCAAGCTTCTAAAGGCACATAAGTCTGAAGTAATGAATTTAGGTAAATGGGTGCAGAGCTGGTGGTAGTTTTGTAGGCAAGCATCCATGCTTTGAATTTTATGCACGCAGCTACTGGTAGCCAGTGCAAATTGATAAATAAAGGTGTGACGTGTATTCTTTTTGGCTCATTAAAAATTAATCTTGCTGCCGCATTCTGGATTAATTGTAAAGGTTTGATAGAAACTGACTGGAAGACCTGCCAGGAGAGCACTGCAATAGTCCAACCTGGACAGAACAAGAGCTTGAACTATGTATTTCATATTTAAATATTCATGTGTGCATTAAAGTCGATTAGTCTAATCACCTTTAATGCACGCATTTTAAACAGGTTATTGTACAGTAAACAAATCGCCATTCTAATCTAATGCGTTGCGGCACTGTAAGGTGCACACACAGGCTTCAGACAGTAGCCTCTACATCACGTTCAGATCACGGCATCGCGTGCACATAGAATCATTAATTTTCAACACTGTTCTGTGATTTCTGAGTAAAATAGCTTAGAAACTGAAAAGTTCTAGCATATATTTCTTAATAACTAAATACCACAGCTTCACTAGAGACACGCTGCAAGGGAGAATTAATTCACACACGCAATCGCTCACTAATTCATTCATATAAATGTAATATTTACTGTGCTAATTTATCTGCATCTAAAGAACTGATAAAAATGAGCTGCTATAGAAGCAATAGCCATGTGGGCAATGCTGTGTCATATGCCATAGCTGTGCACAAGGTGTTTGATTCTAAGTTCCAGGTTCAGGCTTGTTTTGTTCATTAATTGCATCATCATCGACTAGTTGAGGTCGACTCGACTTTCATCACATAAAAGCATAGATTGTAAAAGACTTTTAAAAAATCAAAAGTCATTCAACCCTAATATACATATAAATATAAATACATTTTTAAATAATAAAAAAATAATATAAATGACAAAAACATAATAACATTACTAAAACTTGAAAAACGCAAACAAAAGCTTATTCTAAATATTAATAAATAAATAAAATTTTTTATAAATAATATGAAACAACACTGCAGTGCGGTGAGACCAACCAAATAGAATCCAGTCATGTGGTACCGAGAGGGCCCATCTTTAACGTTGAGGAAGAAGAAAATGTGAATTGCCCCGAAGATGAAGTTGAAGAGCCGCCAGGAAGCACGGTTAATGCAGATATCTGTCTGCTGGGACACTTGCCAGAATGTCATAATAAGCCAGTGGAAACCTGAGCAGGGATTTAAAGAGACAACCACAAAGAGGCCATTTATTAACAAGTCATCCTTTTCGAATTGGGCAATGGCAAATTACTTAAAAGCACTCAGGGCTGTCACGTGAGCTAACTGTGAAAGCTTTTGTGTGTGCAGAAAAAACACATAGCTTGACTCACCCACAACTCCACAGGACCACCAGTGAAACATACTGCAGAAGAACATGAGGCTGGCCACCCTGGCACCTAGCATGCCCCCTCTCCATATGAGCTGACACAGCATTGCAGCGGGAGTCATGTGCAAGTGACCGGGACGGAGCAGAAAGCATGAGCGGCTGTACAGGACCAGAAACCAGGACACATTCAGCAGGCTCAGCCCCACACATAAGACCACTGTAAAAAAGTTTAAAGAGAGCTATAGAAACTGATTCAAGGAACAGTTTACCTAAAAATATTTTAAAAAAGGCTTAAAATGTACCCTCGGACCATCCAAGTTGTAGATTAGTTTGTTTCTTCATTGGAACAGATTTGGAGAAATTTAGTGTTACATCACTTTCTCACCAATAGGTCCTCTGCAGTGAATGGGTGCCATCAGAATGAGAGTCCAAAACAGCTGATAAATACATCATGATCATCCAAAGGACTCCAGTTTATCAATTAGCATCTTGTGAAGTGAAAAGCGTCATGTTTATAACAAACAAATCCATCATTAGGCTTTTTAACATTAAACAGCTACTTCTGGACAAAATACCAGTCCATAATCTATGACAAACTACTTCCTTCAGTGAAAATGTCCATGCCGTTTTCCTCTCACATCATAACAATTCACCAAAATATTTGTTTAGGACTGTTGTCGCTTGTGAGTGATATTTTATTTGCACAAATTTCTCTCCTGGTTCATACTTTTTCACTGGAGAAAGCAATATTGCTGATAGAAGAGCCAGAACAAATTAATTCACAAGACATAATTTGATGGACTGGTGTTGTGTGGATTATTGTGATGTTTTTATCAGCTGTTTGGACTCTCATTCTGACGGCACCCATTCACTGCAGAGGATCTACTGACGTGATATAAAGCTGTAATTTACTTAAAATCTGTTTCAAAAATTGCCAGGGGATGAGTAAAAGTTCAGCAAATTTTCATGTTTGAGTGAACATTTAGTATTGTGCACAACAATAATGATTAATGCACAATCATGTCTTGTTTTATCATAACATTTACAAAAGCACAACAAATCTTTTTTTATTGGTCAGTGACTCATTCAATCATTGTCACTGAATAATTTACTATTTCCACAGAAAACTGTTGATGGATGTGACCTGGTTGATACCTGGTGACAGAAAGCCAGGGTGAAGGGTGAAGAAACTGTAGGTCTGCAGTAGACTTTGAGGCAAGCTGAGTGTCAGGGCCTCAATCAGTAACAGAGCAGACACATCCGCCTGCTGCATTAGTAATGCACCAAACTTAACCTGCCCACCCTGAGACTTCATGCAGCACCATAACCTGCAAAAAAAAAAAAAAAAAAAAATTAGAAACAAATATCTCAGAAACAAGTAGCCTATTGTAAGATAAATAATATCGTTGGGTGAAACCTGATATGAACATGCACAGGTCACCACAATGAAAAAATACACTACAGTTTGAAAGAACTTTTTTTTTATGTTTTTGATCAAAAATACAGTACAATTGTGAAAAATTATTACAATTTAAAATAACCATTTTCCAGTATTAGATGTAATGTATTCCTGTGATGGCAAAGCTGAATGTTCATCAGCCATCACAGAAATCATTCTAACATGCTGATTTGGTGCTCAAGAAAAATTTCTTATTATTATCAGTGGTTTTTTTTTTTTTTTTGATGTAGGTTAAAAACAGCATTTATTTGGAAAATAAGTGTATGCAACAATATAAAAGTCCTTACCATCCATCACCTTTGTCAATTTAAAGCACCCTTGCTGAAAAATAATACTTTATATCAAAACTTCTCAAAAATTATTACTGACCCCAAACCTCTTGAATTATAGTGTGCATTGTTATAAAGCTTGTTATAGGGCCTTTAAGATGTTTTACATTGTGACATTTTCATGATTTTGGAGTTAAATGTGACCTGGACATGTTCTCATGAATTCATTATAACTCAATTAAAACAGTTCTAAATGCTAGAATGTTTTTGACCTGTGATAGACCCCCAGATGCAGACAGTGCAGAAGCAGAAGGGAGGGCTTGGATCGATCTGCATCAGTGATGTACCACTTCAGACTGAGCAGCTGCACAAGTGTGACAGGCAGACACAGAGCCAGAGTCAGCCAGGCCAGCAGCTCCTCGCCCATCCAGAGGTAGTGAGTAAAGCACAGTGCAACTGAGGACATAGTAAACAACAAATACGTCAAACAGTCCATTTATAACAACAACACTGAACTGACTCGAGCTGAATAACGACACCATTGTCTTCTGTAGAGCTTATCATAGCTGATATGAACTTATTTCATTATTGATGATATTTAAAAAAAAATGCATGTCTTTTTAATTAACAACTGGTACACTATTATAATTTTAATAAGTCTTTCACAAACAAGTATAATGTGAATTTGAATGCACAAACTAATGATTTAACTATCTGTGAAGTAACTTGTCTTTTGGGGTTGCGTGTCTAATGTAAAGCATCTGTGTGACAGAACACGCCCCCTGCTCTCCATTCATGAAAAAGGCGCTCAAATGCTGTAAAACTATAGCAGAAATAAAGTGCAATAGCAAAACTGAACTCATAATACAACAAGAACAAATAGGCAAAACCCAAATTCACATGCCGATGCAGTTTCCAGAATATGTTCAGTAAGCACAGATAGCGGTTTGGAAAGGAATGATTCATCGGGAAATAACTTACGCGCCGCTTTCTCCAATAAAACAATGACTCCTGAAAAAGAGTAGAGGCAGACGTGACTCCATATGATCGCACTTCCCTTTCGATTCTGCATCGTTGCACTAAAAAGTGTTTTTTGTCAAAGTTTGTGGTATTACTTCTGCAGCTTTTGAAGGACAGTGAGCTTGCGCGCGAGCTGCGCTTTGTGTGTGACGTCTTTCTGATCGGGAATTGGAGGCTGCCGCTTAATGTGACGTCACGCACCGAAGAATCATATTGTATGTAACGTATGTAATGTATTAGTCAACCCAAGCTCTCTTTCACAAAAAGTTAAGGACCTATTTTAAAAGCATGTGTCTACCTTCAAAGAAGCTAATAAAACCTGGACTGTTTGGCCTCGTTTTGAATGTTTCAACATTGATTTTACTTTATTTTATTCAGGAAAGGAAGGAAGAAAAGGAAACAACTTGACATGTGGCCAAGTGCACACACACAGCATTAAGTACTGAAATTGAAGGTGGAGAGACCACTGTAGATTCACTTACCCCTCCTACAATCCCTGCCAGACTGTAGGAGGGATTTCTCAAACCCGTGACCTTTGGGTTACAAGTCCGACTCTCTATCCATTTCAGACCTCCCTTCAGACTTTGTTGTGCCAACAGTGAAGCATCCTGAGACCATCCGTATGTTGGGTTGCTTTACAACCGAGGGAGTGGGCTCTCTCATAATTCTGCCCAAAAACACTGCCAGGAGTAAATATGGTATCAAAACATCCTGCAAGAGCGATTTCTTCCAATGATCCATTAGAAGTTTGGTGATGATCCGTGCATTTTCCAGCATGATGGAGCACCATGTCACAAAGCAAAAGTGATAAAGAAGTGGCTCAAAGATCATTACATTGAAGTTTTGGATCTGTGGCCAGAAAACTCCCCGGATTTCAATCCCATAGAGAACCTGTGGTCAGTCCTCAAAAGGCAAGTGGGCAAACAGAAGCCCCAAATTTTTTATTAACTCCGAGAACTAATAAGCCATGAAAGGATTCACCATAAGACAGGATTTTTCCAGAAGCTAATATCCAGCATGCCAGAATAATACTGTACTGTACTGTACTGTCAGTACTATATATATATATATTTTGCCAATAAAAGCTGTTAAAATGTATGAAATGCTTATTGTTTTTCAGTGTAAACATATGGGGAAAAATCTACAAATTCTGAAGCAGCAAACACAACGTTTGTCACTTACAAAACTTTTGGCCATGACTTTTTTTTTTTTAACTGTGTGAACTCTTGGTTTTTAGAGTTCATAGAAAATTAGATCATTAATGTCATCATTATGATTAACCACAGCTTAATTTTCTTTGGATTCCATGCTATTCATCACATTACTTACATTCCAGACTAAATTAACAACTAAGTACTTTGATTACTCAAGAGATTCAATCACGTGAGAGTCATGCGACCCCAAGCGCACATGACTCCTCACGTGATCCTTCGTTGCTCTATAAACCCATCAGCGCGTTCTTTTGCTGTTGTTTATTTCCGCCCAGTGGTGCTTTGGGGGAGTGAGACACACATTTCAAATAAAACAACTGCCAGCAGACGAAAGACAGGTAGGACGTTGTTCCTAAAATCTGCTTTTAAATCACGATCATGTATATTATTGTTACTTCTTATTTGCTTATAATTTAACATCAGGTAAAAAGAAATCATGGACGTATAGTAGCCTGTTTTGTACCCATGTCATTCAAAAATTACAATGCGAAACGCTTTATTCGGGAGTAACTTAACTTTATTTTATTTCAAAGACCCTAACTGCTTTGCTCTGAAATATAATGTTGCAGTCGTGCGATTTATTATTTTAAAATCTGGATTAATTTTTCGTTTGACTAAACAAACAAGGCCTGCAGTTAAAAAGCAAAGCGGGGGAAATGGAAACCAGAGCTTTTGTTTGAACACATGTGAATGCTACGCTGCTCGTTTACTTCCAAATACAGTATTAGATTTCAAACATAAGTTGTCTCCGATATTTTACGCCTTTCAATAAAGTTACTACAGTTAAGTGGGAGCTTTAAATGCCGCGAGCAGTCTTTTATATTTGCATTCCTCACTATATACTTGACTCCTGACTGTGTTAATGCCACTTTAAACAGTATTTTTAAGTTAATTAATTTTACTTCAAGGTTTAAGGTCAAAGTAGGCCGGCTTTCTCAAATTGGCAGGTTTTCATTGAAACTGCTTATTCATGTCTTATGATTGATTGCATAATTTGCATAGACCTTTTAGAAGTTCAATCTGCAAAATATTGCTAAATTGATGCCTTGTGAAAATTATAGTTGTCAAGATCGTGGCAAGTCCATAGGGAATACGGAAGTAAAGTTGTTTTAAAAACCACTCCGCTGTTAAACCACTTAACTAGGAGCCCCTTTAAAAAAAAAAAAAAAAAAAAAGCCTTAAAATAAAGACTTGCCCAGGGTCAAGGATTGTTTGTATGGTTGTGTAACCCTTAGGAGTCCTGGCCATGTTTAAGATGTCTCGAGCCTTCTCTTCTGCATGACTGCAGTCTGAAGAGAACACTTCTGTATTCTGTGATCTGTTTCTCCTGATTGAGAAGTGTTCTTGATGTACCACCTGACCGTTGCTGATTTTTAAGACCGTTTAGAACTTTAAACTTCATTAAATGAAACCAAGATGCAGCATTTTAGCTGCAGTTCATATTAAAAGGCTGTTTAAAGTGGGACTTTTGGACCACTAGAATTACACCTAAAAGCCTCTTCTCTGCATGCAATTGAGATTTAATAGTGTTTTTGTTTCAGAATGTGGCGGCTGGCTTTCCTGTGCGTGGTCTCAGCCCTTTCAGTTAGCTGGGCTCGTCCTCGACTTGCTGCTCTCTCCCCTGAGATGGTCAACTTCATCAATAAAGCAAACACTACTTGGAAGGTAAGAAGCCGTTCTAGTAACTGATATGCTAAATTTCATCCTAGTAAAAATTAGCCACTATTGGAAAGATCTTTTGTATTGAGCCATTTTCTTCAGCATCTCTTTCATAATTTCGCAACATAATTGTCACCTATAGGCTGGACACAACTTCCGTAATGTGGACTACAGCTATGTGAAGAGGCTGTGTGGGACTTTGCTGAAAGGACCCAGACTCCCTGTCATGTGAGTTCAGTTGAATTTTGTGAGTGGTGAAGATTAAGAAGTGCAACTAGTTAAAATTGCATACATATGAAGGATTCGTCATGATGCTGTTCTTAGTTTCCTCATGCTTCTTGCTTTCAGTCCTGCGTTCTGGTATAACGGATTTTGCTTAATCTTTAACTAGGGTACAGTATGCTGATGACTTCAAGCTCCCCACTAACTTTGATGCCAGAGAGCAGTGGCCCAATTGTCCCACTCTTAAAGAGATCAGAGACCAGGGTTCTTGCGGCTCATGCTGGGTGAGGTCTTGTCTCTGGTGGATGCAATATGACCTTAGATCTGTTATTTGTACACCTCACATTTTTACTGGTATTCTTCTCGTAGGCATTTGGGGCTGCTGAAGCCATATCTGACAGAGTATGCATCCACAGCAGTGGCAAAGTGAGTGTGGAGATCTCCGCTCAGGACCTGCTTACCTGCTGTGTCCGCTGTGGTATGGGGTAAGTTAGAAAATACTGTAGTGTAATTACTGCTAAAGGAGGACCCAGTGTATGATGATGCATTCAGGATAATGCCAAACAAGTATGCTGGCTTTAAATTGGAAAAATAGATACATATTTTGTAATGTTTTGCACAATGTTAATTGTTAATCTCAGATGTAATGGGGGATACCCTTCTGCTGCTTGGAATTTCTGGAGCACAGATGGTCTGGTCACCGGTGGCCTGTATAACTCTCATATTGGTTGGTGACTTTATTATTGTCCTGGTGTATTGCATTTGGAAACATTTTTTATTATTAATAATAATAATATTAATTATAATTTACTTATTTTTAAGGTTGTCGTCCATACACCATTGAACCCTGTGAGCATCATGTGAATGGCAGTCGCCCTCCTTGTACTGGAGAGGGTGGAGATACTCCGAACTGTGACATGTCCTGTGAGCCTGGCTACAGCCCCTCTTACAAGCAGGACAAACACTTTGGTATGAGTTTACAGAACACAAATAGTTACATAAAGGTTTACTTATTTGCACCTAGTCAGACATCACTTTAGGTCTGTGGTTTTAAAGCCATTTTACTCAGTCCACCGAGATATTTAAAGGCCCTCAGCTCTTTTGTTTTTACACTGTTCCTCCATCCCAGCCCCCGGGTTGAGAATTGCTATTTAAAGGTTTTTTTTTTTTCTGAATGATGGCAAAATATGAATTCATTGAACTTTTGTGGTCCTTGTTTGTCACTGCAGGAAAGACGTCCTATAGTGTCCCTTCTAATCAGAAGGACATTATGAAAGAGCTCTACAAGAACGGCCCAGTAGAGGGAGCTTTCACAGTCTATGAGGACTTCCTGTCATATAAATCTGGTCTGTTTTTGTTCATGTGCATGGCTAGAGTACTAATAACATGGAATGGTTGATAATGTGGTGGTTCTTTACTCGTTTTTGTAGGTGTATATCAACATGTGAAAGGAGATGCACTAGGTGGTCATGCCATTAAGATCCTGGGCTGGGGAGAGGAGAATGGTGTCCCTTACTGGCTTGCTGCTAACTCCTGGAACACTGATTGGGGTGATAATGGTGAGGGTCATTTTTCTTTTGTATGAGGACTAAAATGCTGCTGTCTTCAGTTTGTTACCCAACCAAGTAAACTGCCAAGGAAGTGTTCATGTGTTTTGTACCAACACTTGGTTTATGGATTAAAATGAATGTACAGGAGTTTGCGTCATTGACCAAATTTTTATTTGCAACTTTAGGATATTTCAAGATTCTCCGAGGTGAGGACCACTGTGGCATTGAATCTGAAATTGTGGCTGGAATCCCACACTAACCACCAAAAAGAAATGCAGGGAGGGCTGAAATGAGCACCCCGTTCAAAACGCAGACACGGAATGTCTCCAACTTAAGCTGAATGCCATCCTTTATGGCCATGTTACATGTTATTAATTAGTGGGTTTTATATGAAATCACTTTAGACAGGGATCCTCAATCAGGTACGTTTTCGAACTGGCGTGACATTTTTATGCATCTCAATGTTAACTAGTTGAGGTCATGTGGTGTCAGTTTTAGACCAGTTTACAAGATTTCAGCACAACTTGATGCCTTGGCCAATGTGACTTTTTTTTTAAATTTGCTTATCTAGGTTGAATGGTTTTTATTTTGGTTTAATTTTTTTTTAATGCACAGTCTAAAATGTAATAAAGATTAAAACCAAAGTATGTATTGTCTTGAGGTTTTTTTTTTTTTTTTTATCAATTGCAACATCAAGTTTTCTACTATAACTAGGTAGAGAATGGAAAAAGGAATATTGGACCTAAAGGCAAATATTGTGGGGTTTTGCACTTCAATCGAAATCAAGATGGCGGAGGCTGAGAAATCTGTACTGGAAATGTAGTGTGTGGGTCTCCTTGGAAGTACAAATTGCTTAACTGTTCAGCAAAACTGCATGGTTAAATTACTCCCTTATGGCATGAGACACTTAAGACTTCAGCCATTTACATCCTGATCCATCCAAATTCTATTGCATGCTCCTCAGAAAAATAAAGTTTTCAGCAACATTATTGAAGCTCAATAAACTATTTCTAATTGAACTTTTATTTCAGAGGCATCAACCCTCAAGGAGGGGCTGGATATAGGAAAATGCCAAGAGTTTAGTTTGAAAACCTAACAATAGTTGCTAAACCTGGGTTGTCTCTTAGCAAATCTGAGTTGTACTTGGTTTGCATAGTTTGAACCGGGCCGTTCAGAGGGTTTGCAATAACATCTATAATATCAGTAACGCATGCTCTTGTACTTTCATAACTTTTAGCATATCCAGAATTAAATTATGTATCAGTTTATGCAGCGGGTACGTGGTTTCCAGTGTATGGCTAATTTGTACAAGTCTCTAAAGTTGTACTTCATGCTTAATTTGGCATTACATCTCTAGTTGCTCTTGGTGGACTGGTTTTTTAGGCTGCAGTTAGTCCTGATGTTCTTCATGCTATCTGGTTGTGATTCTCAGCCTCCATGTTTTCTTTTTTGGCTGAATCTTGTGTCCCATTTTCATGTTCAGACTCTTGGTTGTCTTCTGCATCTTGTTGGTGAGTTTCAGAAACTCCGTCCTCTGATTTTGTATGTGTTTGCTCCTGGTTTAAGGCTTCCTCCGCAGGAGGATCAGTGGGCACAAATTTGTTTTCTTGCTTATGGTCTATCATGGATGATAACAGCTCTGAAGGAGCCAGAAGTCCATCCTGGTTCACATCTTGAGTTTGTAGCAGATAATCCACCAAAGATACAACCTAAAGTGTAAACCACTTCAAGTCATAACCGAATTCAAGAACTTTTTTTTACTTTGAATGTTGTGACAAAATGAAGCAGCACTCACAGTATCTGCAGACTCTGGCAACATTTCATGAGAAGTCAGAAAATCTGTCAGTAGTTGCATTAGTTCAAGGCCATCCATCTGCCCACTTCTGTCATAGTCATACAGAGAGAAAAGGAAAAATACCTCTGTGACAAGAGGAGAACAAATCAGACAATAAGAAGCTTATGAAACCTGAGAGCACCCAAGGTAAACTGCACAACTGAGAACTTTAGCTCTTACATTTATAAATGTCAGTTTAAATACAACACAATTTTTACAGAACTAACTTATAGGCAGTGGAATTATCTTAATATGAAATAGCAAAATATATATTTAGCAATTGTATGCAAAATGGAAAAGCACACAGAAGTAGTGGAAATAAAAGCGGTTAACAGAGACTGTTACAAATGAAACCCTGTATATTAACCTTGTTCCCTTGTGTTCAGCTCTGGACTGGTCTGTCCTTCCTTCAGGCTGCTCTTGATGTAGCTTTGTAAGAGCCTGTCATACAGAATCAAAGATTACAGGCCACTCTAGTTCAGCTTTATATGATTACAGTACTTATGAAGGAATAAGAGCAAGGATATAAATTCATGCAGTACTTTCCTGAATTGGAACATTTAAAAAATTACACTTTAAAGATAAATACTGGAAGCATTGTGTTTAACGTGCATAACTGCATAATGTCTTTCTTTAGGACTTATTTCTTTTGAAATAAGGCTGAATGCACAGCTCTGATTTTGTTTTGGCACCTTTTTAGCTATTACTTGTTCAGCATGTCAGTGTGTCAGCATTATCTCAACAGACTTTGAACCTTGCGCCAACTGTACTATCTTATTTGATCAGGCAGGGTTTGAAGATAGTGAAGCAAGACTCAGGGAGTAGTAGTCCAAAAATGAACCTGCGGTTGTCTTCGCTGGGGCCAAAAGGATTTGCAAGGTCTGGTACAACGATGTCATCACTGGAAAAACAACAGTCACAAGAAAAATGAGCAGAGTTTATTGCACATTTAAAAAAAAAATCAATACCAAGATACTACCATTTGCTATTGGATAACTATCTACCTATCCAAATCAAAAAAGTCCATCCACTAGATATGCTGTTTAACAGGCAAGATGTTACTTACAGATGTACAATTCTAAAATGTGTTATGCACAAACGTACAATTGTTCAGACTGAATATAGCCTAAATATATGCTAAATATATAAAATACATAATCTAAATCTAATTTGCATTTATTTATATCATTATTTAAATTAATATAATCAACTATAATCATTCACTCATAATTAAAATATTTAATCATTCTTGCCAGCTATTGATTTTTGTTTCATTACTCATGATTGCTTAAATTACTCAACTGATTGTCAAAACACATTTACATAGACACATAAACACATTTTCTCTTTATTGACATACTTTCCAATAGGTAGTACCGTAGTAGTAGTAGTAATTGGGAAAAAAAAAACATAATATTTAAATTTATATAAGATGCATTTTACAAAATCTACATGTGATTTGTGTTTTTTAAATAAGCACATGGTACTTATACAGTAATACGCTATATTGGATGATCCTCTCTGAATATGTTTAAATCTTTCTATAAAATCCCACTGGGGGGCCACTAATACTACGATATACGACAGTCATAGTGCAGTGTAGTATAGTATCCTACAGTACAGTATACTAGCATGGCGTTAATGAGGCCTACCTGAGAGTTTGCTGAAGTTGTGGAGAACACAGACTCAGTGAAGGGAGGATGAGCAAGAACACAAGCCGTGCCGTGATCATATTAACTGCTCCACTGGATCGCTTTGTCACACCTGTCACCGCAATCAAACGAATCATTAGGGAGTCAATCGATCACTCAAAAATTATACAGAAACTGTTGTACTGTTTGAATCAAACACCAAAATGATTCTTTCGGATATGAGGAGTATGACAGTGACAGAACTCCCTACAGTTCGAGAACAATGAAGCCTGTTCTTCTTTTCTTTTTCTTTTATTTCTTTTCTTTTTTAATGTGCATTGTACTAAAAGATGCATTGTACTAATGGATGCTGATTTAGAGACGGACAGTAAGGATGTAACTAACAGAAACGCTAGAAGTGAACGAGCCTGTACCTCTCGCAGCGGCGGTCAGCGGTCGCTCCATGATGAACCCCACCCGGCTGATGAGAGCAGCACAGCCCCGTGTGTTTGCGTCAGTGACGGGCTACACGTGGACTCCGTGGACGTGCCGTTGACCGAGTGAGATCAGCTCCTCCTCGCGCTCTCCACCGGCTTCCATCATCGCCACTAGAGTCGCTGACGCCGCATTTACTACATGCAGTTCCTCCGCATGCACCGCCTCTTGTGTGCAATACCTTATCCGTTACTGAATAAAAAATAATGTCATGAAGTGACCAGTGTACGTAAGAGCTATTTCTTACATTGGCCTTTGGAGAACAAGAGGAAACAGAACGTCAGCAACTTATTTATATATTTTTTCTGTTTAAAAGTGTGTTATGCATAATAAACGTTTCATACAATCCTGCTGCCGACAAACCCATTCCTGCTTTATTAAAAAAAACATGGTTTTGCACAGTTTATCCACAAGGTGGCATGCAACTGTAATGGAATAATACAGTGTCTTAGTGAAACCAACTCACCAATGCATAATATTAATATTAATGATGGTGATGACGACAATAATAACAACACATTGATTTAATAATTAAGTTAATTAAGAATAATGATATGTTACTTTGAAAACAATAAAAAATGATAGTGGTAGTAGTAGGTTTACTGTAAATGAGGCTTATGTTTTAAACAGTTTTGCCACATGATGGCGATGGCTTCCGTTTTAAACGCTACGACAAAGTATTAAAATCAAAGTCTATCTATCTATCTGTCTATCTCTCTGTCTGTCAAATCGCATATAAAGCTTTTTTTTTCATGGGATCCCCTAGACTTGTAGACACTCAGAGTTGATGTAATTGATTCACTTGTAGCTGATCAACTCAAAGTGCACAAATGCTTAGTTTATGGTGGGTAAATCAATACCTGCCTTGCTCACAGTCAGTCGTACTGTCCATGAATTTAATGTTGATTGAATATTTCTTCCCATTCAATCTGTGTCCAGTTGATCATTGATCTCAGCACAGGTCAGAGGTCATTTGGAGGTGCTGTCAGAAACACATGGAGGTAAAGGCATCATTTGTACAGCACCCAAGAGCACACAGACCTTTCCATACCACTTTCATGGTAGCAAGTATTTATACATTGCTAAGAATCTACTGTAATGATGAATGCAGTTATTTCAAGCCTCAATCTAATAGAATAAGCTTTATTTGATAAGGTTGTTTTCACTGGTCTGATAAAATATAGTTAGTTACATACATGATAATAAATTGAACAGCTTTTTCTCTTAGCCATTTGTAAATCTGACACGTGTGTGGATAATGTTCGATTTAGTAACAGCTGTGCCTGTTTCATGTATTGCTTTCGGTGCCATCTGTTCTGCCTCACTGCCAGATAGAGAGTTCAGCCAAAATGCTATTGTGTTTTCACAAACATTATAAACTATTTAATGCTAATCCTTCTAATCCAGTGCTATAGGAACCAAGCTTTTCCTTATGGTTAAATTCTGCTTGTTTAACCACACCTGAGTAAACTGATATTACGGTTGTTGTTGGTAGATCACAGGGGCATCATGTCAAAGGTCAAAGCCGACGGAGTATTTCTGGTAATGTATTTATGCTGCACACCTACATAGCACATCTCGTTTTATCAACGACTACACATTATATGAATATTCATTTCAAACTGTTTGCAAATACCTTTCAGTTGAGATTAAATATAAAATACGTAAAATACTTGATCCCATAAGCGTAATTCAGCAAAGTTGCATTGTAGAGTTAAATGTAATTTTATGTTTACAGTATTTGAATGAACCTAGGGGCCAGAATGGGTATAAATCAAGATATTTCCTGAAAATAAAAAATCAGTAACACCTACTGAGATGTGATTGGCCTAAAAATAAAACCAAATTTAACAGTCTTATTGTGAAAATTGACAAATGTTTTATATATATCAGTGTGTGTGTGTGTGTGCGTGTGTGATTCAGTGAATGTAGCTCATTAATATAGAACTATGATTAAACTGACTGTGACTTACCTGTGCATTACACAATTTTACCACAATTTTCACACATTTCATCCAATCAGAATTCATGTGGATCATGCTATATATAAAAATATTATCCATGCAATGTGATACTAAATGAATGACCACAATAAGATATGCAGATATGTTTTTAAAAGCCTGCGTGGAGCCAGAGAGGAGCACTAGTTCACTTTCTTGTCTCTAATTAGTGCCAATGATAAGTAGAGCATGATAAAGATGATGAGCATGTTCTCACTGTTCTGACTGGTGTGAACTATGCATGAGCTGTTGTTTTCTTTTCTCTCTCCGATCTCACTGTATCTGGGTTGAGCAGCACAAACAGAACCCGGTCAGAAAGTGCTGCTGAACTGAGACAGACATTTCTTCACAGTGTTATGTGAGGTCAGCTGGGATACATTCGGGATCTGTTTTGAAAGAAGTCATCCTGCTGAATAGACACACAGACTGAAAGCACAATGATTGCACATTAAAAAATAACAGTGTAATTAATAATCAGAAAGTTCTTATCGACTGGAAAGCGGCTGTTATTCTAGTCACACTGATGAATGTGTAGATGATTAGCTTAGACTTTCTCAGTCAACCAGCCTCACCTGAAAGATTAACAGTTAAGAACAGTTAAGTTAAGATTTTTTAATATTGAAGATTTTTGTGTTTGAATCAGTAAAAATAAAATAAAATGTCATTAAATAATAATATTAAATATTTTTTTAAATAATAGTTTTAGCAGTAATACTAACAAAAAAATAATAGTTATTAACAAAACAAAATAAACAACAACAATAATAGTATATTATTTAAAAGTAATTTTTTTGTTTTGTTTAAAAAATATACTACATTTTGTAATAAGCAATATGTAAATATATAGAAAATAAAAATGTATTAAATTATATTTATTTTTAAATAATAATGAAGATAAACACAATAAAAACAAAACTAACAATTAAATAATAGCAGACCAGTTGACAATGACAACAGCTGTTATATTTGTTGCAGTATAAGCAGATCTGTTATCACAGGGGCTTTCCTCTGTTTGCTTGTAGCAGTGTGTGAATGTTTTGCTTTCTCATCAGACATCACCTTTGGGAACGTGAGCAGTGTGTCGCTTAAGACTCTGGATTAACTGACAGCAGAGGTCTGCTGCATCATGGGAAGCTCCTGTACAAGCCGTCTGCCTCAGTGGGCCGCTCAGCTCCCTTGAGAACCGAGCGATCGACGGGGTTCTAGTGGGAGCTGCTGTAACGCAGCGTTCTCAGGGCTCTCATTAAGGGAACCGCTCATGGATAGAGGAGGAAAAAAGTAATATCGGATTTTTGTGTGAGTGTTTTATCAATCAAAACTGTGTGTAAAGGGTTTCTGAATTTTATTAGCTTATAATATTGCTGAAATCAAAGTTTAAATGGTAGACGTTAATGGAAAAATCGAGTTAAAAGTCTGGTACTGAAAATATCAAAAAGCAAGAAATATAAAAGCATGTTGGATATATTTCCACATTGGTTGTCCTGCTGTAGCATCAAAGATCTGGACACTAGAGAGGCGTCCCACCGCTGCTGCATGGAAATATCCACACTTTAAACTCAAGAGGCTTTTTGCAGTGTGCAAAGTGCAGGCTCAGAGGTTTGGCCAGGAAAATCAATGCTCAGCTGGAATGTAATATTATTTCTGTGAAGGGATACATTTTTTTATGTTAATTGGATCTTGATTTGTTATTTTGAGCGGCTGCCTACAGTTTAATCAAGTCTTGTAAATACAAATAAAAGTTCTTCCCACCCTCATGACCCAAGACTGCTACTTTTTTTTCTTTCTTTTTTTTTGTCAGCAAATTCACCATGGTAACAGTTAAAAATAGAACAGAACAATAGAAGCAGAACAGACCCTTTAACAAAAGGTAGAAGGTATAGAGAACAACGTTGTGTAGAAAGCCAGCAATTTATCTGCACTATGCAGCCCTTTCCTTCTTGTGCCAAATAGGAATGTTAATCACACCTCAACAGATTGTTTGCTTTGCTAAAACATGCACCAATTTCTGTATTTACATAAAATATATGATTATTTGACATTTTTAAGTGAATCGCCTTTTAATGACCGTTCTAATTTGATTAGCTTTTTGTAAGTGTGCATGTCAAAATACAATCCTTTATGGGAACAGTCAGTGTTTATTAAATAATATATTATGACATTTAGTTCTTCGCACACATCTAAATTATAAATGAAAGCAAACACAAGTTCAGCTTGATATTTGCCACCAAATATCTCTGCATTCTGTCTTCACCTTCAAATATTCCTGTCTGTTAGTTAGACAATAGATATAGAAGTGCCTAATAATAGCCTAAAATACAATTGTTTTCTAGATGAACAGATAGATAGATAGATAGATAGATAGATAGATAGATAGATAGATAGATAGATAGATAGATAGATAGATAGATAGATAGATAGATAGATAGATAGATAGATAGATAGATAGTTCCGTCAGTGGACTTGTTGAAGTTCACACAGGTTGTGTTTACAGATTTAAAGTCTGCTTTTGTTTTTGTTCAGGATGTCCTCTGATCAAACTAGTGGCAGAGCAGCAGGATTTAATGAGTGGAAATGTTCTTTCACACTGTGGCTCTTGTTTTCTTTGGACGCTCAGACATGCTTACATAACATCTGCTCATGCTTGAAGTCCAGAGTCCTGATTGGCTGTTGATGACGGCAAGATTTACCGCCAGCTTCCGACTGTATCAGCGACCGAGAGCGGGATCTGTGCGTGTGTGGCACTTGTTTACGGTAGCATCGCTCTTTCCCACATTGACCTGATCCAGCTGAGTTTCCCACAAAGGCCCGATCTAAAGATCTTCAATTCAGAAGCAAAATATTTTTTTTTGAAAGTGCCAGTTTTAATAGACACTGATTAGGAAAAACACCCTCAGTTTTCTGAAGAATAAGAATAATGTTTGTTTATTCTGCTTATTTAAAGGCAAAGCACCAAAATGTCTAACTGTGTAGAAACACCACACATAATGCTCAGGGAATTCTCATAAAAATGCTGCTGAAAAAAAAAAAATACAAAATAGCATAACAAGAACATTCCAAGCTTAACAAGCAAGACTTCTAGCAGTTTTCAAGAAATGTTACAGGTAGCTTAAGTGGTGAAGACAAGAGCAAAGGCAAGATGAACATACTTGTATTACAGTTAGTCTGGCACTGCTCCTCGGACAAATCAAATGTGGTAAAATTAAGGCAAGAAAATTTATTTTCAGGTTTCTCAGTTCTTAAAACCAGAAAATATCATCACAATGAAATGCATACATCTTGTTTGAATAAACCTCATTTCTACATTGAAAAAGTGTAATGAATCAGATGTTTAGCTATTGTTGAAAATCTTTCCAATCATACCGTACCATTGCTAAACTAATAATACAAAACAAGGAGATTCCTCTCTGCCGTCTACTGTGGGTTGTCATATGCAAGCTATTTGTCTGGGCTTGATTATTATAATATTATCCACTTAGTATTGACACAAAGCCTACATGCATTTGACAGAACATTCATGGTCATTCCTCCTTTAGTCCTCAAAGCATCACTTAATGGCAAATGTATGCTATTATTAAAAACATATGACAAAAAAAAATTCTAGTGACAAAATAAATTGTAACTGAACAGTCTGCAAAGTCATAGCTTTTTCTCAAGCGGTGATAAAACACACTTATCTTCTTTGGCCATTCCTCTGTTCACCAGCTTCCACAGTCATCAAGTGACATTTCATTTGGCTTTAAAGTTTGTGAGTTTAAAGGAAAAGTTAATCTAAAAGTAAAATTCTGTCATCATTTATTCACCATAACACCATAAGACTTTGGAGACGGAATCATAAACCGAGAAAATCCAGATCGAATAATTTGTTTTGTAAAACTGAAGAAATTCATGTTACGGTAGTCACATTAGAATCATATACTATTATAGTTTTATACAGATATTTTTATTTTTTCCATTTTAATTTTAATGTTTTAGCAATTGTATTGTTTTTTATGCAATTTTATGGTAACATTTTAGATTTAGGAACACTATTCACTATTAACTAGTTGCTTACAAACATACATATTACTAGAATATTGTCGGTTTATTAGTACTTATAAACCACATATTAAAGCCTTATTCTACATGACTACATTCTAGGTCCCTTAACCAATACCTAAACATAACCGCTACAAACTTTTATTTATTTATTTTTTTTATTGAGGGAAAACTCTTAGTTAATATTGAATGTGTTCTCTATTTTTCCTTATTCATTTTATGTCATGTTAGGGTTAGGTTTATTGTTTTAGTTACTTTAGTAAATGCAATTAAACAAAATTAAAACAGCATGCTGCCTTGTCAAATAGTTAAATATGTATTTTAGCATTATTATTATTATTATTATTATTATTATTATTTGTTTTTCTGTGTTTTTAATGGTTTTATTATAAATGGATTATAATATCCCTGGTTTGGAACAACATAATGGTGAGTTAATGATGCCAGAAAGTCATTTTTGGTTGAGCTATCACTTTAAGGCAGATATAACTGCCATAAAATGTTACAGGATTTATGCTAATAATATATTTATACATTGCATTAACACACAGCTTTCTTTATTCAGCAGGCAATGAAAGATTAATGATTGTGCATTGGTCATATATCCAATTATGTCCAATTCTATTGCATTTGCTTACAGAATCATGCTATCAGTGCACATCACATCTAAAGTTATGCAAGCTGAGATGCTTCGACTCCAACATTGTTTCATATCTTTTCGGTCACAACTGCTTTTAAACAGAATGTGCATGTGGATTTAAAAACTAAATTCATGTGCTAATGCAATATATAAACTCTAAATGCTGAGCCACCAATCCCAGCTGTTTAAATATCATTAACGCTCAGCTATTCTTGCCTGATACCCAGTAATGGTTTTTGAACAGACGCTCACACATGCTGGGTTTGGGGATATGCATCCAAAAACACATTAAGTTCGTCAGTGTTTGTAAAAGATTGGTAGGTGGTTCAGTCTCTAAAAAAAACAATACATTTCTCCGTATCATTCATTGTAGCAGCTTCTGGGAAGTCTGTTCCTGGTGATTTTAAGGCACAAATATGATTCACTGGATAATAAAAGCTGCTGTCTACAAAATGTAAAGACAGATTCATCTGACTGGCGCAAGCCATAAATGCACCCGCTCACTGATTCCAGCATACAGTACATCCAGGAAAGATATGAATGCTTCTGATAGAGCTTTGTGAACAAACATATTTGTAGACACACATGTATCTTCCTGTTTGCGCATGTGCAGAAGAAGCTTGAGCTTTATTTGAGATGTTCAATGATGCAGATCTCGCCGTGATCTGGGCAGTCCGGAGTTAGACCGTTTAGGTACAGGCTACCATTTTTTGTTAATGTAGAGAGTCCTTCTTTCTCAAGTTCATCCGTGAAGTTTACAGACAGGGTCCTCTTGCAGGGCATCATGTCCTGGTCTGGATTTTGGCTTAGCTCTGATGACAGCTTGCGCTTGATGTACGCTGCCCGCTGAAACTTGTCGTAAATTTCCACGCTCAGGCGGCGGCGCGTCTCTTTGAACTCCGCTGACACGTTGGCCGTCCATTCTGCGGCGTGAGCACGGAACTCTCCCACCTGGAACAGAAGGAATGTTCAGTGGGACCAGACGCAGTCAAGTGTCACATGTGTTTAGAAGCATTTAAGAGGTGCAAATCAGAACCTCAAAAACATGTTTTCTGTGAAAATGTTTCGGCTCGAGGGAACGAGAAGCATGTGGGCTGATTCTGTCTCAATGCTACTGGGAGAGTGTTTTAGAAAGAAATTCAGGGCTACTGCTGTGACACTGTACGGTTCATCCACCATGTGCAGACATGCTATGGATTTTTTAGGACTCTTTCGACCCAATACACAGCCATCAATGGACTTATCATGTGCAACTCATGTGTTTCAGTTCTCTGGCTTTTACTAATGTTCACAAAATGCATGGCATATTGTGTAAAATGTAATAATAATTGCTTATTCTTTCCAAATTTTGTATCAATTCTAATGTACAGTATACTCTTTATATAGATGTTTTAGAATAGCCATTTGTAACATTATATATGTCTTTTACAGTATTTTGGATCAATTTAAAGCATCCTAGATGAATAAAAGTGTTCATTCTTTTCAAAAAGTGTTCGAGTGTTTTCAAACATTTAAATACAAGTGAATATATGTTATACACTGTTTGTACAGTGCAGTGTAAACATCTATCTGCAAATGCACCCAATACAATAAAAAAATTAATATTCTCAGCTGTGTGCTTAAAATTGTCTTGATGCACTACTACCAGGAAGCCTCTTAAAATATATTATCATATCCACTATAATTTACTCTGGAAGGAATAGTTCACAATGAGTCATGCTAATATCAAGACAACTTGCATGGATGGACTATGAAACAATGCCTCTCAAAACAGTAGCTGTAATAGGGAAAAAAATGAATAAATGGGTAAAACTAATGAGAAAATCTTCTTTGTTGTCTTCTCTAATGAAGTCATTAGATGGTAGTTTAGGTTGGCTCCCTGCAGGACTATTGAAAAGTTCTAATTTGAGAAGTTTATTTCCTGATGTATTAGAAAATATGAGTATGTACAGTACTATACAGAACATTTACAGGATTTAAGAGACCCTGAATGGTGATGTATTATAGATGAGAATCAGGTAGCAGAACTGGATCATTCAGACCTTTCATTCACATGAATCCTGTACTCCACTTCCTTCTCTATTTCTGGTGAGATGTGATAATGGAGTTCAGTGTGAGACATTTTCAGGTTCAGATTTACAGTATTCTGCTGCAAAATACTGAGGCCAATCTTCATTTTGTGAAAGACTTTCCTTGCATGTTCTTGAAAGTGATATATCATAACTCTTAAACATAATGATAATTATGTATTTTGTGATACTGGAAAAGAATGTCCGAAAATTGCACTTTTATGATCTCATCAGAAAAGCACAAGAGGTCTGGAGAAGATGTCTCATTATGTGTTTCAGAGAGAGCAAAGCTTCTGTTCCAGCTAATCCAAGCACATAATTCTCCAGGCCCAAGCCCATTCACTTCATACACTGGAGTAAATGAAAGCTAAACACAGCGCTGAGCAGTGATTGGCTCCTGGCACCCTGGAACTTAACATAGCAAACAAAGCCACAATAACACATAATGAACTCTCTGACATGAACTGGAACATTTTATACAGGCCTCATAAATCAAATAAAACGGTGTCTGCTCATAAATTTGACAGAAACCCAAAATAACCAAATAACAGTCAAATGCTTTTATATTGTTTAGAAATACAGCTCAATATATATAAAATTAATAGTAAAGTATTTTATTGAGGTAACTTCTTGGCAAACATTCATATGTACAGAAAAAAGTTTGTGCATCAGCATTTATGCTTAAACTGAGAATGCCCTATATTCAAATTCAATTCAAATCAGATATTAAAATGGAAATGAAATTAAATAAATTAATGGGATAACTGCTGTAAGTGTAGTTTAAAAATTACATAATTAATTACTATAAATGACACTACCAACATTCTGGAGTTAGTAAGAATTTATTTTAATTTACTGATTGACTGATTGATTGATTGATTAAATGATTGATTGCATCTCATGTTCACCAAGACTGCATAGATATTAATGTCGAAAACTGTTGTGCTGTTTAATATTTTTGTTGAAACTGATACCTTTTTTTCAGGATTCTTGGATGATTAGAACTTTCAAAAGTACAGTATTTATTTCGTTTATAAAATATTTTACAAAAATCATTATACTGTGACTTTTGATAGATTTTTTAAGGAGCCCCACACATGACATTTAAGAAAATATAAATAAATTGTGCGCAATTTACTTATTTGTTCCCTCAATTTACTAAAACGTGCAAACGATTACTATTGCGTTCCCTCGATTTACTATTGCGTTCGCTCGATTTATAAATTGTGTGTACGATTTACTAATTTGTTCCCTCAATTTACTAAAACGTGCAAACGATTACTATTGCGTTCGCTCGATTTATAAATTGTGTGCACGATTTACTAATTTGTTCCCTCAATTTACTAAAACGTGCAAACGATTACTATTGCATTCCCTCGATTTTCTATTGCGTTCGCTCGATTTGCTAAATCATGCACAAGCTTTAGCAAATCGAGGGAACGAATTAGTAAATCGTGCGCATAATTTATAAATCGAGTGAACGCAATAGTACATAGAGGGAACGCTATAGTAATCGTGTGCACGTTTTAGTACATTGTGGGAACGAATTAGTAAATCATGCACACGATTTAGCCTAATATTTTTTTCTGCATGTCATGTGTGGGGCTCTATAATTTTTAATGCATCCTTGACACATATAAAGTATTAAGTAAGTATATTATCCCTAAAAGTATAAAAGTATTTATAAAGTATAAAATTATATTGTATCAATTATATTAATCACTGTTTATTAAGATTTGATTATATTCAAAATATAACTTTCATTTATCATGAAAAAAAACACTTCATTTCTTTTATAACCAAGTGTTGTCTCTATTGCTGAAATTGATGCCATCCCTGAAATAAATGTATTTTTGTTGGGTGATTTCTGAGTTAAATATGTCATCATTTTAAACATTTAATAAGCCTACATGTCAAATGATCAATGATTTTTTATTTTTTTTATGTTGCTCCTTGTGCCATTTGGTTATGATAGTCAAATAAAACTCCCCTGTTGTGTGATTGTGTTGAATGTCTTTAAAGTGCAATCCAGTAAATTCCTTTTCCAATTTATATTGTAATTCAATATCCTGTGGCTCATGGCCAATTCAATTCACACTCATGAATTGAGAGGGAGCCATTTCTGAAATTGAGATTTTTGCTCAACCGTGGATGAGAAGTGCAGTTCTCAACCTGGCATTGCTGGCTTAAAGCATATCAGCAAGCACATACCTCCTCTTTGGTCTTCTTGGAGATGACTCGAAGCCAGTCTCCAATCATACTGAGAACTGCAGCGAAGTAGGCAAGACCCACCAGGATCCAGAACCACACGATGGGCTTATAATAGTCCAGATACTCAATCTCAGAGCCTCCTGAATGAGATAAACGAACCCACATCAACCCACTGAACTTATCATGATTAAATATGACTACTTCAGTTTGAGTAGTTTTTTTTTTACTTTCAAAAACAAACACAAGACCTTGAAATGGAGACTGAAGTAGCAAAGTGGGGACTTCATTCACCTGCCACAAAGTCTCCAAATCCAATAGTGGTTAAAGTGATGACAACAAAGTAGATGGACTCCAGAGTGCTCCAGCCTTCAATGTGTTGGAAGATGAGGGCTGGGAGGGCCACAAACAGCAGGCACCCAAACAGGATGAACAGGACAGTGGATGTCACACGGATTTTAGTTTGGCTCACGTTCCATTTCTGGGAGGAAAAACAGAGGAGAAGGCAGGTGAGTGAGTCACGGTTGACAGACATTCACAATTCTCGACCAGACACCATTTGAAAACACTCACTCTTATCCAGCGTCTGACATCTAGTTTACATGGTCACACATGAGAAATAGAGAAAATAGAAGGACATTACTGTTCAAGTATGGGGTTGGTAAGATTTTATTGGTATATATATGTATAACACTTTGAGACGAATTCCCACTATTAATTATCATGCCTATTATTTACATATTGGCTGTTTATTAGTATTTATAAAGCACAAATTCTGCATGACCATATTCTACATCCATAATCATACCCAATACCTAAACTTAACAACTATTTTACTAACTATTAATAACCAGCAAATTAGGAGTTTGAGACAAAATACATAGTTAATGGTCTCTTAAATTAACAATAAAAAAAAGTATTTATTTTGCACAATATTTATGCATGTATATTAATGCACTTATATTAATCAGTCAAGTAGTCACAGTTATTTCCCAATTGCTCGAGAATTGCCAAATATGCCGGAGGATGAATAATCTGCTTGGTTTAAGGATTACCCTATAATAACTAGTTTAAAAAACATATGAAATCAAAGTGAGAGTTTTATGGGCTTTAGTCATTGTGTGTCAACTTTGAGAAACCTTTTATAGCAGCATACTCCCAAGCATTTTTAGCAGATATAAACATTTAAAATATGCAAAAATAGGAACAGGACCAAAATACCGATCATAAAAATAGACAAAGAAAACATGATAACTCATGCTGCACTACACAGTTTGTCCAAACAAATGCTGCAACCAACTATTACGACCGCTTATAATGCGGAAATGTGTCAACACAGGACACAAACTGCACTCGGTTTATTAGAGTTTAAGAAATATACACTTGCTCTGAAAAAAGATGGATTTTTTCTTTCAGCCTTCAAGAATCTGTTTACTATGTGTTATACAAAAGAATGAGTGCACCAGCAATAAATAATTCACTATGCTGCATTGACAAATTCTGTATTTTGCACCTCATTGCACACGTCAACGTTTCAAATTGTTCCTGCACAAAAACACAACAGCTCAGTTGAGAATAAAAGTGTGTATGTGCAACGAGTGTAAACAAGATGGCCGCCAGAGGCACTTAAGTGATTACATTGAATCATCAAATGTGACAGCACCGCAGAACAAGGTTAACAGCAATCAGCAAGGCTTTCCGCAAAACAATCATTATTTTAGAGTGGCATGCGACTTATTGAGTGAAGACAACATAGTCTATTACTGATTATAGGGATTTGGGTTGCACAGACTAACTAAATTAATAAAATATTAATATTTTGTTTTTAGATTAGATTTAGTAATCTGCCACAGGGGTAAATTTACATAAAATTTGTATAAATATTTCAAAGAACTGGTCTCTTTTTTTTATTTTTATAAAATGTATGTATTTATGTATGAAAGTGCTGCACAAGGATTATAATTGTATATTATAAAATTAATTATATAAATTTAATTAATTAATTTAAAAAAATCCTAATTTAGATAGTCTTTCTAAATGATTTTAGCTGAACTGAATGAAACACTCACCACAAACATCTTTTCCACTTTGGCAATACCTTTACCAAATATGGTCCCCAGCTGATCGCCCACTCCAGCCAACAGGAAGCCAAAGAGTGGGATCCCAAGCAGGGCATAGATAATGCAAAAGATCCTGCCTCCTTCTGTGTGTGGAGAGACGTTTCCGAAGCCTGAAACAGAAACAGAGTCATTCTGTCAGGAAGACTGAATGATTCCAGGCATAACGTGTGGGTATAATCTGCCAAAACAAATTGGTGCTGTGCTTCAAGAAACATTATTTCATTGTTTCTAAAGCTTGTAAGATGTTTTGTTGAGTCAAACAAATAATTCAGCACATTTTATGCCAAGTATCTAAAAATGTTTAAATCATACTCCCCTAGTGCATTAAAAACTCTTTCTTTAATTTACCATGCATTAGGGCTGTATCATCTTGCCTCTATGAAGAATCTCCCAGTTAAGGCTATTCAACACCTAAATTTAGCTATAGCACAAGAGCAAAGCGGATACAATCATTACAGGAATGTAAATGCGATGAATGGAACATAATTGGGAAAAATTTCGGCATTTTAAAATGAATTCAGGCCTCACGAAAGCAGCAGGAATTAGTTCATTATACAGACTGGGTAACAGTAAGGTGAGATAAATTATACCTGCCATCAGGTTCACCCATGTAATTGGCTTTTTTTGTTGATTTAAACTCAATAAAATTTGAAGTTTTATATTAATCAGTTCAATTCAGTCTTTGGGTTCAGTGCAAATTAAGCTCAAATAACAGCACTTTTGGCAATTTTACTAATTTGCTGCCATGAAATCTAATGCTGCAAACCCTAAAACACAATGAAAAAGATGAGAACATATTTATAACTACAACTCTAAAAATAAAAAATTTTAGCTGAAGATTTAAGTGTTTTTCACATTCACATTTATGCTTTTAAATCCTGCAGAAATGGACTCCATTTTCTTCTATTGTAACTGCTTCACTGGAACCTTGATTTTGGCTTCTTTTAAATTATTTTTTTGTTTTAATCAACAATGTTCCACAGCTTCTGTGGATTTACATTAATTTGTACTAAATATTCCTTTAAAACTGTGAGGCTACATGCTGCTGGTGCTAGTAAAAAAAAAAAAAAATTAGGAAACTATGATTGGGACTCTTTAGAAATACTTTGATGAACTTTACGCTGTTATTGATCTAGACTGAACCCAAACTGAATTGACTTGAGAAAAATAATGACCCTATTGTCTTTTACAGCAGTTTTATAGCAGAATCTAATCTGTCTCCATTGTTGAGTTTCCATAATGCTTGTATAAAGCGCTATAGAAATAAAAGTGAATTGATGGTAAATTTTGCAAGGAAGTTTTACAATGGGAAAGAGACAGAGACAGTGAAAGTACCAGTGGTTGTGCTTGTTCCACAGCAGGAACTTAAGCAATTACAAGAGCAAAAAGCTAAGTCACCGGACACCACCCTGAGTGAAGTCGAGCATTGGTGGGCATTTCCGCAACAGCTTCCGTCCAATTATGTCCCATTTTCCTTGAAACTGATTAACTGGGCTCAATCACTCCTCATGCAATCTGTCCTCTTTCAAATCTAATTAAATCAAAAAACCTTGAAAGAGCCATAAAAATTGGCTCTCTGTGAGACAACCTTAATTACACATGGCACAATGGAGACGAATAACTGTAATGTCTTTTGGAAAAATTATCCACATGTTCAAGGCTGGATGAAAATATCACACTTGTTCCTGCAGATTAACTATAAGGACGTAAGTTTCTCAAGAGTAAAAATGTATAATGTGTGTTAATGTCTTCAGTATTTCTATTTTCTCCTGATACAAACAATGCTGTGAGAAAACTCATCATTATTCACATAAAATCTAATTTCCTCACTTTAAATAGAAACAAACAACATGAAATAATCGATAATACGTCAGAGACTCTAGATAAGAACCCAAAGTGGCGGCCTGTGGGACAAATCTGGCCTGCAAATAATTTTTGCATCACTCCAATTGATTTAAATGAAATAACTGCTCTGCTGATTAAAGTTTTCCAAAAATAAACCAGCAGTGATTGTGTCGTATCTTATATTTTTATGCCTATATGTCTTGCATAGCAAGATAAATCGATGATTAAAACCTAACCTTCAAAGAAAAATGGACTGTGCTCTTAATCTCCCTGCTTAAACTGATGTGATTTGCTTATTAAATCTTTTGTGCTTGTAAAAGCTAAACACTGAATCTGCATACAAGCAAATAGTGTGACTATGTGTGGTTCAGCATACCATGAGTCAGCATCCTCAATCCTCGGCTCAACTTTATGCTGAATACACACCAGTTGGTCTGCTGTCACCAAGTCCTACACTTGTTGATCACATACAGACTGTTTAAAGGTGCTCAAGAAACATTTTGACAGCTTCATGTTGAAAATGTGCTAAATACTGAAATGTGGAAAGAGTGGAAGTGTATTTCTTTTTCAAGATTCTTTAGAAAGTTCAGAATAACAGTGTTTCTTTCAAATAAAACTAATCTGTAATATTCTAATGTAATTTTATTGCATTTAATGCATCCTTATTGAAAAAAAGTGTGTGTGTAGTGTGTGTGTCTTCATGTCTTGCAAACTCAAATATAATTATATAATTTATTGAACACCACATGATATTTTATTTTATTTTCGCAAAAATATTGCTAAGAGAGAGAGAGAGAGATGGAAAATCAAATACAAATCTGAACTACTGGTTTTAATAACCCTAAAAAAAAAAAAAAGCTTTTGTTAAGCCCTTATATAGGGCTCAAATATTTTCTCCTTTTCAATAAATGTATTTCTCATGACAAAGAACAGCTATAACGTAGATTTGTACTATGATAGTTTACACTTCAGCAGATCCTCCAGTTCTTTCTAGGTTACCCAAATTTGTAAACAATTGCATTTAAAAATATAGGCTAATGCTTAAAAACATAATAATGATAATATTTATCAAAAATATATTTGTATATTTGAGCGTGTGAAGTCATACTTGTTCTCCAGCCAGTCCTCTTGAAGGAATGTATGGACCATATATATATATATATATATATATTTTTTTTTTTATTTGACTGTACTTTAATATTTTCAGCCTTTTTTGAATAATAATAATAATGATAATTATAATAATAAATAAAATAAAAGTACATTAAGGTACAAAATAAAGTTCTCAAAATGTAAAGTATTCAGAAAAAAAATAGTTAAGAATCCCTCACCTACCAACCAGCAACTCCAGTATAAAAAACACCATGAGCACATTCACGAATCATGACACCTAAATGACTGAAATTACGAGTTAAAAAAGAAGGATAATATCTGCCCTCAGCAATAAATGGCCAGATATCTCAAATTTGGTGAGAAATGAACGTCATGTGCTGACTTTGAGCACAAAACAAGTCATTTTGACACAAGGAGCAAAAGGTTGTCATGCCACCCTGATTAGTGAAGCAGCACTATTTACTGGCTGACTGACGCAAACCTGATGTAACAACAGTGTCTGAATGAGCTTAATGAGCACATAAGTGTGTCTTGTGAGGGCTGCGACACTGGCAAATGCTCGGCTCTCATGTGCTGATGCCTGAGTATTACTGAATGTGATTCCCTCACCAACAAATGACCGCATAAGGACACTTCAAATTGTGTTTTTGTGCTTGTGTTAATGTTTACTGTCGCTTGTGATCAACTAATTACATTCTTGTTATATACAAATATTTATTTCTTTAAACAAAAAAATCTTAGTGGCCCCAGACTTTTGAACAGTTATACAAGACTTGGAAATATGAAGTGATGGGAGGTAGCTCCAAGACCTTGGCCTCTTTCATCGGTGTATAAAAGGTCAAGCTACCAGACCCGCTCGGTTCAGTAATTGCCCTTCATACTTCACAACCTAAGAGGGACACTGAGGGGATTGATGAAGGGGGGCTTGCTCTTTAATCCACTACTTGGCTCCATTCCAGCAGGTTTCAAAGGTGTTGTACACATGTCATTTTCAAGAACGGTCTAACAGATTAGTTAAGGTTCATTAATCAAGCTTATTAAATAATGTGAACACAATTACCTACATATCCTTAGTGATGAAGTCAAAATGAAAAATGCTGGTGCTGATTATTCACTGAGAAATTAATCTATAATATGTTTTGTGTGTAGATACATAAACCTACATAATAAGTCAGAACTACACTATTATGACAAGCATTATTTCCCTGTTGATTATTACCTTTAATTTTAACTGCAATTATTACAATTGATAGATTGTAATTTGTTTTGTATTGATTGTAGATTGATTTTATATTAAAATGTAAACAACCCATTTTAGTTGTTAAAGCAGTTCACCAAAAATAATTATTATTATTTTGTGTTCAGCTGAAGAAATAGTAATTTCAAATAAAATCTTTTTTTTAAGAAGAAATAATGTTTTTATTTATTATTATTCTGAATTCATTAAATTCATAAAAAAATGACTGTAAATGCATTTTGAATGATGTATAGGATTTCTATTATAGGATATTCTAAGATATTCTATTTCTTTGATTTTTATTAATCAAATAAACATTGTGTCAGGAACTCTCAATCACAGCCACCCCAATCAACCGCACCTGACTCTCATCAAACACGATCCCAATCACCGCGGAGTACTGATCACCTGTACCTGCACCCAGCAATCACTCACCAGGATAAAGACACCTTCACCTCAGTACTCCGGTGTCCGGTCTACAGTTCAGTAACATGAACTGGTGCCCGACCTCTCTCTACTAACCTGTCTCTCCTATGTCCCCAGATACCCCCACGACGGTCTCCAGTGACTTTCCTAAGCTGACTCTCCGTGTATTGATCTCCAGAACTCTGGAAGTGAACCTATCTACAACTCAACAACACTTTGTCATATTACTTGTAAATAAATGGAGAATTACATCAAGGAGGCCCTCAAGCAGGGATTCATCAGACCATCCAACTCACCGGCTGCCTCCAGCTTCTTCTTCGTGGGCAAGAAGCACGGGGGCTTGAGGCCTTGCATTGAATATAGAGTCCTGAATTCACAAACAGTCAAGCTGCCGCATCCACTTCCCCTGGTCCCTGCCACCCTCGAGGAACTCCGTGGAACCCACATCTTCTCCAAGCTGGACCTGCGGAGCACTTATAACTTGTTTGAATCTGCAAAGGGGACGAATAGAAGAGAGCCTTCATCACCCCTTCTGGTCACTATGAGTACTACATTATGCCGTATGGACTCGCCAATGCCGCCTCTATCTTCCATGCCTTCATGAATGGGTGTTACGAGAATTCCTCATCAAGTCAGTCATAGTTAACATCAATGACATCCTGATCTATTCCCGGGTCCATTTACCTCCCAGGTACCGCATTCACCCCTCGATCCACGTTCCACTCCTTTAACCCTTCTCCCCCTCCACTGCAGATGCCCCGGAACCTCAGGAACCCCCTCCTCCGGAAATCCTAGAACAACCATCCATCTACCAGGTGAAGAAAATCATGGACTCGCGGCGACGGGGTGGCCGGCTGGAATACCTGGTGGACTGGGAGGGGTACGGACCAGAGGAACATTCCTGGGTGGCCCGGGATGACATTCTAGATCCCATGCTTCTTAAAGAGTTCCATCAACAACACCCTGATCGTCCCTCACCCAGAGGCCGTGGTCACCCTCATCGTCGCGTCAGGGCATCAGGAGCCGCCCCTGGAGGAGGGGGTAATGTCAGGAACTCTCCATCACAGCCAACCCAAACATCACCTGCACCTGACTCTCATAAAACATGAACCCAATCACCGGAGTACTGATCACCTGTACCTGCACCCAGCAATCACTCACCAGGATAAAGACACCTGCACCTCAGTACTCCAGTGTCTGGTCTACAATTCACTACCATGAAGTGGTGGCCGACCTCTCTCTACTCACCTGTCTCTCCTATGTCCTCAGATATCCCCACGACAATCTCCAGTGACTTTCCTAAGCTGACTCTCTGTGTATTGATCTCCAGAGCTCTGGAAGTGAACCTACCTACATCTCAACAACACCTTGTCACATTACCACTTGTAAATAAACTGTTCACTTTCACTAAACACTCTGTCTCCATCGTGGTTTGTGACACATTGTGAATCACCAGAAAAACCCTGTTAATAAAATTTGTTTTTATTGTATTTTTGACCAAATAAATGCATAAGAGACTTCTTTCTAAAACAAACTGATTGACATTCCTACATTGAATGCTGTACTTTACACATTTCACGATTAATTATAGCAGCAACTATCAATTATTTTTTTTTAAATTATGCAGCCTTATTTGTGGTCTTTTCATTTTACTTTCAAGGCCTCCTAAGTTTCATTTGTTTCACCAAGCAGCTTTCTCCAAGTGGCTTTTGTCACCTTAATGAATAAATAATGAAGTTCAAAATATCTAATCAATTATCTAATTAATTAAAGAATCAATTAGAGAATTTATAATGAGTCCAGCTGTAACTCACCTATAGTGGTGATGACAGTCCCTGCAAAGAAGAAGGAGCTGCTGAGGTCCCACATGCTGCTCTCATTGGAGGGGTGACCCGAGGGATTGACCCCAGCCCGGATAGCAAACACCACTTGCTGTGGATGAGAAAACAGGTCAAGAATAACCACCAAAAATTAAAACTAAGCAACAGATCACCCAAAAAATAGAATAAGTCATAATTTACTCCCTTACCCTGTTATACTGACTCCGTATTTTCTTTCTTTGTGAAACACAAAAGGAGTCGTTCTGCTTAGTACCTCCTCCAATCATGTTTCACAAAAGAAAGAAAATATTGCATGGTCAGATAGACATAAAGTTTATCAAATAATGACAAATGCTTGACAGGTAAAGTATTACATGAATTCAAGACTATGTATTAATGTTTATTAAGAAAGTGACAGCTATATTTTCCATTTATTCCCAGATGAATCATATTCGACAATGCTATTTCAAGTACAAGCCCAGCTGTTATTCTGTGTAACATGTTTAAATCTACAGCAGACTGTATGTCTCTGAATGAATAGGATGACTGGCTCCAACTGCCTACATTCAGTGCCTCAAACAAAGACACGGATCTGTTCTTTATCAGTCTTCCACAGCATCTCTGGATTTAACGTCACACATTACCAAGTCAGCTGGGAGTTAAGACAGAATTTGATTTGTAATTTCATTCACTGTCAAATCCGTTATAGTAAATGGCTGCTTTATCGAATGTGTGCACCTGTGTTTGTGCAGCAGGGATAATATTATTCCTCTTGTGGTTCTTCTATTTCAGAGTGTGCTTGATATTCCTCCTTATCTGATCTTTGTGTATCCTGAAGACCTAAAGTTACTTAGTAGTAGCTGGGATTGTTTCCAAACTTAGGGAATGCATGTCTAATTAAAGAGTTTTGTTTAAAAACAAAACAAAACCAAAATTACCACTAGGTAAGTTAAAACTTTAAAAACACAAGTAAGTAGAAGATCAAAGCTTTGCTGTAGTTGTAATGTACTTATTTAATAAGTATGCATATTTTAGAAACTAAACTAAGTGAAGGACAAAAAGTGGAGCTGTCCATGGTCCTTAATTCGCAGCTCACACACTATATCTCTCTCAAATATTAACTATGACTTGGGGTTGTACAGTACATGTACATGAGGCAAGAATGTATTATAGTAGTAGTCATCTTGTCACTATTGCGAGATATTGTCCAAATAACAAAAAACGATACAGTAATATTTAAAAAAGTTGCAATTACAGTATGTAAGTTGAAATAATGGAAAATTTTAAAAAATAAAAATAAAGTTGCCATTACAATGAAATAAATGTACAAATAATGGTAAACTGCATGACATGCAATGGTAAATTTGCAACAATAAGATGTAATGTCTGAATAATATTAATAATAATAATAACAATTATAAATTTGCAATTACAAAATTTAATTTCCAGATAACAACAACAACAAAAAAATGTTAAAGATGTTAAAATAATGGGAAACTGCATTGCAAAATTTAAAAGCAAAGTTGCAATTGTGAAATGTAATTGTCACATTACGCAGCTGCAGAAAGAACATAGGAGACAGGAAGTAGAATTCACAGTCTTTAAATGAAAACATGGGATAATCCACAATAGGAGCTGGGCAAACATACGTAGAAACAAGTAGACCTGACCAACACAAACTAAACAGACTAGGACTTATAAACACAGGGCAAGCAGGGGACGTAATCAAACTAATTAACAAAATGAGGACAGGAACAGGACCAAATAAGGGAACAGAAACAAAGGCAAAACATGACATAGACAGTCCATGATCTTGATAATACGCCATTTGGGTGGGAACTTTGAAGGAGGTTCTGGAGTAGGACGGACACCTGGGAAGGCACCGTCAGACAGAGTCCAGTGAGGAGACAGGAGGGACCCGGAGCAGGAGCCCAGCCAGACCTAGGCCACAGCCATAATTTCAACCTAAGGTGGAGTGACGGAGGGAGGAGCCATAGAGGAGGAATGGTCGCCAACTCCAGGGGGCCAACCAACGGCGGCAGAGTAGGTGGCAGAGAAGCCCGAGGATCCGGGGCTAACGAGGTGAAGGCGGAGATCTGCGGGAGAGTCGGAGTGATTGAGGATCAAGGTGGAGCTGGCGGGAGGAAGGAACCCAGTGAAGCTGGTAGGGTGGAGTGATGAGGTGCAGCCGGAGGAGTGGTGTCCTGAGGCGATGGTGAGTCGACACCCGACCATGGCGGAGCTAGAGGGATGAGGGAGGTGGAGGTGAGGGATTCTCCAGCCATGGCAACTCTGGAGGATGGCAGACCCACGGAGCTCACACCGTAATGATGGTGGGATGAGGGGGAGCAGAGGGGCTGCCAGACGACAGTGGTGGAGGAGGCAGGACTGAGTGGGAGGGCGGGCATTTGTGAGCCACCCAATATTCAGGGCTAAACTCTGGATCAGGAGCCCCCTCTAGGCTGAACACGGGAACAGGGTGGCACTCTGGAGGAGCAGACACTTTGAGGGTGTTTTCGAGGAACAAGCACTGGAGGGCACTCTGGACTGGATTCTGGGACTTGAACCCTCTCCTCTTTGGTGTGTCAAAGCATTAAGCAGTGCTCCAAATAAAGTTGAATTATAATTTTGGAGTCTCGAGTGATATGTCAGAAAATATATTAATAGATTTAAGCTATACAAGTATGAAATAATGTATGCAAAATATATTTATTTTAACTAGGGGTGATTAAATAAGCTCTAACAATGCTGAATCACTAACAGGCCAAAAAAGGAAATATTTTTCATTTCTTTATTTATGTCACATTAGGTTACTGCAGCACATTCAAGCCCTTTAAGTGTCTATATCTATTTTATTCTGTAGTGGCTATATCAGGTGTTGGCCATGCAGACCTAGTCCATGTTTTAGCCATATTCTCACTAGCCTAGAAATCTGTAGCCAAAAAACAAACAAACAAAAAACAAAACAAAAAAAGTAAATAAATAAAAACTGGGCACACTTTCACAAAGCAGTGAATAAGAAATGTAAACACTGTGAAAAACATCTGCACATGAGTTTGCAGGCTCTCCTGGCCTACATGCTGTATAGCAGATATGCTGTAAGATCCCTGAGAGTATCTGCTCCCAGCTGGCTGTACGAGAGCTCTGCCAAAAGTGAGAGGCAAAGAGAGGCCATTCAGTCCGTGGGGAGGTTTTCCTGTTTGTGAACACCTTCCAAATGTTGGCACAATCACCACTGGACTTGGGCTGCTGGCAGCAAAGCAACTTGGCAGGAATGAACATTTGTTCAGAGGAGTGCGAACCTGAGCGTCGTTACACCAATAATCAAGAGATGGGAAGAAGGGGAATGCAGTGTGTTGGGATGTAATTTAATGTAAGGGAAAGGAGAGGGGTTGAAAATGTAGAATTATGGGCTGTCCGAGCAGGAATAGGAGAGGATGTTGCTTTAACACGTCTACAACACACTACAACTGCGCTAGATGTATGCAAATCATATAAAGAAATATAACATCAAACTAGCTGATTCAATCCAAGTTGCAAATTCAGTTTGAACTTATAACTTATTATTAAAATTATTTATTTACAGTAGGTCACCAAAAACATCTTATGAATAAAGCAACACTTCCATCCTAAGTGCTTATGATTTAACGCACATTTAAGTCATTTGATTCACATTCTTGTGTTTTTGTCCATGTTGATGGAAACCAAGCTCACACAATCATCCAAGACCTTTAAATTCCTGTTAGACTAATTTAGTACATTTTGCAGCAGACAATAAACTCTCCTCTAATAAAATGTCACTTTATATTCAGTCTACTTCTTGCACAAAGGTAAATACCACAGCCTTCAGAAGACGGAGCTAATTAATGATGTAATGTCAAGAACATATTTAATTTTCCCGCAGGTGAACTAGTGTTAAGTGGACTCTAAAACTGATTTAAAAGAAAAATATAACAGACCCGACTGCCAGCAACCCCAGATTTGGAGAGCAGATAAAGTGTATATAGTTATAAGCCTATGAATATTACATTAATACAGATCAAATTAGTTTGAAGTCTTTCTGATTTCAGCATAACAATCTTAACAATCATAACAATCTTTTTACGAGAAAAGACTGCATCATACTTCAGAAACAGAACAACATGCACAGAACAATTTATGCCCAATTAGTGTTTTCTGGCTCCAATTAATCAGATTACAGACCATTTCGGCCAACTTCCGAGCTGTCATTATTGATTTTGGCAACAATTAGTCTATTCACTCAACATCCTGCAGACAAAACCACTATATGCTTTGAATCAATATCCAGAAGGCTATCTTTACCTATACAAACAGATACTTTGAATTCTAATTTCAAGCACAGGAGTAAATAATTGGAGTTTGTACCTTGACCAGGTCCTCCAGTTCAGAGACGTTGACACAGGTATGCCTGGAAAGGAAGTTCATTTTCTCTTGCACTATGAGGTACTTCTGCGAGCTCTCCTGGGGCTGTTCCAGAGCTTTGAACACTGTGGCTCCGATGATCAGGTACAGAACAACCAGCAGGAAGATCACCACTACTGTTTTCCACTTCATTACGGTGGTTATGGTATCACAATCCTCCCCCGAGTTATATACAATGGGCTTGGAGGAGAACGACAGCCGTGGTTTGGTGTTGTATGTAGCTGATTTAGGATCTAAAAGATCAGGTGCAGCCACTGGGGCGAACAAAAGAAGAGAGAGGGCAAGACAGAGCGAGAAGAGAGAGAGAGACAGAGAGATGATGGGGGGGGGGGGGGTGATAAAAAACAGCTGTAATTTTAAAGAAATCACTGCTAATTCTATTACTATCTGTATTTCAATTAAAAGAGTTCTGCTTTGTTTGTAGATATTTATAATATATTTTTTTCATGTGTGTTTGTACATGAACGAAAACATTCATGTTTTTTACATGGAGGCATTAATAAATAATAGCAGCTATGAAAAGCACAGACAGCTGCAGGGTTTTAAAACAGTGGTGAATATGATTTAGATTATGGACTTAGATTTAGCTTGTTATTATTCTGAATCATTGAGTATTTTGGATTTGTACACATTGTATTTACTGATTATTTCTAATCACAACCATTTACCATTGCCTTTAGGCTGGATTTTTATTCAAGAACATACAAGAAGTGAAACTGGCCTTTCATCCGTGAGGATTTTAAGTTTTCATTCCTTCTCTACTGACTTCTGCAGTGTTTCAGGCAAGTGCGAAAAGCCTCTCTAGCAAACCTGTGATAGTGGACGTAATGTTCTCCTCGCTAGTATCCAGTATGCAGTGTGTGGAAGTATGTTATGCAAGACAACACAAGTTTTAGCACTAATTTAGAGCTGCAGATTTTCCCTCTGTGCATAATTCAGACCTCAATGCTTATTAATGATCTGTTAGTTATTGAAGCCCCAGGGGGCTCAAGCAGAGCATGTCCACTTTATACTTCTTTTCCAGAGGATATCAGAAATGTTAACCCATGCCGAATCACTTCTCTTTGCTGTTTGTTTTTAAATGTTTTGGTTCCCATTTTATAACAGTACTGCCCAGAACAATATGCAGAATATTTTGTTTTACATTGACTCTGAAAGGTAATATTTGAAATCATTAGACAATCTTTAACATTGCATTAAATATTTTATTTATTATTTTTGAAGGGTCCCAGTTATAGCAGAAGAGGCTGTACTGTACTGCAAAACCGATAGAAGTGTTCCCAGCAACATTCCTCCTACAAATCTGGAAACATGTCAAAGTGGTGTGGGTGGTGTGGCGCTGTGATACATAATCTAAGCTGGTCACTGAAAGGTTACAGGTTCAGACCCTGCAGAATTCAATCTAATAGCCATCACCAAGTGTATTGCAACACTGTTTTACTTTATCTGCTTTTAAACATACTGAATTCCAGCTATTACTTTATTAATATAAATCATTTTATTACTTTATTTTAGAAAACACCTTGTTTTTGTAGCTTGAATTAACTTTGTCTTGAACAAATATCTATGATTATCAAGATTTTACTGTTCAGAATATATGCCAAACTATATGGAGAAAGAACTATTTTAAAAACAACCAATTCTGTTGATAGATTACCAACTATGTTCACATTTGTAATAGAATTAAAGCAGGATTCTATTTTGGTGTCCCGCAAACATAATTCAGGCCTGAATGGGTTAAGTAGCCTATCATGCCAAATTTACTATGCAACACATAATAAACAATTCAATTATGCAACATTGCGCACTTACTACTTTGTCAGTTCTCTTCTTCCTGCAGTCCCTCATCTGTTGTCTTGAGTGCTAGACCACTTGACTTCTTGTCTTTTCGTTCTTCTCCGGAGCACAAACGCCAAAACTGGATGTTAATCATGGCCCCAAACGCCCTCGCATCCCTCCGTCTTCTCTTCTGGACGATTATGTCTCTGTCCAGTTTTAAATCTCCACGCGAGCGGTATCTTGGAATCCAGCGCTGGATTTCGTGGTTGAGTAAGCACTGAAGTGAGAAGGGAGTGTCCACGGGAGGCACACGGATAATTGGACTGGTTGTTCTCATCATGAGGGCGCTCACTGTCCGTCTGCACGCTCACAGGCGCTCGCGCTCTCCGTGTGTTGCGTTCACGGACCGTTGGCAGGTTTCACGTTTTCACGCGCGTCACTCCATCGCCGCAGGTCACATCTCATGTTAGTCAAAATAAGGAATCGCGAGGAAATGAACTATTCTGAACTCCGATCCTTCCGAAAGACTCCAGTACTTTTGAGGTTTGAAAAAGACCCTCAGGTTGTTGTGAAGTTAAATTCAGATCTCAACAAAGAAGATAAAACAAACAGTCTATTCTTTGGCTAACCTGACCAGAGGCAGATTAAGGTTAAGAGCTCTTTGTGTCAGGCCCCTCCTTAATCATTATGCTTTACTGGAGAAATGTATTTAGTGCCACACATGGTCCACACGCATAGTAAGGTGAACTGGCATACACACACATTGAGACAGCCAGTGTTTCCACTACATTCCCAGTGTCCCCATGGGATTTTGTGAGACTGTGATGGGTAAACATGATCGGTTCCTCTAGTCTAGGGGATTCTGCAGATATAACAACATTCTGTTCATTTTGAATTTAAATGCATAAATCTGGTTCATTTTGAGAGCAGAACCAAGTAGAAATATGTGCTCTTTCTTAGTAGTATTAATAGTAATATAATTATTTATTGGTTGCATATATGTGAATGATGGTAAGGAACAATTTAAACTATATAAATTGTTATAAAAGATGCCATTATGTCAAGAGCAGGGAGGGATTTTTCTCCTTGTCTTTTTTTTTTTTAATTGATTATAATTTATGCTGATAATTAACTCGAGACACGACACAAAGATTTTTACATATTTATTTATAAAAATGACTGGAATAATTAATTTAATCATCTTGTAATACATGTAATTTCAGTTCTACTTTCTGAGTATAAATTATTATATGCAGTAAAAACAACAACACTCAAGCACTGTAAATGTTTTTGCTCAACTGATTGGCTTGTATGATCCCATGTCTCTTCTTCAGATCTTAGAACTGTAGGCTACATGAATTATGAGCTTCTATAATGTTTGTCATTCATCCATCATCCAGTCATTCTACAATGCAAGACATTCATTTTGCAAGACGCTCTGCAACAAATCCTCCTTTGATTTTTCTTTTTGTTCGCGCTGAAGAAAATGTAAAATAATAAAAAAATATTCCGTCCAGTCCGAGGTCCCTGCACATGTGGGGCCCTATAAACTGCAGCCTTGGCAAACCTCTGCGTTAATCTGCACCTGAACATGACACAGCAACAGCTGGTTCGTTTTGAGGCAGAAATGACGAAACTAAACTCGTGGTTAAGTAGCTTAAGCTATAACCGTCTGATTAGCCTATTTCAGAAATTGGTCTGAATGAAAAAGTTTTGAGAGTCGGACTACACTATGAAAATTAATCATGGTTTTACTACAAATAACCAAAAAACAATGGTTACTAGTTGAACCATGGTATAACCACACATTAACCATGGTTTGCAACACTAACCATAGTTTAACCATGGCATTTGCAGTAAAACTGTGGTTATAAAATGGTTGTCAATATGCAAAATAAATAAATAAATAAAAATTATAATAAAAAATGGCTTCTACAATTTTATTGTAATAAAATAGATTTAATAGCTTAATTGTCAAAGGGTTTCCATGCTGTATATCTGATGTAACTGAATCAGCACACATAAGAGTCATTTGTCTTGCAATCTTTGGTCGTGCATGTGTTTTTTGATTCATTAAAATGAACCAGGGAATCGGACTGCACCAATCACACAAATGTCCAAACCGTTATGGGCATCTAAGTGTACCATAACTAGAGCAGAATGGACTAACAGTCTTCATAAATTCAAATCTTTCTTTCTTTTTTGAAAAATACCCAAGCTTCAAAATTCATCCTTGGGGCTTCTTTTTAATTTATGACAAATGTGAAAAGATATAATAACCACATACGATTCTCTTTTGAGTTATAGGACTACAAACTGAATAGCTCTATTCTATGTTATAACCTAAGATATGAGAGATATTTTCTATTGCTTTTAGAGTACAGCTTGTTACCAGTTACATATCAGTAATTCTAAAACACTGTTCAAGGCTGCTTTTGTGCGCATTTCAACTATTTGTACAACTTGCATTGATTAATACGTATTCTTCTTATGTGTCATTCTAGTTCGAAACATCCATCACTACAACCAAATTTCCATAATAGCTCTGGTGTGTGCAATGTTCCAGCTGTGAATGTATTAAAGTCCTGCATTCCTAATACATCTCCTATCGAGATGAAAATGAAAAGGCACAATGTTGCTTAGGGGGAAAAATATATTTGTTTCAACATGAACAGAGGGGGTTGTCAATAACAAATGACTATAACTGCATACAGAGTGTTCGCAGTATAAATGCATGTAATATGGACATATTATATATATTAGTTTTAAATACTTTATTTAACTTTGCATAACTACTGCATTTGTGTTATCTGTACAAACTGTAGATTTGATACACAGCTGTGTTGAAAACTTGTTGAAAAAAGGCACCATCATTTCCCATATACGCTAGCTTCTGTTTCCCTTTCCTCTTTCCCGTTGTCATTTCCCCTTGGCAATCGTACTTTCTCTCACTGAGGTGGCTAAAATTATGGGTCCTTTGGGCAATGATAGAAGTGCATCAAAGGCACATGTTCACTTACATTCAATGCTCACAGTGTTCATAAGCTTGATTCATGAGCCGTTATAATTCTCCGCAAGTCTGATTTTGGAATCACCACAAAACATAAGCCATAATATTGGCATGGATCTTATTTCAAGCAATTGCATTGCTGTGAACATATCTTTCATATCCAACAAAATGAATCTGTCTGGCTCAACTGCGTCACATTTATGGGATACATTTTGGTAACATATGCAGAATGATCATTACTGAATAGATTTGTAGCTTATTTAATATAGGGTAAAATAATTAGAAACATGCACTTCTTAAAAACAATGTGCATTTACTTTTAAATTGTATATATTTAGATAAAAATTTCAGGAAGTGCAGGATGAAGATGCATCACCCAAAGTGTTATTATAGGAAATAGAAACATTTGCAAACTTAGTTGTTATAGAACAAAAAGTAAATTTATTCATAGACGCCAATACTGGCTTGACCCCCTGTCTGGGGCATGTTTTCTAATACTTTTTAATTTAATTTAATTTAATTTAATTTAATTTAATTTAATTTAATTTAATTTAATTTAATTTAATTTAATTTTACTGTACATTATTCTTTACATATCACTGATATCATGTGATCAAATTTATCTACTTGCAAAAAACAGGGCAACTGTAAAAGATTATACTTAACATTAACATCTGCTGTCTCATGCAATAAGTCTTAGGTCTAGTGCTTGTCACCATCTTCAAGAACCCATAATGTAGAAATAATGTGTAAGAAGTGCATAAACAGTGACATTTGACTCCTGTCAGCTTAGTTTATTGAGCAGCACATACACAAGCTCTCATTAAACTAAAGGAAGCGCTGTGACTCCTGCAGAGAAGCGACGTGTTTACTATACCGTGCTTCTAATTAGAGATATTTTTTAAACAAGAATTTGACCTATGATCTTCCACATACATCCATTTTTATAGCCAGTGAAAACAAAAAAGTTACCCATGTTATTGGATTGAGACAAGGCTAGCCACAGGACAGCAGTTAATGATGATTTGCACAAAATGTGTTGCGATCATAATGCATTTTCAATATCTTCATAAAAATGATATAACAGTTTATGGCTGGCAGGTCACAGCTGTTGACATTTAGAACAATAGCATGATTGTGAGTGTGATACTGAGAAGTGGGAAAAAGGGACTGTGTTTGTGGTATAGGTCTTAGAAATAATAATGGTAATAATAATAAAACATAATGGAAATGAACCATGCTCTGCTCCAGAACTTTAACATTTCCACTAAGCTATATTTCATAGGTCAGAAGGTGCAGGGACACATTTTCTATTTATAGCACACCCTTCCTTTTAATGCACTGGAAATGAGGTTCCTGTAATATTATTTCTCACATATCTTCTTTTCTTCTTTCTTTAAAGTAACACCAGAGAGTTTCCATGTAAGAGACCCTGGGTTGTTCTGTATAATTTTCATTATTTGTTGAATATATAGGAGCAAATTAAAGTTAATGGGCAAAAACAGACAATGTCATATATATATATATATATGAACAGGTGCATCTGAATAAATTCGAATGTCGTGGAAAAGTTCATTTATTTCAGTAATTCAACTCAAATTGTGAAGCTTGTGTATTAAATAAATTCAATGCACACAGACTGATGTAGTTTAAGATTTGGTTCTTTTAATTGTGATGATTTTGGCTCACATTTAACAAAAACCCACCAATTCACTATCTCAACAAATTAGAATAGTTCATAAGACCAATGAAAATACAAATAAAAATAATTTTTAGTGAATTGTTGGCCTTCATTTACTGTACATGTACTCAATACTTGGTAGGGGCTCCTTTTGCTTTAATTACTGCCTCAATTCGGCGAGGCATGGAGGTGATCAGTTTGTGGTACTGCTGAGGTGGTCTAGAAGTCCAGGTTTCTTTGACAGTGGCCTTCAGCTCATCTGCATTGTTTGTTCAACAAGAATGGTTCAGGTCTGGTGAGTTTGCTGGCCGGTCAAGCACACCAACACCATGGTCATTTTTACCAACTTTTGGTGCTTTTGGAAGTGTGGGCAGGTGCCAAATCCGGGTGGAAAATGAAATCAGCATATTCAAAAAGCTGGTCAGCAGAAGGAAGCATGAAGTGCACCAAGATTTTTTGGGAAACGGGTGCAGTGACTTTGGATTTCAGAAAACACAATGGACCATCACCAGCAGATGACATTGCACACCAAATCATCCCAGACTATGGAAACTTAACACTGGGCTTCAAGCAACTTGGGCTATGAGCTTCTCAGTCCAGTTCTTTTTCTCCTAAGCCCAGGTAAGACGCCTTTGGTGTTGTCTGTGGTTCAGGAGTGGCTTAACAAGAGGAATACGACAACTGTAGCCAAATTCCTTGACATGTCGGTATGCCTTGACCCCAGCCTCAGTTCATTCCTTGTGAAGTTATAAACATGTATAAACATCTAAACATCCATTTTCCCCCAAGTCTGTCTTTTTTTAATTTATGAAAATTCCCACCACAATCTTAAATAAAATTGTGTTTAATAACATTCTTGATGGAATGGCTGACTTGATTGTCTTGTTAAGGCCAATGCCATAGCAATTATCTTATGTATAATAAATAGGCCTATTAATACGCTTACATACTGTAAGTAAATGGTGCACATTATTTTGCCCTCAAAATCAATATTTACCTTTATTATTTCTTGTTTCTTTTTTCACGTCATATGACTCATATTTAATATCTACCATATTTTCACCCAATAAATACTGAAATGGTCTTTGCTTATTTCACTTTTTGTGATATTCCAACTATATCGTTGGAATCACTTTCAGAACGATTTTTTTTTCTGATGAATGATAAAAACATTGCCAACCAATCAGAATGAATCCTGCTGTAATGAGCTCGAGAATTTAAAGCAGCAGAATGCACAAACAATATCGTTCGCTGGTGTGGACGCTAATATCGTTATCTTTATAGTTATCTTTATAGTTATCGTTGTTGGTGTGAACGGGCCTAAGGCATTGATTTTATATTTTATCATGTAAAAAAGTTCATAAAGTTGAAGAAACATCCATTATGTCTTGTTATGCCACCAAGTTCTCTCTAAGATCTTACATTACTGTACGTTTTACGTTTACAAACTGTATTTTTTCCCAAAGAAAATCTCTAATGAGCGCATCCTCTGATTGACAACATAAAGCAAGATGAACCAAGTAGCTTCCGATGTTGAATTTCACATGGCAATTATGATCTTACCAGTTGCCTTGTACTGCTTTAGCAAAGAACTATGGCTGTAGAATATAAATGTGCTTATATAGAACCATTTAGATGGTTTCATAAAGGTTAAGAGCCTCCTTTACTTTGCAAATGGAAATTAAAATGGCTATAAAGCCCATTACAGTCGTTTAGGAAATTCAGGGCTGTTGAGGAATACTAACCCTCCAGAAAAGACCAGATGGCCTTGAATGTGAAGTGGAAAATGTGGTTACAAAAAAAGACTGGGTCCTAATTTCTCAAAAAAAAAATATTCTTGTTTGTTTGCAGGAACAGATTGGAAAAAATATCTCTGTTTATTTGCTGTCATCTTTACCTATTTGTGCCTGAGCTTAAGGAGATGAGGCTTATCAGTTGCATGTCACTTTCTGCTTATCTACAGCTCCACTGGGGAATCCTGAAGTCGAAGGTAAGGATGAGAATGGACATGATGTCTCCTCTGGGATTGGATGGGATGAGGAGTCAGCACATGCTGTTTGACTGTAATTCCAGTAGAGTCAAGGAGGTGACTGCTCCAGAGAAACCCTTCAGAAACATCTATGCTTTCTTGTTTTGGATCCACTTCAGATCTTACTTGCACGGCTTCTCTCTGTGTTGTTTCTTGAATTTCTCCCTAACATTTTATTTATTTGTAACTTTTTTTTTTCAGTGTATGTGCATGTTGCTTTAAACTGGCGGCTGGCTGGAATCCCAGGTGGGAGCTAGAGGTTGCAAGTGTTTAGATTAATTGAATATTTCACTGACCCATTACTAGGGCGAGGTGTGTTCTATTTATAGCTTGGATGGATGTATTGGCTCAGCATCAACTGGTTTTCTCCCCCAGATCTTGCTGACTGAGAGTGAGGTGGAGGGGAGCATTATAATGAGAGGCCGAAATAAAATATCAATGAGAACTCAAAACAGAGGCTGCAGCAAGGGAAAAGGGGAGGTTATTTTCTCTCTTTCTGTGAAGTGAATGCAAACAAGTAAATCTAGTGTGGACTTCTCTCTCTGTGAGCCTACTCAAAGAAATGTCTTTAGAGTTTTTCTGTTACAGCAGTATGAAAAAGTATCAAAGTTTTAAACCTTTTGCTTTTTCTCATAAAGGATTGTTATACTTTCATAGTTTTAAATTGAAAATCTTATTTAAAATGTTCTTGCATAAATAATTTTAAAGCTATCAAATGAGCAACAGTGTGTTTGTGTCAACCAATGTCATTGCTTTAATACAAAAGGATATGACAGTTTGGGGCAGTTGTGGCCTAATGGTTGGAGATCGGACAGATCCAGAAGGTTGCAAGTTCGATTCTCAGTACTGGCAGGAAATAGTAGGTTGGGGAATGAATGAACTCTTCCACAGCTCAATACCAACAACTGAAGATAGCAAGGTGCAAAAATGTCTGCCCCTGCTTCACAATTCAGTTAACGAAATGTATGTTAGGTGATTAATACTGGGACATATAGAATTAATAAATAAATAGAATAATTTAAGTTGTCTTGTTGTGATATATTAGACATTCATTTCAGATTGAATGCATTTTGTAAATAAGAAATGTATTTAATAATAGAGTTGCATAAATTTGAGATGGAACGCGTGTATATAAAGCATATAAAAACACTGTACAAAATGTATATTTATTTGCGACAACTGAATTAACAGCAATAATAAGACTGAGAAGAACAGATAATGGGGTGATGGATGCCGCACTGCGTTGTCATGGTAACAATCCAGGTGAAGATAATGACTCTGTCTTTTATTATTCCCTTCACCAAGTGCCTTCCAAATGACTACATTTTGAGACACAAGTGCCCCGCTCCCTCTAAAGTCCTCACTTTAAGAGCTCTGCCCTTCGGAGGAAGTATGGTGTAGAGACGCTCACTTCTAATTGAAATTTGCCCCTCGCCAGTTACTTTGTGTTTTTTGGCCCTGCCCACAAAAACTGTAAAAAAAATAAATAAATGTCAAAGTAGACCTGTGTCTCTGAGCAAAATAGTGAATCAGCTTTTTTGTACGAATCAGTTAACTGATTCAATTACTATACTCATACTGTAATTGTCACCATCTACTGCGTAATGATGTAACCTGCAGAAAGAGTCACTAAAAAATCTCCACCATTAATGCACAGAATAACAGTCTGTCAGGAACATGTTCCTGTACATTTTTTTCCATATGGCAAGGTGCATTATGCTGTTGAAATAAGCCACTGCCAGATGGAAACACCACTTCCATGAAAGAGTGTATGGAAGGGATAGGCAACTCTGGTCCTGAAGGGCCACTATCCTGCAGAGTTTAGCTTCAGCCCTCATAAAAACTCACCTCTATCTAGTAATCCCGAAAACACTGATTGCCTGGTTCAGGTGTGTTTAATTAGGGTTGGAGCTAAACTCTGCAGGACAGTGGCCCTCCAGGACCGAAGTTGCCTATCCCTGGTGTATGTGGTCTGCAACAATCTTTAGATTAGATGGTATGTGTCAAAGTAACATTCTCATGAAAACCATGACCCCAGGTTTTCCAGCAGAACATTGCCCAGAGCATTATACTGCCTCTGCCATCCTGTCATCTTCCCAATCCTACCTACTGAAATCTCTTCCCAAGGTGAACGGCGCACATGCTCCATCCACCTGATCTAAAAGAAACCATGATTCAGCAGACCAGGCAACCTTCTTCCACTGCCCCATAGTCCAGTTCTGACACTCACATGCCCATTATAGTTGCTTTCGGAGATGGACAGGGGTCATCATGGGCACTCTGAATAGTGAGCGGCTATGCCCCATTCACAGTCCCCCTCATGCAATCCCCCTTGATGCACTCTGTATTCTGAAAGCTTTCTACCATGACCAGCATTATGTTTTTCAGTGTTCTGTGTTTGTGATCGGACCAGACAGCCTTAGCTCCTCACATGCATCAGTGAGCTTGTTGTCCTTCCTTGCACCACTTTTGGTAGGAACTAACCTCTGCATACTGGGAACACCCTTAAACTTTTGGAGATGTTCTGACCCAGACATCTAAGCATCACTGTTTGGTCCTCGAGAAAAGTCACTCGGATCTTTTCACTTTCAACACATGAAATTCACGAATGGACTGTTCACTTGCTACTTTACATATGTCAAGTGCCATTGTAATGTTATAATCAATGTTATTGACTTCACCTGTCAATGGTTTAAATATTGTGGTTGATTGTTGTGCTCTATATCAGCACTCTTTGAACGATGCTCAGGCAATCAAATTTGAGGACTGGAGCCAACTAGGAAACAAAAAAATCACATAGTATAAAACTCTACTTATGAAGAGCTGTCTCAAATTTGCTTCTGTAGTGTTTACTCTTGGTGAAACAAGAGTGGATAAAGATCTTTACATGCCATTGTAGATCGGCGTTTTACACAAACTGCTATTTTGCACAGGTAATGTTTAGATTATGCATATTCATTAGACAGGAAAACATTTTTTTTATTGATTTGTCATCTAGCCATTTTATATACTGGCAGCTCAGCAGTGATCTGATCAGTCTTCAGATAATTAACAGTTTTGACATCTTATTGACATGAAAGTATAGGCGGCATTTTTCTTCCCCCAGTAGACAGTGCATACATAGTTTGTCACGGATTGTAAGCTGATTCATTTAACATGTTGTCCTCACAGTCCTTGACTTTGTTCAGTATCATTCTTAGCAGAGTCAGCACAGTCATTCATGTAATGGAATTTTCCTCAGCAGCACTGAAGCATCATCTTCTTCAATTACCAGGATTGCTGAAGAATGCTTTTTTAAAATCTGGAGTAGCCTGCTATTTTAACATGATTATGATTTGGGAAAGCTAAAGAACAAAAATGTTTTCATGTGCTTTTATTATGTAAAATAGTTCAACATCAGTAATGTCAAAGGTAGTTATTTACTTGCTGCGTAAAGAAAAGATAAACCATCTGCTACTCCCTTACCACACACCATTATAATTCCATTTATGTTCACATAACAAAATTCAAACTTAGAAACAGAACAGCAGATGTGTATAGAATTTTGCTGCATACAAATCTCTTTATATTGTATTTGTAACAATATAATCAATGTTATTCACTGCATCTGTCAGTGGATATAAAGCTGTGTTTGATCAGTGTACAGCAGATGTGAATTGCTTTTGATAATATCAAGTTATATTTATACATATTTATATTTATTATACTGTACACATAGTCTAGTCGTGACCAGAAAGAAGGGGATTTATTATGGCACCACATTCTGATTCTAAAAATGTCTCTGTGGACAGTCAGATTTATATTTTCTATTAAAGCTGTCTAACCTGAAATACTGAACTATGATCTAATCCAAAGGGCAGCACCTCAAATTCAAAACAATAGTTATAAATGTCAGCTTTCAAGAGGTGCAATATAATATAATAATCTGATGTTATGGAGGAGACATGCAATTTTGCTAGCACAAGTAAATTGTATAAATAAAAATGACTTGAGTTCTCATTTTCAATTTATTACATATATTATGTAGAATTCTGTACTGTGCAGTGTTGACAGTATCTGACTGGTAAATCACCACAATGTCTCTCATGCAATCAATTTAAAAACTCACACGTTATGTGATGAGGAAATCTGTGGAGTATTACAGGCCCTATATGTGGTATCATTTTGCTGAAATTATTAAAAGATGACATGACATGATGTATTACTGTACACTGATGCACCAGCAGATACTTCACTGGAGGATGTTCTTGCTTTGCACTGCAAGATAATATGTGCAGTATGCACTTATTTCCAACAACAAAGATAAATCATAAATACAGCAAAAACTGATGTTGCATTAACTAAAACTATTAAAAATAGTACTAAAACTATATATATATATATATATATATATATATATCTCAAAATAAATACTATAATTGTGTGTATGTATGTATCAGTGCTGTCAAACGATTAATTGCTTTCCAAAATAAATGCTTTTGTTTACATTATGTATGTGTGCTGTGTATTTTCATTATATATAAATACACACAGACACTATACACTAATCATATCATGCTGGAGAAATAACATTATTATTAGGTAAGAAGATGACTATAAATTTGTCTACAGCTACTTTATAGTTAAACTAAACTCAAGTCAGTTAACGCAACATGGATTGGCATTAATAAAAAGGATACATTTCAGCGAAAAAATGTGAAAAATAGTCATGATGAAACACTCGTTGTATATTCTATCATTAGATAGTTTAACAAGTCTGGATTTTCTCCCCAAATGCTCTGAATTAGACCTTATCCAAACCTCAGGGGAGATTTTCAGACGGAGTATAAAAGCAGAGGTATTGATTTACTGGGCAGACCTATATTGAGTCAAAACCTGAAATGATTGAGAATTAGATGCCTGCTCATTATGTGTCCAATAAAAGTAGACATCTGTATTAGACAGTCTGCATATAAATCTCTCTATATTATACAGCTTAATGCTCTCGGGCTGTAATTTATCATTCCTTAACAATAAAGTCTGTTGCAATTCTTGTGTATGAGTAAACAGCCAAATGGCCACTTACAGAGAACAGAAGCACACAAACAAACATATTTGTAAGGCAGAGTGAACTTTAGTAAAGTAGTAAGAAAAAGCAATGACATGGTAAAACGGAGTGATTAGTTGTAATATTTCTAAAAAGAAAAGGAAACAACTCAAAAGGATAAAAAAAACAGGTCAATAGAATATATACAATGAAATGATACAGCTATTCTGGATTAAGGATAAAACATAAATCATTTTGAAACAGTGAAAAAGAAAGACAAATGAGATACAAGATAAGAAATCACAAATGTAACAGAAACAAAATACATATGATACAGCTGCTCTTGAAAAATATTTACAAAAGGTAAAAAGCCAGTGCATAAACATTCAGAAAAATATAGCATTTAAAAAAAAAAAAATTAAAAATTGAAAATTCACATGGCATCCCACTTATCACTGAACTTGGCAGTTGTCGTTCTGTTTTGGGGAGGCACTGACCCATTCTTTTTTCTCTGGGGTCTTTTTGAAGCTGCGAGAGCGCCTGCTAATTTTCTGCTCTATAGCAGGCACTGGGCTTTCACAGCTGTTTTCCCGTGGACTGTTGGTGAGTGGAGATAATACAGCCGCATTGCTCTGGATCGCCTTAGGCACCTGGACCAGAAAGTACATGAGCATGATGTCAGGAGCGAGCAGTGTTGTGCTGCCAAGAATACCCAGCGGCAATATCAATGTTCAAAACAACTCGTACTTTACACTTCTCTGGCGAAGTGTCAAGATGTGGACAAATGCAAATAGATAAATATAAATTCTTGCAATCAATCAATCTATATTCTCTCCTCTCCAAACCTACACACCCAGCATGTAATTTAAGGAGAATAATGAGTGCTCAATAGTAATTGAAACCTGGCTGTGCAGCAAGCTGACTAATGGTTTGCTCATCCTCCCCATGCACCTTGCCAACGACTCGCATCTGTTTCACTTGAAGCTTAGCAGTTCATTAAGAACTTCAGCTTTTATTATAAATTAAATAGGTCTGCCAATTCTAGAAAAACTAACTTATGTTGAAACACTTGCTTTGGAACTAAGGGCCAGTCGTTTGAGGTTTTCCGCGCAGAAATGTTTATGCAATGTTTAAAAAGCATGGCCAATAGATTCACTTATATTGTAACGCTATTCAATTACAAGTACCTCGCTGTAACTTATATTCTTGCTTCCTATATTCTATTTTTGTATAAACAAAAAAATAAATGACAATAACAGTTAATTTGTGTGGTCATGCAGGAATGCAGAACTTCAGCCTTCATAAAAGCTTAACTACATTGAGAGTCGGGTATTAAAGTGGTGAATTGTATTTCTGGGGCATAAAAGTTACTCTACAGCATGTGGTCCTGACTCCTCTTCAATTCTTAAAGAATAACTGGCAAAATCTCTAGGAAATGGTGACCTGGGGTAAGATGACTCGATTATTAGAACTTTGAATGAAGTCAAAAGCTGACAGGAGAGCTTTAATGCTTTGGAGCACTTAACTTCTTTCCATTTAATCTGAAATGTCATGCAGAGTTTCATTTGGAAATGCATTCATAGTCAGTAATTTTAAGAGCGGTAAATGAGTTAACTACAGACTGCATTAACCTTTCTGAGGGTCTGTGAAGCCCTCCCATGGTTAAAGAATGACTAAATGTTTTCATCTACACAATGCATTTTTAATGGTATTCCCTCATTTTTGTTCTTACAATAACTTAAAACACTTCTAGATCTGTAATTATTCGGGTCTGCTCTTACAGTTTGTTATTACTGTACTGCCAATACTGTTGGCTGCAAATTGCTTGTATTTTTCCAAACCTGTAAATTGCAAATACAGTATTGAACATTTTGCCAATGTTTGACACATTGCATGAAACCACCATGGTATTATAATTCACTTAAAAACGTAACTTAAAATATAGAACGTAAAAAATATTGTATATGTAGTTAAATAATATTCAAATCTCAAATTATATGAAAATGTTTAACCTGAAATAAATGTGTGTCTGTGAGATAATAATAATAATAATATTAATTATACAGGGCCAATCTGTGCCCTATAATGAACATCATCATAAAATAGCAAATATTAGATCTTCCTTTTTGCTTATGCCATTGGAAGATATATATATATACAGTTTTTAATATCACACAGACATTGGTATTGGAATCAATACTATCATCATCAATTTGAAGGAAGGAGAAGTTTATATTGAAGAAGTTTCTTCATTATTTACTTTAAAGATGTAGTTACAGGAAATAGAGGCAGTTCTACTCACAGGTTTTAAAGTTCTGCCCTCTGCTGTCTGTTTTGAGATTTGCACAGGCTGCTCTGCTGAAAGTGCAGCCACTCGGGCGGCCAAACGAGGGCTGCAGCGCTGCACTGTGGTTCTGCGAACGATGAATGGACTCATCTCTCCAACTGGAATATCTGCAAAACCTGTACAGAAGGACGTGATGTAGATGTGTAAAAATAGCTATCATTAACACATCCCTTTCATTTTGAAAGCTTTACTGAGAACAACTATGAATGTACCCTTGATGTGGACTACAGCGAATGACAAATCGCGATAACCTCTCACCTTTCTGAACAAGTTCAGGCAAACCCTCTGGTCTGAAATCCTCATCGTCTACATCTAGTGTGGCTTTAGGTGTGGCAGCCGCAGCTTTCAGTCTCTTGGTGATACTGTGCAAGGCTTCCTGTGCTTTGTTAGGAGTGTCATCTGCTGCTCTCGGTCTCTTTCCTGCTGGCACGTTTGTTTTGTCTTCCACTGGTTTACTGTTCTCCAGGTCAGTTTTTTCAGACCTGAGGGACCTCCTGGTCTTGGGGGTCTTTGTCTGGGTGCTCAACTGCTTGAGCTGGTTCTTGAGGCTTTCATTGGTCTCTTCCAGCTTGTGAACTTTGACCATGAGGCTGCAGTATCGGTCCATGCTCTCATCCGCTTCACAGCTCTTTTCCTCCAGAGCTTCCCTCAGCTCCTGTAGTTCTTTTTGCAGGTCGTCATTACTGCCGGCATCACCTGGTAACAAGATTTCCAGGTAAATGTATTCATTTTAATTATTATTTTCCTTGTCTAAAACTTTCAACTTGTATGGTGACATTCCAATGCAAGTTGCTATATAGTTTACTATATTTGACCAAGTGCTTATCTTCTTGTGTTTTGTTCATACCTTGCTTCTGTGAGGCCTGCAGTGCTGCTATCTGTTGTCCCTGCTGCTGAAGTTCTTCCTGAAGTGCCTGCTTCTCACTCTCCAGCTGTTTGCACGACTTCATCCACAAATTGATCTTACTCATAGCACTGTCCTTCTCTTTGGACAAGCGCACAACCTTTGAGTCTAACTCTGCCTACAGGGACAGACCAATAAATATGACGGTTAATTATTTGACTAAAACTTAAACATTGAATAGAGTTGTAAAATACTTATTATATATTACAGGAACAGGAAGAACAATACCTTTTCTTTTTCACAAAATTCTAATTTGTTTTGTAACTCCTTGAAGGTAGAGTCCACATCTGCATTTTGAGACTTGAAGCTATTGAGGTCTGATAGATACCGTGCAGCCTTTTCTTCAACCGCCATACTTTCTTCCTTCAGTTTATTAAGCTCCATCTCATTCTGTAGAGAAAAAACATAAGAACTAGATCAGAAATACTGTAAATATTATTACAGTTCAAGATATCACTTTTCTATTTCTATTTTAAAATATAAAAGTTTTAATTCTTATTATTATGCATTTTTACCATAACATACAGTCCTACTTATAAAAAGCACATTGTTGCAGTGCTACATCTGCTCACCTGCTGCTGTACATGTTTCAGGTTCTCCTCATGCCTCCTGTTGTTTTCCTTTATCTGAACATCATGACTTTCCTGAATTTCAGATACATTTTTCTGTAAGCCATCTTTTTCTGCTGTCAGTGCTTCTATGCTGAGCTGGAATGCACAAAAATGGTGTGTAAGTAGAGACTGAACATTCATAAAGACAGTAAAACACGGTAAAGGAGAATTCATACCTTGTATGTCATGATTTGTTTTTGAGACTCCTGCAGTTGACAAGTCAATAGATTTTGATTAACCTCCAAAGCATTCTGTTTTTCCCTTTCCTCACACAGTTGTTGCTGATGTTGTGTCTGGAGGTGCAAACTGCTCTCATGTAGTGCATTTAACTGAAAAGGAATATGAATTAATTAAAATGTGTGAAATAAAAACCAAGAACAAAATAAGAACAATTAAAGATGACAAAAAAATACCTTTTCTGTTACTTCTGAGTTCATGAGCTTCATAGCATTAAGTTGGCTCTCCAGATGCTGGATATTATTCTCCAGAGAAGTTATACTTGTCTGCAGTACCTCTATTTTGGTAGACTGCATCTGTGCCATCTCCTCCAACTGTGCAATAGTAGACTGCAACTCAACCTTGTCCTTTTTCAATTCATCTCGCTCTTCTTGAATTGAAGATAGTGCCTGCAGCTCATCTATTTGTGACTGAAGTCGTGCGTTTTCTTGGCTAAGCTCCTGCTGCTTGTTTTCAAAGTCTTTCAAGAGCAACTGGTTGGATGAACGAAGCTCTGCTTGAAGCCTTTCATATTCAAGGACTCTTTGGGAAAACTCTTTGTTTTCTGATTGCAAAGACAGCAACTGAGTGGTCAAATCCTGTGCTTTTTGTTCTTTCGATTCTACTTCTGTTCGACACTGCTGAAGTTCCTCCTCCATGGCATCAACTTTTAAATGGAAGTCCTCAATTATTTGTTGCTGGTTTACTGTTGCCTCTTCCACAGATTTAAGCTTTTCAGTAGCTGCTTGGTTGGACAACTGCAATTCATCAATTAGGTAGTTCTTTTGTTGAAGTTCTTGCTCAAGTTTATACTTCTCCTCCTTGAGACCTTTAAGCTCACTGACCATCTCTTCAATTTTCTTGGTAAGCTCTTGTGTTTCAGCCTGTACTTCCTCAAGCTCTTCTTTGGCAGTCTCAGCTTGAAGAATGGCATCCTCAAGATTTTGGTCAGAAAGTTCTTTATCTCTCTCGAGCTTTTCAATGGTGTCCTGAAGAACATCTGCCTTCCTCTGGGCAGCTTTGAGCAGCTGACTCATGTGGTTCTTTTTCCGTTCATCAGATTCAATTCGTACCTTCAGTTTTTCAATGCCCTGTCTCATCTGAGCTACCTCCTCCTGAGTAGAAATCAACCTAGAAGCTATTTCACCTTTCTCCAAAAGGGATGATTCAAGTGATTGGGACAGCCTGATATTCTCATGCTCAAGTGAATGGATTTTGGAAGACATGTTTTCAGACTCTCTTGAAGTAGAATTCTCATTGCTCTTTAAACCATTCAATTCACTTAGCAGATTTTTTTTGTCTTCACTCAAAAGAGCCACTGCATTCTCAAGATTTTGAAACCGTTGAATGAGTTGCTCTTTTTCTTTCAGCAGAACATCAATTTGGTTAACTGTCACCTCATTTTTTCTCTTCCCAATCCTAATGTCCTCTTCTAGCTCTTTTATAAGTTCTCGTGTATCGGTTTCTCTCTTCTCCAGAAGCTCAGCTTTTTCTTTCCACTTCATTAAGGAGAGATTTTCACTTTCCCTTTCATCAGCACACAAAATAAGCTCTTCTTTAAGTCGCCCACCTTCTGCCATAGTTATATTAAGTTGTTGTTCAAGGCTGCAATTTGTCCTCCTAGCTGCTTCAAGCTCTGCTGCTTGCTTCTGCTTCTGTTCTTGTATCTCTTCTATGTCAGCCTCCATAGACAGGATGTGCTTCTCTAAATTGGCCTTCTCTGAACGCACTCTTTTTAGTTCACTCTCATTCTGGAAAAATTTCTCATTCCACTCACCTTTTGCCATCTCTAAGCTTTCAATCATCTCCATAATATCTGAGAGCTGGCATTTGGAGGTCTGCAACTGTAGTCTAAGTGAATCAATCTCTTCAGTCAACTCTCCAATGTGGTTGTTCAGTTTCTTGTTTTCTTGTGTAATGGACGTCAACTTATCTGTTCCATTTGTCTTTTCTACTTCAATTTCACGAATTTTTCCCTCCAAGTTCAAGCACAAATCTTTTCTAGCTGCCATTTCCGATTCCAAGACTTCAAACTGGGACTGCAAATGAACAAGCTCTGCTTCTCGCTTTGTAAGAGTTTTCTTAAGTGTTTCAAGTTCCACAAGTGATGTTTCACTTTCTGGGCTAATACCTAGTGTGGAGTCTGACTGTTCAGGTTGATGCAGTATGTTCTCTTGTGCTTCATGTGTCGTTTTTTTCATTTCCTGTTTAAGATGGGGAATAAATATGAATACAAATGAAGAAAAATCAGAAAAAAAGCAGTGCTTTAAACCCTTATTTTACAAAGGTACATTTTCAAAATGCAGCAAATTTTCATTTTCTCATTTATTTTGTATTGGTGCTATTGTCAAAATACGGAGATCAGTCAGTCATAACCAATTTACTTTTTTGTCATTTTACTGATTTTGTTCATAAACTCTGAATTAAAAACAGAGATAATCTGACATTATGTTGTGAAATACATAGGTTACCTGGGAGGGTTCAGTAGCCAGCAAGGAGGATGATGCAAGGTCCAATTCCTGAAGTTGTTGCATGGTTGCCTCCAGTTGTGAGGACAAGATCTCTGTGTTTTGCTTTTCTTCTTTAAGTTTGGCCTCTAACTCATTTCTTAAACTGAGCATTTGCTCCTCCACCCTCTGGAGCTCTTTAGCATGCTGTAATTTGAGTTGCTCTATTTTAATTCCAGTTTGCTCCTCCATGGTTCTGATAGTCTCCTTAAGAACATGAGACATCTCCTCAAGCTCCCTGGATTTATTTAGCATTTGCTCTTTCAGCAGTATTTGTTTGTCATCCTCATCTGATGACAATGTCGTTTGGGCCTCTTTGTGCGAATCAAGATGCTCTCCAGGTGATGAAATACCCAGGACAGCAATATCTTCTTCATAGGGCAAAATAGATGTGTTAGCAAATGGCATTTCACAAATATCTTGATCATTCTCATCTCCAGTTTGTTCTTTTTTCAGTGTGTCTGCAAGAATCTTCTCAGATTGAAGTTGTTCTATGCAAGTTTGCTGTTCTGCAATTTGAGATACCAGTGAATCGTTTGACTGCTTTAATTGATCTATTTCATCACGGGAATTCTGGGCTTCTGCTTTTAATTCCTGAAAACTGGATTCCAACTGAAGTTTTTGTTCCATAAGATTGTTATACATTGCTTCAAGGTTTGCCTGCTTACAATTCTCTTGCTCTAGGGAAATTTTGAGTGTTTCATGGGCTGCACGTAAAGACTTCAACTCACTAAATAATGCAGAGCTGGATTGTTGTTCTTTCTGTGTTTCCCCCAAACATGCAGATAGCTGTGACACTTCAAGTGCACTTTTTGCATAGTCTTCTTTGACAGACTCCATCTCTGCTTGTAGGATGGACTTCTGTGCCTCACTCTCAACTAATTTTGTTTCAAGAACACTAATGTTGCCTTGCAGTGCCTCTACTTGTGCTTCAAATGAATTAATGCAGGATTCATTATCTTCAAGATCCATCTGCAACATTTCAAGCTGTACTTTGATTTTGTTCATGTTAATGTTTTTTTCATTCAGTGCCTCGAACGCTTTAGCTTGTTCAGATTGAGCCTCCTGAAGTTTTCCTTTCACAACTTCAATCTCACAGGTTTTGGCAGCTTCTTGGCTTTTTAAATCTGCTAAAGCAGCTTTGAGACTTTCTATCTCCTGCTCATGCGGAGATGCAGTTTGTTTCAAGTCTTCAAGTTCCTTTGCAACTTTCTGAAAGGAATCAGTGACCTCCTTGAGCTGGTCCACAGATAAGTCAAGATTTTGCTTCAACTTTGCCTTTTCAAGAGCATCCTCCTCTAGTTTCTCTGAAGCATTTCTGGCCTCTAAACATTTGCTCTGTAATTCTGCCTCAAGAACACTGATGTGCTCCTCTAAACTCTTTTGTTTTTTAAGATGAGTTTCAATTTCAGAAACATGAGTTTCAGATTCCTTGTTGTGTCTTTCAGTGAGCTTCTTGATACTTGTCTCTAATAACGCTTTTTCTTCAGAAATGTTTTGTAGTTTTATTTCCAGACTTAAATTCAGCTCTGCAGATGAGTTGACTTGTTTTTGAAGACTTTCTAGTGAATTCTTTAGTGTGGTGGACAAATTATTTGAGGCTTCAAGCTCAGTTTGCATTAACACAACATTTTCTTCCAAAGCTTCTTTTTCAGCAAGTGCTCCTGCCATTTCAGAAACCTGTTTAAGAAGATTTTCTTTCTCTTGACAAACAACATCATGGGATTTATGGAGGCTTTCATACTTATCATCTAGATCATTAGCTTTATTTTCGACCTCTTGTTGTTTCACTTTGAGTAGTGCATTATCATGCTCTAAGCTTGATGCCTTCCTTTTTTCTTCTTCTATATGTTCTGCAAGAGTCTCAGCTATTGCCTTCTGATTTTCCAACTCGGTGGCGGTCTGAACTTGTAGTTCCTTGACTTTTTCCAGGGAACTTCGGGTTTCTTCTGCCTCAGAAACAAGACAATTAAACTGTTCTTCAAGAGAACAGAATGCCTTATTATTTTGTAGCAGAGATTCAACTTCAAGAATAAGATCTCTTTCCCTCTCTTCCACTAAAGACACTTTTTCTGCTAGATCTTCTCTGACTTTACAAATATCATCATACTTTCCTTGGATATCTGCATTTAAATCTTTTTGACACTTTAGGTCTGATTCCAAGAGGGCAATCTTCTCAAGTACCTCCTGCAGGGATGTTTCCACATTCAGTTTTTCTTGTTCCAGCTCTTTGTTTTGTACAAGGAGGCCTTCACATTCTTTAGCTAACAAGTCTTTCTCCTCTTTAAATTTCTCTAGCTCCTGCTCTCGCAAGGCAAAGGTTTCCTGAAGATGGTCAATCTCAGTTCTGTTCATCTCAATAATAGAGTCTTTTGATTTAGCCAGGTCGCAAGCACTTTCATATTCAGCAAGGAGTTGACCATGGGCCTTCTCCAATCCTTCCACCTTACTTGTTTCTTGATTCAGTTTAGCTTCAAGCTCACTCACCTGCTCCTGCATCAGAGTGATTTGTTGCTTCAAATTGTCCATTTCCTTATTATGTTTTTGATGTGTCTCATGTAACTGCTGTTGAAGCTCCTCATATACTCTACCTTTTTCCTCCAGCTCCACACATTTTACAAGCAGTTCACCTTTGAGTGAATCAATCTGACCAGATAGACAAATCTTCTCATTTTCTAAATCCTGCATCGCTTTCTGGAGACCATCATGAGCATCACTGAGTTTGGTTTTATCATTCTCCAGATCTGCAATTTTACTCAGCATTTCTTCACGGTTGGATTCAGTGTTATTAATCAACTGTTCCTTTTCAGTTTTCCACTGCAGTAGAGCCTCAAACTCTTTCTTCATCTCAGCAGCTTCTTTCTGACAGGAGTTTGAGGTCATTTTGAGCTCTTCATTTTCTTTCTCCATAGCACAAATCTTATTTCCTCTGAGTTCAACTTCATGAACTAGTTTTTGCAACTCGGCCTGACTCTTCATATTCTTTGCTTCTGTTTCAGCCAGAGTTTTCTTGGCATTTTCCAATTCTTGAGCAGATGATACACTTTGATGGTCCAATTTTTTGCGAAGCTGAGTCAGTTCTTCACTCTGGGTTTGTGTCTTAACTGAAAGTAGCAAGTAAAAAATTATAAGATGAAGTATTTCTATAGATTCTTCTTGAAATCATTGTTTTTGAAGTTTTATACTGCAATACATTTAATTGGTAAATTTTTAATAAGCTTTTGAAACATACCTTTTAAATCATCCACCATTGATCGGTTTTTGGCAAGGTTTTGCTCTGTATTTTGTTTTTCCTCTTCAAGTTGTTTGACTCGTTTCATTCCTTGATCTAACTGACAACTGAGAGTATTCTTTTCTCTCTGCAACTCCTAGGATGAGAAGAAACAACACATTCAAATGCTGCCATGTTCTATAAATTAAATCTGTTATAATTAAATGAAAACAAGCAAACTAATACCTTATCTTATATAACAGATACCCATGAAACTTACATCAAATTTCTTCTTTAATTCTGTCTCCTTCACCTGACTGGCCTGCAATGCCTGTTCAGACCTGAGAAGTTTGTGTTTCAGCTCCTCCAAATCTTTCTCCAGTCGATTCTTTAGAGCAGTTACCTTTAAAACCAGTGACATTTTGTTGTGATTATGCATGTTTGGGTTAAGTAACTCGAGAGAGAGAAAAAAAAAACAGAGAAAATGTAATGTACAGAAACAAGTTGTTTATAACATGCCTAAAACATTATTCATAGCTGAATTTTCAAATTACCTTATCCATATCTGACTGCAAAACATTGTACTCTTTTTTGGCTTGCTGGATTTCCATACTCATTTTATTTTTCACCTGGTTAAATTGCTGGTCAAGAGTTTGATGGGAGCTTTGAAGTTGTGCAAGTTCCTGAAATGAGCGAAAGGAAACATTTTTTAGTTTGAACTCATCCTACATTCAGAAATATAAAACATATGTTAAATTAATTATAATTGACAGTAAGACAAGACCTTTTGACTCTCTCTCTCCTGGTCCTTGATTTTCTGCTCCAAAGATCTATGCACGCTTTCAGCATTATGTCTCTGACAGTTCATCTCCTCTGTTACCTGCTTCAGCTTCATCTCAAGAGATGAACACTGAGGAGCCAAATCAACTAAAGATTAACCACTAAATTTCACATGCCCAAATCACAACATAAAATACATACAGTGGCCTCTATAAGTGGACACCTAACATTTGAATATTTTGATACATTATACATAAAATATAATACATCAAATTTTTAAACATCAAGCCAAGTGGCAATTATTTGTAATAACTAATCAAAGCTTTGAAGCAAAATATTTCAAAATAATTAATTTTCCTGAAAGTTTGCTTTTAGGTTTTGCTCTGCCTAGCTTTCAAACTTACAACTGGGCAACAAACTTCAAAAATGTATTATACTGGATACAACATGATTTGAAATTGTGTTAACCTCGCTGGGTGCAAATAGAGGATATGGATCTTTTTCACATTTCTGGGTGTCTCACCAGCGGAAGTTGTCATAGTTTTGGTAATATCTTAGAGTAGTGAATGGGAGAGTACCACAAATAGTTTTTTTTTTTTTTTGCATTCCCATTTGCTCAAATAGCAAAAGAAAAACCCCAAGATAGTGTTTTCACAGCTTTCAATCAAAGGAAAATTTTTTGAGATACTAATGTCGGCTGTCAGAAGAGAGAACAATGTCAAATTTACCATCCATCTCATAGAAACACTCTACCATTAGAAATGACTAGTTTTTTGAAACTTGATGAAGGGATGATATAATATAAAGTATAGTGTTGTAAAAGTACATACATTAAAAAAAATATATATATATATATATCTATCTATACATAACCTTTCAAGGATTTATGATGATGATGACCACCGAAGTGCGGTATCACAGTCTTTTGAAAAGGGTCCCTATGTTGTTGCCAGTCATGTTAATTTCTTTGCTCAGTTCTATCCCTTCCATTCATAGTATCTTGATTAAAAATCTGATTGTTAATCATTCTCTGAGGATTTGGACTCAGTTCCGCAGAGCTCTACAGCTTCAGAGTCTTTCTTCAGCTGCACCCATTGCCAGTAACATTTCTTTTCCACCCTCTCTTTTTGATGGGGTCTTCAATATTAGAAAGTCGCAAGGTTTAGTTTCAATTGACCAGCTATTTATAGATAATAATTTTGCTTTGTTTGACCAATGTATTATTTTTTTATTTTCCAAGTTCATATTTATTTAATTACTTTCAAGCACCAAGCTTTGCCTGTGAACCTTTTTCAGAGTTCCCCTCTGCTCCTCCTAGTGGTGTTTTGGAAGGTGTTTTATATCAGCATACATGTATCAAGCCCCGTTCACACCGCCAGTGACACACAGCGACATAATCCCATTAATTTTCAATGAAGAGCTGACCATTGGCGAAGGAATGTGGGCATGTCAAGCGACAAAAGTTTAGAATTTTTCAACTTTACGCAAATAAGAAGCTAATTTCGCAAGCGACAACCAATGGGAGTGAAGTCAGTGGAAAGCATGTGATTCATCTGCTGTAGTGGAGTGTTACGGGGTAACTAAGCAACCAGCAGTGGGAACACCCAGTAGCGATCTCAACTGCCAGCAACAAGCAGTGAAAAATACACTTCTTCGGTTAGTTCTAGACACAGGCTTTAGGCTTATTAAATTTAAGGTGGTGCATCGTATTCATTGGTCCAGGGTACAAATTAGCAGAATATTTCTGGAGTTGGACCCCACCTGTCTGTGTTGTGTTGGGGAGCCAGCCTCTCTGTTTTATTCTTTTTGGGCCTGCCCTAAGTTATTAAGGTTTTGGGGGAAATTTCTCAGAAAGTGTTTCTCAGAAATATTTACTACAGCAACAGACCCCAACCCTTTGACAGCACTATTTGGGGTTCTTCCAGGGAATGCGAAAATGACAGTTTTTGGGATGGATAACATTGCATTCTGCACACTGTTAGCTAGACGGCTCATACTAATTAATTGGAAGTTGCCATCTACTTTTTGCCCTCAAAGATTGAATTTGGAATTTGAATGAAACCCATTTCTGGAATACTTTGAAAAAGCAGATTCTGGATAAAATTTGTTTTGTGTTTATCCTTTTTTTTCTTGCTTGTTTAGATTCTTATTTTTATGTTTATATTATTGTGTCTATATGTTTATAGGTAGATGGGCATTTATCATGCTTGCTTGTTTGTGTTTTCTTTCCCCACTTTCTTAATTTGATAATTGACTGATACTTGTATTGTGCCTTGAGATGCTTATGTTCTTTTCTTTAATAATAATAATAATAAAAAAGTGGTTTTAATATTTAGTAATATTATAAAAAAAACATTTATATATTTTAAGTGTTTTAGGTCTCCAAATACTTTTCTGGGGCCACTGTATATAACATAACTTAATATGACATAGTTTAAAAGATAACAAAATACAAATGCATTAAGCTGACCTATACCTTAGAAACTGACTGCTCATACTGTCCTGTGGCCTTTGTGAGTTCATCTCTGGACTTGCTGAGGAGTTTGTCCTTTTCTGCCAGATCTTTCTTGGCCATTTCGAATTGACTTTGAATTTCACTGAATTTATTGATCTGATTCTTCATTTCCTTCTCTTGAGCCTGAAGACGGAGCTCTAACTCTGAAACCCTTGACCTTAGATCTGAGTAGCATAAGAAAAAAAAGGAAACAAAATGTTACCTTAAGGCATATAAGGATTATCACTCAAAAGCATATTTACATGTACATCATGAAAAATAAATTCACCTGTAGGGTCAGACCAACCTTGATTTATATTCTTAAGCTGTTCTGTCTGCTGTGATCCAGTGGTGTCACTTTGAGTGCCTGATGGGAATTGCTGGTGGGGCTTAATTGGCGTGTCATCGAAAGACCATGACATCCCAGAGGGTCCGTTTCTTCTTCTAGAGGGTGTCTCCATCACAGTCAGAGACTGATGACTGTGTGTTTGGTCTTGCTGCCAAGGGAAAATTGAGGACCCTGTCTGCTGTCTTGCAATGTCTTTATGGCTCACTACAGACTGGTTCAGAAGCTTCAAGTGTTACAAAGAAAGAGGTGCATTTTAACTATTTAGTAAATTAAAATAATAACAAGCAACTCTTTTCACACACACAATAATAATAATAAATAAATAAATAAAATATTTTACTTACTTTTACATGCATAACTTTAATTTCAGCTTCCAACCTTTTCCGCTCCTCAACCTCTCGATTGTACTTTTCCTGTAGGTCATTTATTTTTGAATCTGAAGATGCAATTATTACAGTGTTACAATGTGTCACATCCATTATGAACAGCTTTTTTTTTTTTCCTTTCTGTAACTTATATCGTACCCTGTTGCCAATGATTAGATGTTGCAGGGGTTGCAAAAGTTTTCTGTGGTGTACTAAACTGTTGAATTTCTGAAGCATGTGAAGTTTGGGACCATTCAAATTCATGCTTGTACCTGAATGAAAAAGGTCAAATTAGGCCAAAATGAGTCATATTGTTTACAATATGTTTCAATATTTGAACTTATTCAATTATTTACTTATACATTCAAATGTTTTTATTTTTTATTATATATACAACATGCACAACAGTATTTAAAATTGTCCACTTACTTTTTGACCTCTTGTTCTAGTCTATCAATCTGCTTCTTGGATGAGTTAAGTTGACCCTCCAGATAATTCACCTGTTGCTCCTTTGTTTGGATGTCATGTATAAGTTTCTGTCTAGACTTTTCCAGACTTTCACAAGATTCTACCAAAGACTGATTTTCCCTCTTAAGGGCAGATGCTTCACTTTTCTCACTGTCCATCTGTAACGAAATATAATACACATATGATGCAAATTTAACTGCATTTATTAAGATTCAACAGAGGAAATCTACTCCATTGTTTCTCAGGTAACTGACCTTTTGCCTCTGTTTTTGTAATGTAGCTTCAAGGGAATCTAGCTGAAACTGTTTCTGCTGTCTTTCTTTCTTTAACTTGTCTAGATGCCCTTCAATCTCTTGGATCTTTTGTAAGGCCTTTGCAGGAAGGCCATCCTTCCACTCTTCTACAGCCCAGCTCATACTTGCTTAAGATTCGGTGTTGCTCATCAAAGACACTCTGGCATGCTCTGAAAAATGCAATAAAGTAGACATTTGTTCTGTAAAAACCCTCAATCAGCAGCTTAAACATTATAAAATCATGTACAACATTAAACAGTATAAAAGTGAAAAAATAAAATACAATTATATTAAAAAACCATATATATATATATATATATATATATATATATATATATATATATATATATATATATATATAAAACAATTGATCACATACAATAATATACACAATTCAAATTATTTAAAATTATTATTACAGTTCAGTGTGTTCAGAAGTATTCACACGATTGAATGTTTTTTCAGTTTTCTTAGTGCGTTTTTCATTCACATGATCAGATACAACTATCTAAAACAATATTTATTATAACGTTAAATATTGTTAAATTTAGCATTCACTGCAGTTAATGAATGGAGAATACAGCATGGTTTCAAATTTATTTTTAGCACAATCGATTAAACTGTCACCACGGTCTGACAAACAGCATTAATGTCACAAGAGTCCACTAGTATATAACTGTATTGTAACAATAACTTAAAAAAATTAATAAACATAACGTTATATATTTATCATCAGGACATGTAATTGTTTTGTACTTGTACGCAAATATGACCATTAGGATGAAAAACGTTTGCTTTCGTTTCCATAAATAATAATAATAATAAAAAAGTAGAGGCACGGTTGTGAGAGATTTTAAGAAGTTGATTTAATTAATAGATAAACCCAGCTATTATAACACAATACGAAATCATCACGCGGTTGTTTTAACGCATCAAATAAATTTATAACGACAAAGACTTTAGACATATCGCACTCTCAACAATAATATATACTATATTCTACAAAAAAGTACATAAACTTACCAGAACTAAAGCAAGAACCCCTCACGGTTACTCTAGGATCACCCTAACGTTCTCCTTCTTGTGTCTGTTCTTCAGTTAATGGAGTAAAAATTTTCAAAAAGAGCTCAACGTCGTTGTTGACGGAATGCAGCGTCGTTATTGGCTCGTTTGACAAATGACGTATAAACATACCGGTCTGTGATTGGACGCTTCTATCCATTCGAATGTAACTCCACCCGTTGTTTTCTAAATCATTATTTCGTCCCTGAAATGAAGGACTTGGGCGGTTGAGTTATTTAGCTCTCGTCCAAACACGCAGACAACTGACGAGAGGCAGAAAATAACACACACACACACACACCTGAAGTCAAATAATCGCTTCAAAGGAATCAATTTCCTTTCAATCCCTCTGTCTTTTATATTTCAGTTTATTAAAAGAAAAATATTTTAAGCATCGTTCTTGTCTGAATTATTGCTGGCTTAATGCAAACTGGCGATTAAAATTAACTGCATCACACAGGATTTGTGATTATGTGCAATGATTTTGAATCTCTTGCTGTTATGCACTTCTGAATGGCTACACCTCTGTTCCTGCTTGTCGTCCTGAATGCAGTGTGATCTGTGGGGAGATGAATGGCACCATACTGCAGTGCTTCCACAGGACTCTGCCAAACACGTGCTCTGGGTCATAGCAGATGGTATGAGAGCCATATATGGATTTCATAACCATGGTTACAGCCTGGGATGCCACACAGTTGATGTAGAAACTTATGACAAAAACAATAGCAGATGATTTTGATTACAAGTCGCTGGATGTATTTAGTGATAAAAACATGTTAATTTAATCTATTAAATTTAATCTATCGAAATAAATTGTAATAAAAGAAATTGGATTTGTCTTAAGGAATTTATTACTTTAGTGTCACATTAAAATTTTGCATGTGGCAGTCTGCATATTTTTTTTAACCCCCCCCCCCATGCTACCTGTCAAAGCTGCACAATACTAAACAAATAAATGTTTAACAAACAAATTAGCAATGATGAAAGTATCACTATGAAATGCACTGACGGATTGGAAGTCCAATATCTTAACACTGATCAGCGCAAAACAATATTCATGCAAACAGACAAGTAAAATAGAATCAGTGATCAGAGTCCTTCGCATCATTGAGAATATATAAATGATTTACATTCATTAGCTATTGAAAACAAGAATATTGTTGCTACATGAGAGGGCAAAATATTGGTTAAAAAACCTGACATATATTGATATGATTCTTAATTCTTAGCCCTTCTTTACAGAAAACAGTGCAGCACATTTGTTCAAAGTGCAGACATTACAAGCAACAAAATATTTCAGACTCAGGCCATCTATTTACAAACCAAAAATTCATTTAAATGACATCTCAGATGAACAGACAATTTTGACATCAGTTTGTTTTAATATTCCAAGGAGAGGTATAAGACACATGCCAGCGTTTGATGCATATTCCTCCATGTGTTCCCATTATTTCTGCTCTTCCATTTCCTTCTTAATCTCTGCGATGTATGGGTGGTCTTTACCGTGGGCAACATCCATGATTGCAAGAGCCTGTGACAAATTCATCCACAACAATTTGTAAAGCCTAAATCTGTCTAAAAATAGCCATATGGATTTTAAAAGGGACACCCACATCGAATACTGCATTATTTTTTACCTTCTTTAAAGCTTTAACTCCTTGTGTCCTCTTCTCAAGTCCTAGGTACAATCTTCCAAGTTTCAGGTACATAGAAGCCACATTCAGTGAGTAAGGAGGATAGTGCACACTAGAACAAAATGTGGATTGAATACTATTAATAAAGTGGACCCACTGTAAGTTAATTATTATTCAACTTTTAAAATGTTAAAACTAAGACATTTGGAGAGGAAACGCACTGGGGTCAGAATTACCTGTAGGGCTGGGTAATTTTCTCGCCATATTTCATTGCTCCATCCCAGTCCTGCATATAGAGACAGACTCCCATTGCCTGATACATCATGTGCAACATGTACACATTGGTTTCAGCAAAGATCGAACCCATTTTCTCCAGGCTTAGTTCACAAATTTCCAGCAGTTCACTGGGGGGTACTTAGCAGTTAAGGAACTTCCACAAAACCTTTATACAGATATAACTAAAGATATAAATTTTAACTTACATTTTTTTTATTTTAAGTTTTTATTAAGTCGGTTATGCATAAAATACAGTAAAACCGTAATATATATGACCTCAGATTTCTGAATGGTTTTGATACTTTTTTTTATTTTCTGCTGTCTTTTCTCAGACTCAAGCAATTGTGAACTGTAAAAACACTAGTGTATGTTTTGAGACACAATATATCCCCCAAAGGTTAGTATGGCTTCGTCATGACTAAAAATATCCCGCTGCCTCTAGATCGCCACATTTTCTAAAGATTCAGTATTGCAAATATTTCTAAATTGTTTACATTTACAGAACTATAAAGTTTACACACACACACACACACACACACACACACACACACACACACACACAAGAATCCAAAAGAGAAAAGGCAGATGAAGGATATTTTTGTAGTGCTTCGCTCTCCTGAACTCCTCGATGACATTTCTAGCATACATCACCATCTGCTGGATTTCCTCTTCCTCTGGAGGTGAGCTAAGCTTCTGTCGGATCTCCATTTTGGCTTTGTCCTACAAAAAAAAAGAAAAAAAAAAAAGAAAGAGAAATAAATAAGAGGCTGTTATTCCACACATATTGACTTGAGTTCTTTAATTTTCATTTTTATTCAAACCACAAATACATATTTGGCCTTGCTCCAAAATGCACGCATGTGTGCGCACGCACACACACACACACACACGCACAACACACACACGCACGCATGCGCACAGAGCGAGAGAGATAATCATATGCAACAAACTTAAAATGATGATTTACTATGCCTTTCTTCACCAGTTGGGTTTCTGAAAACCTGTTTATTACAGGGATAAAATGACACTCACTTTTGATTTAGAGGTGCATTCTTTACAGTCACATGTGAAGAAGTAAGAATCTCTCAAACGTTCAATTCGATCCTCTGTTGGATACAGGAGGTCAATATAACTGTTGAAGATCTATTCAAGAGAAACAAAGAGGACTGTCACACAGTAGACTGAAATTAAATTAGTAATGAGATGATTATGCAATCCTTAAAAGATGATAGATGTCAGGAAATTCAATACTGACTTACCAGAAGATATTACAAAGAATTGTATATTTCACAATGACAATGTAACAATGTTAATGACAATGACTATAATGCTACAGTAAGTAATACATAAGGAAGGCTTATTGATAGTGAATCTTCCAATTGACTGGCCTAAAGAGCTGTTGCTTTTTTATTGCGCGTATATTTCAAGTTACTCTTTATTTCTGAACAGTGAAATAAGCAGCAATGTTTTTTTGGCGTGGATCGTCTCACCTCTTCTTCAGGGCTGATGTCCTGCACGGCTCTCACCTCGGCCACTGTACCTTTATATGTCACAATCACATTTGGGCTACAGCTGTGGTTCATCAGAGCAACGCTACCACAAACAACAGCAATAAAAACATTAAATTACTCTAAAGTACTTAACATATTGAGATCATGGCAATGGTTTTGATTTCTATGAACCTTACTCTGGAAATACAGCAGAACCCAAATGAGACAGCTCCTCGTCTTCAATGGTGAAGCCATTACAGTTCACCTATGGTGTAAAAAGGGAGGATTTAGCATGCATTTGCCAGAAACGTCCCCTGCATTAATGTCATGAACACACAGACTTGGAACCTTCCATGAATGGACCATATGGAGTGGAGTGAAAAATATTTCAAGTTGGATTTTTCAAAACGCTTAATACTTTTCCTTCTTCCATGGAACATCAAATAAAATACTAGACTGAAAGACAGTCAAGAGTTTTTTTTTTTTTTTTTTACATACTGTGAAAGTAATAGACTCATTCTCTTTAACATTTACCCAAAATTTAGAGTTCTGTGATCAATTACTCAACTTTGACCGCTTTCTTCTGTGGAACATAAAATAAGATATTGTTTAATTTCCACTGGCACTAAAAACAATGAGATATTTTTCAAAATATCGCTCTCTTAATTTCCATAAATAAAGCCAGTCATACAGTCTTTACCGGATGACTAAATGATGCCAATATTTATTTTTTTGGGTGACATTTTGGAAAAACATATATTATATGGTATGCATTCCTAACTTAAATAATGAATAGAATATAAAACTTATATATACATACATACACACACACACACACACACAGTCTGCATGATTTCAATAGCAATATAAAATAAAGCAGCAATGTGATAATTTTAATTAGGCTTTTTATTCAGTAGCAAAAAGGTGAGCAAGTTTCAAATAGTTTATTCCATGATTTAATGCATTGTCTCATTGGCACATACCCATACAATTATAATTCCTCTATATTCATTTAGTAAAGTTCCAATGTTTACAGAAATGAAAATCAGACCGCTTTACCTGAGCGAAGAGTTCTGTAAGTGCTGCATTATCAGGAAAATCGAGATGTCGGGAGTAAAAGTGGTGTAGTGCAGCAATATCTGTATCGTTCATCTCATTCTTCTCATTATCTAGCTTGTCCAGATCTGACAAACAGTCACAGAAAAGACAATTAACATTTCATATTCAAAAAGGCTTTACATTATCCAAATTAAGCCATAACTTGGATAGAATAATATTATGTAACTGCATTTCAGGGCAAAAGCAGAAATAGCTCTCCTTACATCAAAATACTTTTTTTTTGTGGCTTCACTAGTTACAATTTGAGAGACAGACGAAGGCTTGAAGTTCTACTTCAGGCATCATATATCTTAGACAGCCAACAGAGCAGCTGCTAAGGGTCATTAAACAGGTGTGGAAAGTCAGTGGCTTTACTCACTTCAACTTCAAACCCTCATTTACCGGGCCCACTCATCGTTTTAATCATACACTAGATTTAATTATATCGCATGGAATAGATCTTACTGATATAGATATCGTACCTCAAAGTGATGATGTAACAGACCATTTCCTTGTATCGTGCATGCTGCGTATCACTGATATTAACTGTATGGCTCAGCGTTACCGTCTGGGCAGAACTATTGTTCCAGCCACCAAAAATACACATGAACTAGACGAAATGACTGGCAACATGGGCACTATTTTCTCTAATAAATTAGAAGCTGTTGCCCCCATCAAATTGAAAAAAGGTTAGAGAAAAAACGTACTGTTCCATGGTATAACAGTAATACTCACTCTCTCAAGAAATAAACTTGTAGTCTTGAGCGGAAATGGAGAAAAACTAGAAGTTTTTAGAATTGCATGGAAAAACAGTATGTCCAGTTATAGACAGCCCCTAAAAACTGCCTGGGCCGAGCATTTCCACAATCTCACTGAAAATAGCCAAAACAATCCAAGGTTTTTATTTAGCACAGTGGCTAAATTAACATATAAGCACACGCCTGATTCAAATATTCCATCAGTGTTTAATAGTAATGATTTTATTAATTTCTTTAGGGATTAAATAGATAACATTAGAAATACAATAACGAATGTAGATTCTACAGCGTTTAACACTTCAGTTTCATTCATCGCACCCAAAGATAAACTGCAGTGCTTCACAACTATATGACAGGAAGAGCTAAATAAATTTATCACTGTATCTAAACCAACAACATGTTCATTAGATCCTGTAAGCACTAAATTACCGAAAGAGTTGTTACCTGTAGCCGAAGAACTGCTTCTCAATATTATTTACTCGTCCCAAAACCATTTAACCTGGCAGTTATTAAGCCTCTTATTAAGAAACCAAAACTAGATCCTAGTGAACTGGAAAATTATAGGCCTATTTCAAATCTTCCATTTATGTCTAAAATTTTAGAAAAAGTTGTGTCAGCTCAATTGAGGTTTCAGGCCCTAACATAGCACTGCACTTGTTAAAATTACAAATGGCCTGCTTCTTGCGTCAGATCAAGGCTTCATCTCATTGCTAGTTTTACTTGATCTTAGTACTGCGTTCGACACCATAGATCACAACATACTTATAGATCAATTACAAAACTATATAGGTTTTCAAGGGCAGGCTCTAAGATGGTTTAGATCCTACCTGTTGCTACCATTGTTCATTTAAATGGGGAGTCATCTCATTTATCACCAGTAAAATATGGAATACCACAAGGATATATCCTAGGTCCCCTTCTATTTTCAATATACATGTTGCCCCTTGGTAATATTATTAGAAAATATGGCATTAGTTTCCACTGTTATGCTCAACGAAACCAGATGAAACTTCTAAATTATCTAAGCTTACAGAGTGTGTTAAAAATTTTAAAGATTGGATGACCAATAATTTTCTCCAATTAAATTCGGATATTGATATTAAAAGAGATATTAATTATTTGACCCCAAAACAGTACACAGTATCTAGTAGACTACAGTTTGTAAATAGACAGATGTACTGTTGCTTCCTCTACAGTCAAAAATCTGGGTGTTATATTAGACGGCAACTTGTCTTTTGAAAACCATATTTCCCATGTTACAAAAACTGCATTCTTCCAACTTAGAAACACTGCTAAGCTACGAAACACGTTACCTGTTTCTGATGCAGAAAAGCTAGTTCATGCATTCATGACCTCTAGACTGGACTATTGTAATGCACTTCTAGGTGGTTGTCCTGCATCTTCAATAAACAAGCTACAGGTAGTCAAAAATGCAGCAACTAGAGTTCTTACCAGGTCAAGAAAATATGATCATATTACCCCAATTTTACAGTCTCTGCACTGGCTACCTATTAAGTTCAGTATCAGTTATAAAATTTCATTACTTACCAATAAGGCCCTAAATGGTTTAGCTCCTGCATACCTAACTAGTCTTCTACCACGTTACAATCATTCACGCTCCCTAAGGTCACAAAACGCTGGACTTTTGGTAGTTCCTAGGATAGCAAAGTCCACTAAAGGAGGTAGAGCTTTTTCACATTTGGCTCCCAAACTCTGGAATAGCCTTCCTGATAATGTTCGGGGTTCAGACACACTCTCTCTGTTTAAATCTAGATTAAAAACACATCTCTTTCGCCAAGCATTCGAATAATGCATCTCATAAATTGTGACTGCAGTTGCATCTGATCAAATGAGCATTCTTATTCTTTAGCTTGGGTTAAACTAATTACTTTTACTTTGTTGGAACAGCAGCTATGCTAATGATGTCTATTTGTTTCTCTGTTTTGCCACGGATGTAACTAGGATCTACACAAACTCCAGTCTGGATCCAGAACACCTGCGAAGAGATGATGCTGACCCCCTCAGAGGACCTCAGATGATGCTAACCCTGAATCAACAAACAGAACTAACAAATATTGCTACACGTGTGATTGCATCATATAATAATTGCTGTCAATAATGTTCATCGCCTGGCTGACTACGTCTTGTATTAATATTTCTGAAAAATCCTGCCATATGCACACAAACTGACAGTCACCATTTATGTGACTACTAAATATTGTAGAAATGTAATTTTCTGTAAAGTTGCTTTGTAATGATTTGTATCGTAAAAAGCACTATACAAATAAACTTGAACTGAATTGAATTGAAGCAAAAGCCTTTGCATTTATAAAACCTTATAAGGATAATGTTTGGCTCACTCAGAGAACAACTAGACACTCACGTGCTTCTAATTCTCTAAGAGTCAACACTCTTTCTGAAGGAGTCCTTTCTGTTTGGCACTTCTGAAAAACAAGAAAATGTTTAAAAGTTAGATTTGACGTGAGCCTTGCAAACGGTAAAACATGCAAAACTTGTTTCAGTGTTTGATAAGACAACAGTTGTCCGGCCAACTGTCTAATGGCGCTTGCTGTGACACAAAGCGCCATGTGTCGGCTGAGTGAGTCACAGGGAGAGCTGCCGGGGCTGATGCAATCAGGAAAAAGACATCCATGAAAAACACATGGTAGCACCATATGTGCCAGAGCAGCACTGAAAATGAAAATCTCAATCTAAACTTAGACAAAATCATCAGCTGCACACTGGATTGTATCAATTCTTAAAGACTGAAAATTACTACTGGTGACCTTTTCAAAAAAGAAAACCAATGTGTGTTTTCACACCTGTGAAGGTTAATCATCTGCACAATGTAACAGGTGCAGCAGGAAGATCTAAGTTTCTTTATACTCCCTTTCTGCATGTGTCTGAAACCCGATAAATGCTGCCTTCATATGCAACATACAGAAGTAGGAAGCCAACAAGGCACATCTAAATCCAATGTTTGTGTAACATCCTGTTGTCTGAAATTTTGAAGACGAGTGAAGAGATTTGTGCTTTCTATTGCAAATAAATGCTGTTCTTTTCAATGTTCTTTTCATCAATGAACCCTGAAAAATGCATCATGGGATCCAAAAAATATTAAGCAGTGCAGATGTCTTCCAGGTGTCAAAATTATAAATACATTGTGTTTCTTGAGCACAATGTCAGCATATAAGAATGATTTCTGAAGGCATGTGACACTGAAAACTGGAGTAATAGCTGATGTCAATACAGCTATTCCATCAGAGAAAAAAAAGGACATTTTAAAATACATTAAAATAGAAAACAGTGTGTAATAGTACAAATCATATATGTGGTGATTATATTTCTCAGTGATTTGTTTTTGAGCAAGCTGCCTCTTCTCTGACCTCTTTATAGCAGATACTGCTTTTTTCAACACATTCAGAGAAAATAATCATTATCACCATCTTTCATGTAAAGCGGCAGGATCTGAAGACATTGCTGACTTAAAACTATGTAAACTACAGAAGCAGCACTTCAAAATGACTCACGTAATTGGCAAGTGAGGATTGTGACTGCACTAGACCTCTCTTACCTCTCTTGAACTGTAGTACTCATGAGTAGAGCGGCTGTAGCTATACATTATTACAGCAGACCAACCGGGGAGCTGCCTCCTCAACACAGTTACACAGCCAAAAAACCTTTTAAGTTCTGACAGGAAGTAAAGTTCTAGCAGAGACTCAAATGGAATTACTGCCTTTTAGTAAATTTACTGTAAACGTCCAACAAAAAAATTAATATTCAATGCAAAAAAAAAAAAAAAAGTTACATTAAAATGAGAAATGTTGATTTGAAAACTATCTGAAATAAAATGTTTAATTTGAATCGTTAACCAAATCTGAAATAATAAATTAAAGCTAAATATACACACACACACACACACACAAAATAAATAAATAAATAAAAAGCCCTACAAAATAACTAAAACTTGAACTAAAAATATAATTTTATTATAAATTATGGACCCCACTGACTATCATTGTATGGGCAAAAACAGTATTTTTCAAAATCTGTTATTTTGAGTTCAGTATTTATTTAATGGGGGGTGATCTATCCAATTATGAAAACAGAGTTATACTGTTATCCCAAAAAAGTAGGTCGTCCTCACCTGTTTCAGAATTATTCTGGCGACCAGTCGCACTGTTTCTGATGGACACCAGTTTTCTCCATATGCGCACATGGCCGAGCACTCCAGCTTGTGCATGGGCCAGTCTTCTCTCTGAGGGAAGGACAAGGACATGTTTATTTCCACACAAATACAGCATTATTTGTTCACACTTTATTTTAAGGTCCAAATTTCGCTATTAATAAACCATTAACTCAAACTCCTAATTTATGGCTTATTAATAGATAGTAGGTAGCTGTTAAGTTTAGGTACTGGCTAGGATTAGGGATGCAGAATATGGTCATGCAGAATATGTGCTTTATAAGTACTAATAAACAGCCAATATGTTTATAATAGGCATGCTAATAAGCAACTAGTTAATAGTTAGAATGGTTCCTTACACTGAAGTGTTACTGCATATTTTTATATTGCATCAGCAGATCATATACTCCAACGATCAAAATAACACACTCAGAGCTCAGTAAAAACCAGTATAAAGGGTCAAAGCTCTTGTTTTTGAGATGATATGCTTCTGATATAACCAATTGCATGTCGGCTCGCTTCCGTTTGATGAGTCATGCTACAATTTGAATGGAGCTTCAAGGCGAATACGAGAATTCCGGAGAGATAAGACTTTGAATTAGTCTCAGGCTGCCTCACAGGCAACTGGGCAACGAATAAACTAAATCCTGTGTTCTGGCAAGCAAACAGAAACTGATCCCTAATGTGTTTGAGATGGATTGTCATAGCAACAGTGCAGCCAGAACGCCTTCCAGCTCAATTTAGGAATAGAGCAACAACCAAGTCCCTTAAAATAAACAGGCTATGCAGACTTGCTTAAGATCAACACTTAAAATTGCTGTTCTTTTTTTGACTCTTTATATTTAAGTGGACAAAAGGGTGTATTTGTTCTGCAATAAAATACTCTTCACTTGCCAAAGGCAACCATTTGTAGCTTACTTTCCATGGAGTGTTAACACTGTGGTGCTATCAAAACATTTCTCTGTTTAGTGCTTCTGAATGAACGTGTGGTGAAAAAGTTCATTTTTTTCAGTAATTCAACTCAAATTGTGAAACTTGGGTATTAAATAAATTCAATGCACACAGACTGAAGTAATTTAAGTCTTTGGTTCTTTTAATTGTGATGATTTGGCTCATATTTAACAAAAACCCAATTAGATTACATGCCAATCTGACTGTTAGGCATGGTCTGTTTTGGATGATGTTTTTTTTCTCACGGTAATGTCACAGTTTCCAGATGCTCTCAACGCAAAAGACTACTCGCGCTTGTGATTCTTTAGCTCCGCCCATACGTCACGCCTCCAGCCACTCGTGTTTTTCCGGGAAAAAACTGTACAGACTATCTTTCTCTTATAAATATAATAAAACTAAAGACTTTTTGGAGTTATGAAGGATGCAGTACTACTCTATAGGTACTCAAGATTAACAGGAGATTGAGTGAAAACGAGCATCCCCCCCCCCCCTTAAATTGATAAAGCACACAAAAAGTACTCTGATAGCTCCATAATATTACGATTGAACGACTTTATTTGATCAGTGTCTTTTTGGGCCATGATCATGTCAGTTGCACTGACATTTATGCAGTTTATTAAATGCTCTTGGTTTATCTTAAAGGTCCCCTTCTTCGTGATTCCAGTGTTTTAAACTTTAGTTAGTGTGTAATGTTGTTGTTGGAGTATAAATAATATCTGTAAAATTCTAAAGCTCAAAGTTCAATGCCAAGCGAGATATTTGATTTAACAGAATTCGCCTACAAAAAACGACCCGTTTGGACTACAGCCCTCTAGTTCCTGCAGTAATAATGTCACTAAAACAGTTTTTTTGACTAACCACCGCCCACATGAATTCACAAACATGGAGCAGAAGGAAGAGCTGTTTGTGTTTGTCGCCATGTCGTTGAAACGCTGTTTTTTTTCATCTCTGAGTCCAATCATCTTTGTTTGGGCTTCCCAGGGATGCTGTTCTTGGAGATTAATGGTTACAATTTATGTTTAACTCGATTCCCGAAAATTATAATGCACATGTAAAACTATGTGCAGCTCATTTTGCTGAGGGCAGCTTGCCGAGGACAACTTTCTCAATCTCAATCAGTTTAATGCCGGATTTGCACAAAGATTATTCTTGAAAGATGGAGCAGTTCCCTCTTTGTCTGGAGAAGGTGTTGTTTATGGACCACAACCGGTAAGTGTATTTTATTATTTAAGTTGGTGCGTTTAACAGTTTCTGTAACTTATTACACAAAGGGCAACGCTGTTTAGCTTTGTTTACTAGATGTTAGGGCTGTGCAAAAAAAGACGAATGTGGTTTCCATGCGCATTTCGTCAGTACGCTCCTGTGACTATAAATACATCTCCAGCACGTGCGTTCTAGCCCAATCACGTTACCAGGAGGTCAGCCTGCTCTCAGCTGCTGTCGAATCACAAAACAGGAACCGCTGGCCCAATCAGAACCCATTACGTATTTCTGAAGGAGAGGCTTCATAGAACAAGGAAGTCATCAGCCCGTTTTTGTGACAGTGAAAACAGCAGTATACAGATAGGTGAATTGTGTGAAAAATACTGTGTTGATAAATAACATGAACACATGTTATACTGCACATTGTAAACACAATCAAAGGTTTGAAAAAGCGCGTAAAACGGGACCTTTAATTTGTATTCTGAAGATGAATCAATGTCTACAGGATTGGAACGACATGTTAATTAAGCAATTAATGACAGATTTTCATTTCTGGGCAAACTATCCCTTTAAGGTCTTGTGAAGTTAAAAGTTGGGTGTTTGTTAGAAACAAATCCATCCTTAAGGTGTTTTAACTTTAAAATTGCCTCTGGATAAAAAAATAAAAAAAAGTCTAAATCCATAAAAACAGTGCCTCCAGCGTAAAAGTCCATCTGATGTTCTCCGCTCAAATCAAAATCCACTGTTTTTGAATTGTTTTTGCTTGTAAACAGTGCTTGATCTGTGGATATTTCTCTCCTGATTCAGACGAGACATCTTTTTCAATGGAGAAAGCAATATTATGGATAGAGGACAAAATAAGCTCAAAGTAATGGCTTGAAGTTGTTTTAATGTTTTAATAATGTATTTATTTCAAACAAAGTTATTAGCTTCACAAGACATTGTGTGAATTACTTGTGGATTACTTTACATTTTTAATCAGCTGTTTGGACTCATTCTGAAGGGTGCATAACATGCAGAACATAACTGCAGAGGGGATCAATTGATGAGCAAGTGATGTAATGCTACATTTTTCCAAATCTCTTTCAATGAACAAACTCTTGGAGGTCTAACGGTGAGCAAATTTTAATTTTTGAATGACCCATTTCTTTAACAATGCTCATCTATGTAACTCTGTAACTCCAGACATAAAAACAAGTAGCCATAAATGCCGGACAAGCCTGAACAAAAGCATAGAACAGCTGTATGATGATGGATGGGCGGATTCTAATGCCACAAACTGTACAACGCACAATAACAGCAGGGACGAGACAGAAGAGCCTTGTGGTAGAGTGCAAATGGATTATTGATGATCTTTATTTTCAGTGCTGAATTTTCGACTCTGCTGCGCTCACCAGCAAAGATCAATTACAGAGCTGTCACTCTGGCTGTGGTCTCCATAGACCACTATCCCTGTTGCTCATCCTGGAGGAACTCATGAATGAGGAAATGAGTCAACTGTGCTGTCTTATACAACGTTTATGAGAAAAAATAAATATTTCAAAGCCTTTCAGAAAGGAAAGTCAATATGAGAATTATTGCCTTGATTGGAGATGCATTGCCATTCAAAAGTTTGAAAGTATCTTATGCTAAATGCTATAATTTCTTTGATTAAACAAGTAAAAACAGTAATTTTGTGAAATACTACAGCTAAAATTGTTTTCTTTGTAAATATAGCTTAAACGACATATTCCTTCAATAACAGAGCAAAATTTTCTGCAACCATTATCCCAGTCTTCACACAACATGGGACTAATTTTTCAGAAATCATTCTAATATGCTGATTTTGCTCAAAAAGCTTTTTTTATTAGTCTATTTATGAATTAATTTAATGCATCCTTGCCGTTCTTTAATTATGCCACCCTTGCAGACCATGTTGTCTAAATCAAACCATATAAACTATTTACTATCGATGCAAATTACTACATGTATATCAAAACGGTTCAGCTACCCCTGCGACCCTACATAGGATAATTGCTTTGGAGAATGGCTGGATCAAAATTGGTCTTAAATATGAAGCAAAGGCTGCAGGTGTGACTCCAGGTGAAGAGTCCATTATCTGTGAAGCTCATTCTGAGACTGTGCTCCTCTGACTCATACCCAGGAAAAGCACTTCAGCTATCTTCGCTCCAGTGGGACCATCCTCGCAATTAGAGCACTGCAGTGTAAGTACTAAGCTCTGGGAAAATAATCTCTGATATATGCTGACATAGCAAAATTAATTTTACAGAAACGGATTATGGCTGTGGCTTCTGATTGGTCAATACAGCATTCCAGTGTTACATTCCATGATATAATAACATCCATAGTAGATCATAATTCATGTTGCAAAGCAATGTGTTTTTAATGTGTTCCTTTTTGTCAGCTTGGCATGGAAAAGAGCGGCTTGAAGATTCTTCAAAGAATGTCTCTTTTTGTGTTCCACGGTATATGAACAAGTAAATAATGACAGAATTATTATGTGTGTGTAATAGTCAATGGAGCAAATCCACACAGAGACTATGATTTCATTTTCTTCATTAAAGATCATAAACACAGACTTACCTGACACTCTACGTTGCAATAATAGGCCTGTTTACATTTTCCACACTTCGACAGCCCTTCTCTCCTGTAAATGAAATAACAAATAGTTGAATTGGTTTAGATGATTCTCAATTCACGTTTCAGCATGCCACTATTTCCTTGAAGGGATTGTTCAGCCAAAAATGCATTTCTGTCATAATTTATTCACCTTTGTGTCTTTCCAAACCCCTAACACTTTCATTATTCTGTGGAACACAAAAGGAGATGATAGAATGACAGCCAAGGTCACCATTCACTTTCCTTGCATCTTATTTCCACACAATAAAAGTTAGCCGAGTCTGTCATTCTCCTTAAGATTCACTTAAAAATTCTGTCATCATCACCATTCACCCTGATATTGTTCCAAACCTGCATGACTTTCTTCTGCTGAACACAAAAGAAGATATTCTGAAGGATGTTGGCAAACCATTTTGGTGTCCATTGACAAATAACAGATATTTCTCAAAATATCTTCCTTTTATGTGCAGCAGAAGTCATACAGTTTTTAGAGGGCGGGCAAATGGTGGCACAATATTCATTTTAGCTAAACTATCCCTTATACACTTGGATTAAACAACCTGATTCATATTAATACCTTTATAAACATCTCAAACTCAAAGCATCAATTTTTGGTAGTATGGACTTTCAATGGAGGAAAAATGAAATTGAAAATATGCATGGTTTAACTGTTAACAATAAGATCTAAATCATTACTTCAAAAATATATAAGGCCGATTTTTATTTCATGCCAAATTTAACATCTCCTTAGTCCTTACTTGTTCCATTGAACAAAGTCATACTTCCCCTCCAGTGTAACAATATGAAAGCTGCAAAAATGTATAACTGACAAATCCATTGATTCAAACTCGCAGTAACTCTGTTGTACCCCAAATCTTCATGCTATAATTATATGCATCAATAACACCTAAAGCTTTCATTAAAATGAATAAAATAATAATTTATACAATCTGAACTTACATTTGTTTACAACGTTACTGTCATTGCATCTTCTGGATTTATCGAAGTTAGTATATATCCATCAAACAACTCCCCAGAAAACATTTACTGGCTGGAAATAAAGATTCGACTGAACATTCGTCCAAAGCACTCACTGGCCGTGTTGGATGTGTATACAAAGTGGGTCACCCTTCCCATTGCACGACCCAGCAGCATTTAAACAGCAGTGCAAACAGAGAAAGCATGTGCCAGCCATCTTTAACAGGGATCAACCCCGAAGTGAATGCAGATTACGTGCGTGTCAAACATGTCATTATCAAAACAAATGTGATTGCGAACAATTATAAAAGTTAAAAAATATTACTATGCTGTTTTGCGTGCATGCACTGTCAAATTAAACATCCGTAAATAACACGCCATGAGCTTGTAGTCTCGTGCACAAAGACACAAGTGTCAGACGTGGACTTATAAAAAGCTGACCTGGTAAAGCAGCATTCGCAGTGTCCGCCTCTCTCGTTCACTGTCAGCACGTAAGTATACGCCGGACAGGCGAACACTAGATCACCAACTTTGAAATGCTTTGTGGCTTTGAGTCCCCGGCCTTTACCGGGGCTCAGAAACCTTTCGGTGCCCTCAATTCCCTCGGTTTTCATCGCTCTTGACCTGTTACTCGCGTGTCACACTTCCTTGCGCTCGCCAGAAAGCGGTGTCTCGGTCTCAGTCGGTTTTGTTTGTGACTGCGGCAAGTGTAGTGACGCCACTGCCACACCACATGTTCGGCGAAACGACTCTCTGAACAACGAGCTGCACCAGCAGAGACGGGGCTTACGGCGGAGTCACACACGCCCAGCGGTCCTAAAGCCCGTCCGCGAGACAGAGTCCTCCTGCGACCTCGCTATTTGGCCTTATGGCGCCATCGCGTGCTCATCAGGCGAAAGTGAGGCATGGCGATTGTGAAATAATCCGTTAAAAAAAAAATCACAAAGCTTAGCCAGAAAGCAAAGGCAGTCGAATGGCATGGAGAACATTTGTGACCATGGACCACAAAACCAGTCATAAGGGTCGATTTGTGAGATTTATAAATAATAAATAAAGTGAATATAAAGCTTTCAATTGATGTATGGGTTGGTAGGATAGGAGAATCTGGATTATGAGGGTGAAAAAAAAAATCCCTTAACAATATGGAAAAAATAGTCTTTAAAGTTGTTCAAATTAAGTCATTAGCACTGCATATGGCCTATTAGGCTACTTATCAAATATTTTAATTTACAAAATATCTTCCATGGAACATTTTCTCAATATCCTAATAATTTTTGGAAAATCAAAAAATCTATTATTTTGACCCATACAATGTAGCTTATTTTTGGCTATAAATATACCTACAAAATTGTATACATTTTTAATTGTTGTTATAATTGTGTATGATTATGTATGTATGTATGTATGTATGTGTGTATGTGTATATCTATATATACATAGTTTTGTAGTATTTCTTGTTTTTATATATGTACTTGTTTTATAATGTTCTTAGAAATGCCCAACCAGGGACAGGAGTTGAAAATTAGCACTAGCTATAATCTCTATATGCTGCACATCAGTTACAGGCTTTGTATTGTAACTATGTTTGCTTGTATGGTCCCTGTTAAATAAACTTTAAATAAATAAATACCCAAGCAATTTAAGACTTTTGTGTTCCAGGGTCACATGAAATTAATGCAGGCCTAGGCTACTTAATAACTACGGCGTATTTATTCAGAAACCAAAAACTTAAGCAACAAACATTTAGAAATGTTTAGAAATGTATACATAAATAAAAAGTTGCTGTTCTTCCATTTTCAGTTGTTTTTACATAGAAGTCATTATATTTACATACATCTATTTTATTTATAACTACGCACCAATTGTAATTATGTATTTAATTTTTTTGTCAGTGTGTATTGATGAAGATTTTTATTAATGAAATAATATGTGGCATTTGCATGAAAATAAATTAAGAACACAAGTCATGGTTATAAACGCACAGGATTGTGGGACATCATAGTCAGTGAGTGCTGCAAACCCAAATAACAGATTAAATAATTAAAAATGTTGAATATTTCACAACAAAGGTGGATATTTTAAGAATTATTCTTAAAGGCCTTTCACTTGCTAAAGGACTATTAACTATTAATCAGAAGGCATGTAGAAGATTGTGTACAGCAATCGTTTTTGCCACAGTCGTCATGATGTTAATACATTTTTGCTTTGCAGTTTTACAGAACTGTCTTACTTTCTTCTTTCCTTGCAGTGTAGACAAACAGACAGACACAGAGAAAAATAAGTATGCTGTTTTCCCCCAACAGTTGTTCACAATACACTTGGTGGCTCTTTTGATGTCTGCTTCCATCAGCTGATAATTCTGAAACATGCTCTCCAATACCTCCATCTGCTGGTAAGATCGAGTTATACTCAACCAGATGACAGTTTATTGCTCCAATACTCCGGCCCCACTGGGATTGTTGTTTCCTCATGCCCTGGATATTGTACTTAAGAATTATTAAATCAGAATTATGTTTTCCACATCAGAGGAACATTAAAGCCTGAAAGGATTTGTCTTTTAAGGCAGAGGAGTTGCTATTGTGAACGCAAACGTTGTGTTCCAGTATCAATATGAATATATTTTGACAAAGAATTGCATGTGGAGAAATTATTCCAATAATAATGAGGAAAAGGAGCCAAATGGTCAATACACGAATTACAAACAAAAACTAACAACTGCATCAATTTTATATAAAAAAAAGAAACCCTAAAAACAAAGATGTTTGAGCTTTTCATTTTGAAATGGTTCTAGCTGATCCTACATTAAAGGTTGGTAAATGTAAGACCAGCATTCACATGCAAATCATCAATTAGTCCGATTGGCAAAGTTACAGAACAGCTCTTTGTGTTAAGTTACCATCAGTGAGGTAGAAGAGTTGAATAATTCATCGCAATTGTTCATCTTTCTGTAATAAAAGCAGTAGCTTTTGGCTCCTGGATCAGTATATATTTTTATATGGTTGGGATGTGGCAACATTACAGACTATGAATGTGCCCAGTGCTTGTATCATCAGATCTTTTCATTTTCTTGGCCAGTTTATTTATTTTTGCTTATTATTTTGTTCTTTTAAGGGAAGACTTTTAGAAATTTAGACAGAATGCAAAGCCTTTTTTTTTTTTTTTTTTTTTTTAAAACAGTTTATAATAAGAACATTTCCATGATCAAATATTATTTTTGTGTTGCATTTCACTGTGGAATTTGACAGAGAAATTCTGTGGGACTTCACCATGCTTTAGTTTTAACTCGTGAAGCAGACATAGGAGATCAAAGATTAAGAAATGACTCTCGAAATTCCCTCTCTGCCCCGTTCTTAATCTTAAATCACCTTTCAGATAAATCCAAGGATCTGACACAAACATGCACCTAAAGGATTTATCCAACCCTGCTGCCCAATCAAAATGTTTTTTTTCTTAGTAGTTCTAATCTGAAGACACAACCCTTTATAATGCAATCAAAGAAGAATACACCTTTCCATTTGTGAATAATGCTATCATTTTCATTTCTTTTCTTGATTAAAATGTATTACAATGTTTCTTGGGACATAACCCCCCCCCCCCCCCCCCCCTCTCTGTTTGGCATTCCCGTAGTCGTCATGTCCTAAATACTAAATCAGTTTTGATATTAGCAAGGGCAGAGCCTATGGGAATAATAATAATTTTTTTTTTTCTAATAAAAGGAAGATGGATTAGATAGTCAGGATTGTCATTTTGAATTAAAGAAAATGACAAGGAATGAAAAAAATATATAAGTAGATTTAGTTCTCAAGGAGACTCAGATATGATAAAATGCTTCAATCTGTGCAGATGACAGAGAGCAGTCTGAACCCTTAAATCTCCCCATAACAAACATGTAGGGCTTAACGCCACACTCTGAGCTCATTGAGTCTGGACCCTGAATGCAAATTATTATTATTTATTTTTTTATCTTCTATTGTCTGCATTTTTTCTTCTGATCTTTCCTCTTTAACCCCTTACCATGCATGATGTTCTGGTACACTTACATCTCATTGTGTGATAATATACAGTGCTTTCACACATACTGAAAAAATTCCTGTCTTCGTTTCACACACTCTTCTTCCACAGTTCCTTTAGGGCACATCTTACCAGCAGCTGTTGCAGATATGAGTAATGTGTGATCGTTGGCCCATAAAGTGGTTTAAGAAAATTCCCTGCTGTTGTAGGCCCTGCGCTGTTATTAGAGGCTGCTTAGATTGTGTTCCAAGTCTGTGGCCTCGTATCACCACGCTGATCTCTGTTTTCACTGTGCAGTTTTGAATTCAACTGCCCGATTCCCTACAAACACGGGCAAAACTGACCTCAGTTGAAGTTGGTGATGACCTCACTTCTGCTTTGTGTGACAAAATTACTGTAGTGTGATACAGGTAGCACCTTTACATCTGTGACATTTCTACATTTTGCATATGAGTTTTGATATAAATATATATATATATATATATATATATATATATATATATATATATATATATATATATATATATATATATATATATATATATATATATATATATATAACAATGGTTATAAATATAAACATATAAATATAAACAGTGGTTAAAATCAACATTTAAAATGATACTTTAAGTGTCACACTATTTATTTAATTTTACTCTTAATACAAGAAGTATAAATTTTACAATTACCCCAGTTACAGTAGTTGGGGCAATTGTAAAACTTAATATATTAACTTGCTGTATTTCAAATATCATTATGCTTCAAAATAAGTAATATCACTTATTTTGTACTTTAGTACTATATTATAATATTAACTAATATTAAAATAATAATATATAGGTATATTATTATTATTATTATTATAAATTGTGAATTATTATTATTATTATTATTATTATTATTTATTGTTATTATTATTATTATTCTCTAATTGATAGTTTCATTATAATGATTTAAAATAAATAGCATTATTTAATTCAATAACAGTCAACTAGATACTTTAATGAAATAATGTTCACTATATATTTTAAAGATTTAATATTTCAAGTAGCAATAAAAAATATTATTATAAAAAATTTGTGTTAACTATTTTTATTTCATAACATTTGTTGTCTCGTGATCTAACGCAGCAGATCGTCACTGATTTTATTTTAGCATGCCGCCAGTTTTCTGCACTCACCCGGTGCATTCAAAATTGAGGCGATTACACTCCAGTACTTCTCTTTCTCCTTAAGGTTGTGATGCTTTTTCGACACATTATACAGACGTGTTACTACAAAATGTCAAGAAACAGTTTCCTCTATCTCCTCTGTCCAACAACACCGTACATTAGCTGTTTTTTTGCATTGGCTGTGAAAGTACGGACTTAACCATATAGTCATCATCATCCCAAATTAAATCCTAACTATCAAACATGTTTGATAATAATTGGGGCTGCACCGATTTGTGTGCGAGCAGATCGTGAGGTGCAAGATTCGATCGGTGAAAGCTTCACACAACCAAATAATCGGCGCTGATCATTGAGACAGATTGAGGTGCTCGACAAGAGTTATATAGAGTTATCTAAAAAAAAAAATTGCTTTGATATTTCAAGCTGTCTGATGCCACTCAGCGGGTGTTGCACTGCATCGGTTCATGAGAAGGTTAATAAAAAGCGAATCCTTTAAAAAAAGTGTCTCACACGGCTCCGGGGGCTGAACAAAGGTTTTGTTTTGTTTTTGTTTTTTAAATATCCATATTCAAAATAATCACTTTAATCTAGCTTGCTCTCTCTGTTGTAAAAAGGAAGCCGTTCCAGGGGAAAGACGTATGAAGTCAATGTTGTGCAAGCATCGGTGAGTCTCATGAAAACCAACGTTTGTTACCTGGAAAATCTCCTCTTGGCTAATATCGCAATCATCCGTCATTCTTCTTTACAAATCATCATTTTGTACTTCTAATTCTTGACCATTGTTTTGTTTTGATCTCTCCGCTGGGTTTCTGTGTGTGTCACTTCAGATATATTTTTTAAGAACTCCAACTAGAAACATAGCTTACATTGCTTCTGTGCACAAAGGATGTTTCTGTTAAGTGGGGCAGTTCCAACTTTACAAGGATGGTCTGGCACTTCTGACTCACAGCCTGTAAGTACGTTTTCATATGTAAAGGATTTGCAACTGATGATTCAAACATGGGTATTAAGCAGTGTTGAGTTGTTGTTGTTTGTCATTTCTCTGATCACAAATGCAGACATGGTTTTATGTTTACGAGGCGTAATTCAATCCGCAACACATAAAAAGATAGTCATTATAAACAGTAATTATGTCACCACTGGATGCAACAAATGCCTTGTTTGTTATGGGTTTTATTGTTTTTTGTTTTGACATGACATCACAGTATGGGGAGGGGCTTAACATTTCTGTTACACGCTTGAGGTATTTGGCCAATCCCAACACTTTGGATAGCTGGCCAATCAGTGTGCACCTCGCTTTTCAGAACGATGAGCTTTGTAAAAATCGAGGCATTTCAGAAGGCAGGGCATAGAGGAGCAACAATAATGTACATTATGTGGAAAATAATGTGTTTTTAAATTAAAAAAAATAGATTCATGCATTTAGCAGACGATTTTATCCAAAGCGACATATAGTGCATTCAGGCTAACAGTTTTTACCTAACATTTAATGGTTTATATTAATTTCTGTTTCAATTCCAGTTTTAGTTCTTTTAGCACATCAATATAAACTAAACAAAATGGTGTCTTGGCAACTAGCTTAAGTAAAATATGTTTATTTTAAATATTTTACTTTTTTTAATATTTTATTTTACCTAAAAAAAATACAACATTACACTCAAATACACTAAAACACAAAATGCTGGGTTAAATACAACCCAGTGCTGGGTAAAATATGGACAAACCCAGCAATTGGGTTGTTTTCAGCCAACAGTTGGGTTAAATGTTTAACCCTCTGGGGTTCTTCATTTATGAGTCACACTCAGGACCTTCGGCTCATAAATGACCGAAGAACCCCAGAGGGTTAACCCAACCTTCTGGGTAGTAACCCATCCGCTGGGTCAAAACAACCCAACTGCTGGGTTTGTCCATATATTCCCCAGTGCTGGGTTGTATTTAACCCAGCATTTTTTTTTATAGTTTCATTGTTTTAGTTTTAATAGCCCTGCATTTATGTTAGCATTCAACTAAAAACTCATGGATTTAAAAATTAATTAAAAATTAAAAACTTTATATGCTGGATATTGTAATGACAATTTTTATTATAAATGTCACAAAGCAGTAAAACTGATGCACATTAACATTTAGAAAATTGGTTTTAAGCAAATGCAGTTGGTTTTAAGGGTAATGGCTAATATTCTTTTCTGATTTCAAATAAGAAAATTTAAGGCAAACATTTGAATTAATGTAGACCCTGGAGTGCTTCTACAAGCCTACAGTCTACTGAGCTGATGAGAGCAGTTTTCTTTAATTCCTCCACCACAATAATTTTATTAATATGGGTAAAACAGGACATCTGGACATTTAAATGCGAGCCGTTATGTGTGCTAAACAGATGCTGTTTTATAACCATTTACAGATGTTCATATGACCTGTTTCATATGGATGAGGACATTTCTTGTTTAACAAGATCAACATTGGAAATAATAATTTCTAACGATTAAGTTGCTATATTTTTGCCTTGGCACAAAATTTTCTTGTTGTTACGAGTTTCTCTGTCAAGCATTTTCTGCAGATTTTTCTGGCACATATTGTCTTCTGAATGTCTCACAGTTGACGTGAAGAATTTACTTAAGCATGATTTGTTGTACTTGCTTTTATAAGCATTTGGCTTGTTCCAAAAATCATCCCATCATGGAGTAGGAGGACCTAATATTATTGAACTGGTCCTAGCGTACAGATTTGATGAATTGACCATGTTCTTGTGTGCTTATCTTTTGATTAAATGAAAAAGATGAGATTGTCTGAGGAGAGAGGGGGGAGGCTTCTTTGTGGATTAAACACAAAGACCGAAGCATCCTCGTCAGAAAATATTACATTTACCAAATGTCTTCATTGCGTCTGGGTTAGATTGCATTTAGTTTATTGCTGTTACATGATGAAATCCTTTCAAGTCCTCTTAGGATAGGTGATGTTTATAAGAGAAGGTTGTGTAACCCCTTATACTGTTTATCAAAAATAAATTGCATTTGTATTGGTTTGCGGCACGAGTATAGCTAATATTGCTTTTGCATAGTGGTCCCAAAAATAGATGTTTTGACAATGAACTGTTGCTGTTCAGGGTTTATGTTAGTCCAAACATGTAATATTCATGCATGCTTGCTTAAAACTCAGAGCAAAATGATATAAACTTTGCCGTGCTTTCTGGAAAAGGGATATGGAATAGCTTACAACTGAGTGACATTAGCAAACGAATAATATTAAGCTTTTTAATAATATTAGCCCGATTTTTAGTAAAGTAATTTTATCTTATTAGAATTTTTTATTGATTGATTGCAGTTAGATTTTTTTATGTTTTTAAAAGAATATTCTCTCTTATATTTACCAAAGGCTGAATTTAAATGATCAATATAATTTATATATTTATTATTATTTTTTATTTTATTTTTTTTAAGTATCCTAATACTATTGGGGTCACTGTGTATGAAAACCATTGGTACAAGCTAAGCCTAATCTTGAGGTAGATTAGTGCTTCAATCTTGAACTCATAAAATAAGAAGATCATATAATTAGAAAATACAAAAACAGTATGTTTCACAATATGTGGATGCTGAAGTCTCCTAATCCGGTCATTGATTTTCTTATATTGTACCTCATCCACTACAGTGGAAAGTATTAAACTGCTTTGTTATGGGTCTAGACAATATTCTGATAAGAGCTACTTGAGAAAGGCAAATGGAGAACATAAATAATTAATATGTGCAAGGATGCCAAGAATATGTAAGACGAGGGAAACTAATCGTATAACGATCAGATTACGCCGATAGAAAAAACCTTCTTGAACATCTAGAGAAGTTTTATTCATGAAGGAGACATGTGACACCTTTCTGACTTCCTAGCGGATTCTTGCGGAAATATCACGTCATGTCAACACGCTGATAGTGATTGAGAATGTGCTTTGCCGTGGTGCCAGTTGGCATGCTCTTGTGTTCTTTCCATGCTGCTTATGCCTCCACAACAAGAGCTCTCCTTCGGCTGACCTTCTCATAGCCCAGACGTTCATGGTTTCAAGGGAACAATGTGTCATTGTCTTATTTATGGTGTGTGTGGGCTCGTGCGGCCGTGTGTGTTTGAGCGGCACCATCTTCCTGGCATCCCAAGAAGCAAGGAGGAAAAAAAAGAACTGCATTGTCCATCTCCCTCAATAGCCTTCCTAAATTGGACTTTGATGGACATAGCCCAAGTGACAACTGCGAAGGGGGCTGACTGAATGCTCTATGCTGTAACTTCTTCCATGGCTGCCTCTCATCTTCCATTTATTGTTGGCTAACAGCTGTCGGATACCTGGGCTTGATCTGCATTGTCTCTTAACTAGCTTGGAAACAGTTGTTGAGGAACGCACGCCATGGATGCCTTAGTGAGTCTCTTCTCAAAGATAACATTTACGTCCAATGCCCTCACCCCCGCTGAGCCTTTCTCCTGAGCGCACTTTGATCCAAGGAGTCCTGGTTCACCCCAAGCATTAGCGTATTACTGGGATCGTCTCTGTTTATACAATTATTACCTCCGGTGATCCTCTAAAATATGATTAAACAATGACAGATGGCGTGTCCATCACTGGTACCGCCACTCTTCAATTCTAAAATGTAATTCGGGAACCACCAAGCAGGTCGAAAGATAGTCAAGATTATTGTGTTGCCTTCTGGCCAATTAGTCTCCCACCCATAGTTCTCTTCCCACCTTTTATTTTTTACCTGGAATGGTGTGTCTCTGATATGTTATGTGCTGTTTTTCTACTGCAGGAAAAAGGAGGTTATTTATAGCGGGGTACAGAGGAGGAGAGTTCTTGGAGGGGTGTCTATTTCATGATAAATGAAATTCCTTGGCCATGCCCGCAACAATTGGACTGAGAGAGCCAGGCAGCTTAAAGATTAGAGTTTGCAGGCTGCAGCTGTCCAGCTTGTCATCCCTTGTCTTATGGCACCTCAGCCTTCACACATTTATCCCACAAACAAAGGTTACAAAGAGCATAGATAGTTGATGTCGGCCACCTCAAAGACCTTTTGTCAAGCGTGGTGACATGTGAGCTGGAAAAGGAGTTAAGTTTGTAGTTTCTTTGGCGGCTACCTTCTATTACGCCCTGTCACAAGCGGCGATGCCATTAAACTGGAAAAATAATGAAGCCGGGAGACCATATTTCAGATGTTTGAGTGGTGCTTTATTCAATGTTGGGGTTCCTTAAAGGGATAGTTCACCAAAAAATGGAAATACTGTCATCATTTAGGCCTACTGTTCATTCAAACCTGTATGAATGACTGGCTCTCTCTTGCATTGAACACAAAAGGTCAATCTTTGAGTGATATTCTGGTCACTTCTTTCTTGTCTAATGAAAGTGAATGAGGACTGGAGTTGGCCAACTTCAAAAAAGACGTAAAATCATCGTAAAAATATTGTAAAATGTGACCCATGCAACTTACACAATGTTATGGGTATTCTGAAGCCATATACAACTAAACTGGACAAAAAGGAGAAAAAGACCAATCAAGAAAGAATCAATTGGTGCATTGAAAGAAGGATATACTCACAAATCTGACTTCTGTCATGGATAATTTCTGTGAATAATAAAAATTTGGTCTGTGTTTTAATTGAATTAAGGTTTGTTCCTTACATTTCATGGGCTATTTTTTGTTGTTGTTGTTGCCATTTTAAAGATTGAAAGCCCTCATTCACTTTTATTACATAGAAAAATTTAGGTCAGGAACATTTTTGTTTGTTTTTGAACAACATGATGGTGAGTAGAGGATGAGAGAATTTTCATCTTTGGGTTAACTATCCCTTTAAGACTTTACTTGTCTGGCCTTCTTGGTAAACAGGTTCTGAACCTTACAATGAGGGTTGTAGGTCACAGTATAATCAAAGACAGGAGACCGTGTTATGCCAAGTCCAGCTCTCTTTGGTCAACCTATCCTGCTTACAATAAAATATAATCATACTCAGAAATAGTTCCTGGGAAGAAGACAGGTTTGCAATAATCCCTCCTCTGTAAGGTAAGTAATAACCTGCAAGGTTAAAAAGATATTAATCTTTTTAGCTTACTCGTAAGAAGATTTCGCATAGATTTGATTGTGGCATTTCTAAAGCAGAAGGAGATTGGCAAAGTCAGAGGTGTGGGTTCATAGTACCATGATGCCAGCGGTTTCATAGATAATCTCTAGACATCTCAGCATAGTCTGTATCCCACAAACTACACCGTTTCATTTTGTTTTGTCTGTATAGACATCTTTAAATGAATTAGCCTTGGTTTCCGGAGGGAAAGCAAACAAAATGGATTTACTATACAACAACCTTGTCGGAACTGATATTGAATATCTAGTTATTCTCAAAGTAGATTTAATCTGACTAGCGTGGACCCTAATGAAATTTCCTCACATTAATACTTTATGATCATTTAATCTTCAGTAGGTAAATTCCCAGTTGATGTAGAATTATTGGGGTTGACTGGAGTATGAGTATGTGTTACAATATTACAACCCCCTGGGCTTCCCACTCTTTTCAATGATAACAATATGCTAATCTTCAGAAACACCCCTAGAAAATATAATTAAGGGAGCCAATAACAGTATGTTAGACCACCCACTAGAGCTATTTGGCAATACTTCACATTGCAGAAAAAGGGCTCCAGAGTGCAAATGAAATTGTCGCAAATATGACGACAAAAATTCTAATTTGGGACAATAATTTAAAGGAAGACTTTGTACGGATTCATCAGATGTAGTGTTGTTAAGGTGGGATCACATTAGTGAAATATCAGCAAAATTTCACCAATGAAAAAGATCCACAAAGCACCGCTCAAACAAAAGTCACTTTGAAACCAAGCAGCATTCTGTTGGTCAGCGCCGCAAGCTCACATGAAGAACAGGAACCTCGTGTCCTGACCTTACAGATAGTCTGGATTCTTATTAAAATGACTGGATTTGACTCTCAAAATTTTGCAGAGCAGTGTTTCTTGCATGCATCATCGAACAAAGCACAAGCCATGATGTCTGATTTGTGAACAAATTACTCTTATTACTCTCAAATTAATCTTAGTCAAAAGTCCTGTGTTCACAACTAACTCCCTCACTAAACCACAAGCCATTTTCATGTTATATGTGATAGAAAATTAATCAGAAACCATTACTGTGATAGGTATAGGAACCAGTGGCTTCCACATCTTTTTTTTTTTTTTTTTTGCCTGGAGCCCTGAATTTTTTTTCTTCTTATTTTATAACCTAAATTTTTGTGCGATAATGTGAAATGTGTAGTAAGGTAGCACTGCCCAATGTGTGTTTTAACCTTTGGTTGTCTAACATGTATAAATATCAAGCATATCAATGCATCACTCATGAGAAGCTGAGATTAAGGGGGCTGTAACCCAAGCGTTAAAAGAGTACCATGGAGTGTGTTAGGAATCAGAGGCCTGCTCTGTCAAGAGGATATCTCCTTCTAAGGCATGCCTTGCCTTGACACCAGCAGGGCAAGGTTTTTCCTTAAGGACCAGAACTAAGTTGTAAAAGTTGAAAATAAAACATACACTCCTTAGGCACATGCCATTCCTCCTCGCCTTTGTCTTTCTTATCCATTGTCTGAGAAACGTAATGCCTGGCATGACAATTAGGAGGAATGGGAGTTGATGGCCCATCAAATGCTACACAGTTGTCCCTTTTAAAGGTTGTGTTTTTAAGCCATTTTAATGAGATCCAAACATCTCATACCAATATTTGAACAGTGCAGTAGTGTTAAAGGTTTAGGTTTTGTGTAAATGAATTATCACATCCAGAGTTGTTTTGTCATTATCATGATATTGAGCAACTAGAAATGCATGATATATGATTCAATTGATTATCTTTGGATTTTAGAGATTTTATTTATGGGTATTGGTCAGTATTGGATTTTTAATTGTATATGCTCATGTCTAGAATACTAAATGAAGTGAATCTACAAAAACACTAATCACTTAATAATTATTAGTAGAAATTCACTTTAGTTTTGCCCTAAGTTTTTAGAGTTTTATTTTTAATTTATGTAGCATAAATAGTATTAGTAATGTTGGCCATAGCATTAAATAAATATAAATATCAGCATGTCAGTATCAGCCACAATTATAATATCAAGCCATGTCCACTTGCGGCAGGCGAAATTGCAACTTTTCTTTTCTTTTTTTTATCTTACAATGTACTGCATATTTTTCATGTTAGTGCACAATTACGTTTTTATATTTTACTTTAAGATGGAAACAGGCTTCCATACTGAAGAGGCCTAAAATTCTGACACATTGTCTTTGAGCAAGGCTTTTTCTGTGTTTATAGAGCACTTTAACATTACATATGAACATACTTTGACTTTAAACGCAAAGTAAATCACGTTGGTTTCAAAGCACATGATACAAAATACTAAATAAAGCTAGTTCGTCTAGAAGTCTTCACATCAGAATGTCTTTGCTCAAATACACAACACAGACAAGTAGTCATGGCAGACCCTATAGGGCTCTAAGGCACACTCATAAACATCATACGTATCAAGAAAAGAGAGTCACCCTCAGAGAATACCGCTGAGGCACAATCAAATATGAGATGGTGGTCTTTGCACAAGAAAACTCTGGAAATGTTAATGGAGGAGGACTTGGAAGTGAAACAGAAGCCAGTTGAAAGTGAAATGCTTGTGGCTATTCTGCCTCTCTGATTTAAAAGGTCCGGTTTTGAGTTGGCATCCTGAAAACGCTCACAGACTTGAAAGGCCCTATTGACTTTTTAATGATCTTATGTGGCTCTTAATTAATGACGGGCTTGAGGTCTGTCCTCCCCCAACATTGGAGGAGTGAGAACTGACTCTATTAGCAGAGATCATGGTAATGAATCTGCCACCAGGTGTCACTAAGTCATCTGAAACATTAGCCTTTTCTAAAAGGGGCAGAGAGGGAGAAAAGGGTGTTTTTTCTTGCTTTGTGTAATTAAATTAAGTAGCATTAAATGTTACAAAACAAACATTTGAATCAGATTCTGTTATATGGGTCAATGATATTATGCTCATTCCCCCCATATCTATTAGTTTATTCAACAGTGCATAAAATGACTTGAATACACCTCTTTCATGATGAGCATGTTTTTAATTAAATATCATTTATATTCTTCCAGCATCTCCACAGGAACTGTTTATCGTTTGGATCACTCCGATTGCACTCCAGGATTTCTTACAGTGTGCAGTTCATCCGTTCATCCATTATGAGAATATAGTTTATGTAGAATGTATAAATGTTTATTTTAAACTGGAAATAATATCATAAATGGGACCCCTGCTGTACACCCAGTACCACATAGGTCATAAAGCCTTTTAAAATATTTATTCCCCTTTTTACAAAAAAAAAAAAAGAAAAGAATTATAGTTTAAGTTATAAAATGTCATTTGGTGCAACTTCCCCAAAACTTTATGTTTAAAAAATATTTGAAAGGTTTGAAAATAATCAATAATTCTGTGTATGCTGATGTGCAAGAAAAATTTTTTTTTCACTTGATGGTTACACCACGTGACATCTTTATAAAGTCATTACACTGAAAGTTCTAAACCATATGGAACCAACAAGAGTCTTTTTTTAAGAACTTGGACAACAAAATTGCAAACCATTGGCATTTTAGAATCTTTTTATGTCATTTTGTTTCATATAATCTCATATAATGGTTCATTATAATATAAAAACTGAAACTGAATAGAGAGATTACTCGAGCTCAAGCAAATATGAGGCATAGCGAATAGAAAATGTCGGCCTAACATCTACTGGCTTTACTGAACATACCATCATGTTTTCTGGAACCCTCACCGGTAACATCTGCCGGCGAATGGGTTTGAAGTTGTTGAAGACACTCGGCAGATTCCTCGGCATGTGTGAGGTGACAGACCCATCTGTCCTCGGAGGGACCTTTCACTTACCCATTTACCCAAAACACACTTCTGCTCCACGCTCCTGATTCTCCCCTTGGTTGCCATTCGGCCTGCACTGCCATTTCCAGTAATAGGGCTTCAAGCGTGATCAACTCCAAGCCTCCTCATCGGAGGGGCAAATGGACAAAACTTGTTTTGGCAAAAGGTGTTCATTCTCTCATCGGGGCACATTTCGCCTTGTTTTCCCTCACTCTGTCTCGCTCCTTTTCCTCCGTGCCCCGGTGTGCGGCGGTCCTCTGCACTTGGCGAGACGAAGCAGGCCAGTTGGTACTTGAGCAAGGCAGTATCATACCACCAGCAGCCCTCCTAACAGCCCCCCAGCTGGGAGAGAGCAGAGCCCTCATAAAAGTAGCAGAAAGATGTATTAAAGGTAGTAAATATACACATCCAGCTCGGTGAGCTGTGAAAGTTGTGAATTGGTTTTTAAAGCTTTGTTAAAACCAGAAAGCACAGATGTTAAAAACAGGTTCAGATGTAGCGACAGATGGTATTTGATTATGAAGCAGACTGTTCGTGTAATGCAAGGATGCTGCTTCAGCCCAACTGCAAGGAGCCTGTCGCCTCCGAGCTGAGGCGGGAAGCCCCAGAGGTTCATGAAAAGAACGAAAAAGAACCCAGAAAAAGAGAGCCTGGTGTTTCTGACCGCGTCTGTCCGTGTCATTTGGATTCAGCCATGAGCTCTGGATCCAAACCGATACAGCTGCATCTGAAGTTGCATGCAATGCCAAAAGGAATCATGAGGTCATTGTCTTCTTGATAAAGGGAAGGTCACACACGCCTGTTAGTGCTAGTTCTACACAACCAAAACAAAATACCCCGATCTGACAGAGGTCAGCCGGTGCGCCACTTACATGTGCTGCAGGATGTTTAAACTAGAGAAGAGCATTTTATTCTTTTCAATTTTTCATGAAAAAAATATCACACACTTACAACATAGCGATCAACATTCATTCTACCTCACGGACAGGCCTGCCAGAATATCGAACAAAACCTTTATCCCCCCTCCGCCTTAATAACAACCAATTAATAACAGCGATCTTTCCTTTCTCTTTTCTGATAGAGCATCACGGTAGCGACATTATTCTCGTGTTATCTCTTTAGGGAGGGGAGAGAAGAGGGGATGGTGGTAAAATTTTCAACAATGAATGGGCCAACACAAACACAGCTGTTTTATTGTTGTGCTGTTAAGATGTGCTTTTCAAAGGCGTGATGATGAAATCAAACAGAAGGGGAGCGGTGAGCGGCTCTGCTCGTCATTATGGCACGGAGGGTGGCGGTGGGGGGGAGGCTGACCCCACCTCCTGTTCAGTGGAGCCGCTGGAGCGGTCCGGGCCCGCTAAAGTGCCTCTTTGTATCAGACTATAAATTACAGCAGCGGCCGCCCCGCTTCCCTCTACAACGCCGCACCAGCCACAATAACACGAGCACTGCTCTTTTCTCCCCACGCACACCTTTTTCCGCCCTCTTTCTTTGCAATTAAGATCGAACATTGATGTGCGTATTTGAAGCACTTTATTTGTTCATTTATTTTTATCTCCGTTTCAGATTGTTCATATTAATCTGACTTAAATGACCCTGTTCTGATGTTTTGACAAAGACAACTTCATCAAGAAATGTCCACCGTGATATTTGATGAAGTGAAACCACCAGTGGGTTTATTAAGCATGAATCAAAGATTGTTGGGAAAAAAAAAAACAGGTCTGATTGGGAATTAGATTTAAAAATACCTAGAAACATTTCTTAGCATAATGTTGATCATCTAAAATAAGTCCTTTGTTTTCGCAGCAAGAAAGATAGAAGTGGCTTTTTTTGGGAGAATTTAGAAGCAGAAATGTAATTTTTAAAAAATACCTTACAGTGTTCCTTATGTTAAAACTTTATTAAGTGGTAAAGTCACTCTCTAGATTTTTGTAGTGCTTACAGAATTTTAAGAGTTACACTGTCATGGGAATATGTAGATATAACGACACAGAAAATAGTTTTTTCCCCCACTGTTAAAGTCTTGTGGCTGTACTTTTGAAACAGTATTTTATTATTGGCTGTGCTATGTTATTTCAACATTATTTACTTCCATTGTAACCAAGATTTTAGCTTTTTTATTTTTTTCTTATTATATTCAACAAAGTTTTTTTAAAATGGATTTAACTTGAACCCAAATATTACTTTAAGCCCAAAACTGGGCTATAAGAATATCTCCACATTTTACATCCTATCAGTTCTTCTGGCATCACCGGCAACTCCAAATCTCCTTGGTTTTTCTCTGATTAGCATGCTGATCTAAATGATGACAAATGGCAAAAGGAAACACCTGATCTAGGACTTAGTTTTTATTTTGCACAAGCTTGCATATATACTGCACATACATTCAGTTCCGAGGAGATGGAAGGCACACGAGGCACTTTGACTACTGTATTGTGTAGGTGGTAAAAAGCAAAGGTAAAATTCTGATTAAGTGATTAGAAATAAAAACTTCAAAACACACAATTTTGTCACCTTCCAAACAAGATAGAAGAAAAGTTTTGTTGTACATCTTTTTTTTTTCTTTCCTTTTTTTTTTTTTTTCAAGCGTCTCTTATGACTACAGTGTTTGAAATTACAATGGCTACCTGGACATATATGTCTCTTTATGTCTCTACAGAGTTAAGGAGTTTAGGAGGGTGTTTAAATCGTCTCTGTCTACCAAAGAATATTACAAGAAATCCCCAGAAATACCAAAAATTGTACACCATCACCAAATAAATTATGATAAATTAAACCAATAAATTATGAAACTTCTGCATGACAAATTGACAACAAAATCCACAATGCTATCCCGTTAACAATGTATGTGTATCCTTCAAAATGTATCAAAGAAAATTGTAACAGTTTCAGCTGGAATTACCATACTAGAATCAAATAATTATTTCATACAAAAAAGCATAACAATGCTATTTACATCATATTGCTAAATCATAAAAAGGCAGTGTTTTCTCAATTTCGTTTATATTTACATACATGTCAAAGCCAGTGAAATCATGTTTAAAACCCTTTTCTGGGAGCACACACCTCATAAATACAGCATCAAATCTACAAAGAGAAACACTTTGCATTCAGTACAAATAATTGTTCCCCTTCCCAGAAATATAGTCATATACAAAGTTTCTTTCTTCCTTTTCTCTTTGTAACATCTTTCTTTGTAATAAAAAACAGTCCCAAACTGAGTTTGGCAATTGATTTGTACAGATCACTACATGACAGTTTTTTTTTTCTTCCATTGCTTGAAAACAAATAAAAAAAATCGTATGTCAAATGTAAATGCGCAATAGTGTATCACAAGTGAGATGAAACTTTGATTCAAGGTTATTTCAGTTTTTTTCTTCTTCTATAGTGTCCTTAATGGAGTGCGAAATGTACACAGCTACATTTAGGATTTTCGACAAAAAGCAACAAATGACCCTGTGTAACCACGCAAACAGATCCATCTCATATCAAATGAATGCAGACCGATCGAGAACACCTTTGACAGACAAACCTGAAGAGGTGGTGAGATGAAGGGGAGAAGACAGTCGACTGAGAGCAACTCGAAACATTTAAAACATAACATCATCATAACACTTCTAAAAGTACAATAGCAAGAAAAAAAAAGAATTGAGATGTCGAACATAACCTCCCTCTGGTTTGTCTTAAAGATGCAGTACAGTGATAAATACAAATAAAAGTTCAAAAAGAGAAACAATAGATAAAGAAAATAAACAGAAGTCCTTATGGGAACTAAAACTAACGTACTACCATGCGTGTATATCACACACTCCCTGCAAACACGCACATGCACAGGTAAGCACGCACACACACACACACTTATGCACACGTATTGCCTCTGTGCTACGTTAAATGGCTTAAAGTACATCAGATTGGTGTGGATCTAAGCGTCATACTTGTTCATCTTCAAATGAGCTGTAAAAATGTGTTTCCTGGACTTTGCATGTATGTAGTTCATTACCCAGAACCTCTTACTGAGGGTATTTTGTTTCAAAACAAGGACAATATACCCCTCCGTTTCAATGTGTGCTATTTTGTTCTAGATTTTTATGCCTCTTTGAGGATTTAGAAGTCAAATCGTATCAGTTCTGTTACATTTTGCGTTAAATATAAATATAAAAAAAGAGAAATAAATTTGCTGGTGTAATTGACTTTAGGCACAGGCAATTATCAGATTCATTAAGTGTGTAAATCACAAAATGCCTGTTTGTATGGTTGAATATGAACAGCTGAATTCGACTAAGCACCACTTTATGCACAAATTGATTTCACTTTTAGTGGCAAAGCATCACCTTTAAATGAATGAATAGGGATAACAGAATTCCTTACGATTTGAAAGAATCGTTTATTTATCACAATGCATGTAAAGGAGAACGCATGTCAGCACAGCCTTGCAAGATACTTGAGAATAGAAAGGGGCCAAACATCTCCTAACTTTGTTTTTGGGTTTGTTTTTCCTTCTCTTTACAATGCATAGTGAATAGCTTGGCATTTTGTGTGTTGTCCGGGGGCTGTGGATGATGCCAGCCCTGGCGACAGAATGACAGCACCTCATGCTCTTTTGTGCCCATTAATCTAGAAGTCAGCAGGTTTTTTAAGGCATTGTGCTGACAATAATTGCCGGCCTGCGTTTCAATTCATCAGCTGGATTTACCCAATGCAAACGGCACAGGCTTCCAGAGCAGATCACATGTCCAGCCCTTGCCCTCTACTGCCGACTCTTATTTATGAACTAGGAAGCGTTGCACAAAGAGTCTGAAGGCCCTCTTTTCTTTTGTGGACACTGTTTTGATAAGAAACTGTGCTTTTTTCTCTAGGGTAGGGTAATCTTTGTAATTGGTTACATTTGTATGGATCTCTTAGCAGGCTTAGCTTCTAAAATTCAATTCAAAGACCTTCATATGATTCATAAAAATGTACAATTGAACTCAAAGAAAGTCTCTCGCTGACACGAAGTTTCACTACTGATAAACTGTACACTGCCATAGCATAATCAGATGATTGTGAATATTAAGCAAATCTGTACATTTATAACAAATAAACTATGTACAATCCAGTACGTACAAAGCAAAAAAAAAAAAAAAAAAACTTTCACTTTCGCAAATGTTCAAATAACTATTATCAGCCTGTGTAAACCAAACTTGAGATAATCTACCAAATTTACGGGCCAATTATTGAGGTGTTCCCAGCTAGCAGGTGGAGAAAATCAACAACAACAATTCTCTTGTCTTGACGCCGTACGGCACGCGTTTGTGTTTGTGAATTACGGTGTATGTATGAGAGTGGTCTGTGTGTGTGTGTGTGTTTATGTGAGCAGTTGTGACAGCGTGCTTTTTATGAGCAAGAATGGTTTCTCAGTGGGAAGGCGTCCATTTTTTTTTTGTGTGCCGAACTGGCTTGCCCCAGTATGAAATGGCCATGTTGCTTAGTTACAAGAGAGGCTGCTCCGTAAAGGGAAAAAAAAACCTACGAGTAGGCCTCCCTCCCCAGAGCCAGTGCTATCAATGTGGACACAAAACACAAGAACATTGGACCCTAGCCAACATAGAAGAATGGCTAAACCAAAAAAACAAAAACAGTTAATGCTGTTTCTTTCAAGAATAACATCAAATATATATATATGTATATATATATATATATATTATATATGAATTTCCCACATAGAAAATGTATACCCCTCTTTATTATTATTATCATTTTTTTTGTCCAAAGAATAATTTATTTTCTGTAGCATTGCCATGAGAAACAAGAATACCACATGTCAATTTTTTTGTCTTTCTTTTCCTTTCTTCTATTTTTGCAGCAAGCATTAATAACATTAATGGTAATAATTATATTAATCATAAATAATAATTACATCTATACAAGCTACAAATGCAAGTCTTATTCAGCAATAGTAAAACCATCACACATTGCAAACATCCGGGGATAAAACAAAGCCCTCAACAAAATGATGACCAATAAAAGAGAGAAAATCAGGTGTCAGTTCCATTTGTTAACCATCGTGTGGTGAACATAGTAATGCCCGTTTTAAAGGCAAGGGAAAAGGGGGTAAGGATTGAATACAGTCAAAACAATCAAGGATTTCATAGACTTCCCCAAAAAGAAAAAAAAAAACTGCTAAGTCATTCAAAATTAGTCGGGACTTAAAAATAGGAATGCTACCTCTTACTTTGTAAAGATTCTGGAAATAAGGGATGATACTTGGTAAGCATTTCAAATCACTACTCGTGCAGAAGCTCCTGCAGACAATTGGGAGATTTGAAAATCTCTGGGACCTCACTGTCCAGCTTGCAGATGACCTTGTATATGGCCTTCTTCCAGGAAGGATCAACATCTTTGCCTGCCACAATGGCATTGAAAAACTCCCGTAACGTGATCTGTGCCACTTCCAGGAATCGCTCCGGAACCTGCTGATACACAAGGAGACAATGACATTAATAAACATATTAGGTTTCAATCCCAAGTCTCTGATTAAGAAAAGAAAAGAAAGAGGAAAAAGAAAAAGAGATAAGTAAAAAGGAACAGGGAAATAAGATTCTGTACTGAGACATCAAGAGCGGAAAGACCCTTCTGTTAGAAAATGCACAGAAAAATGTTGGGCTGCCATGTATGAGAGGACATAGAGAACGGCCCCAAACATCGTCATTACACTAATTCCTCTTTGTTTCAGTCGCTGAAACATATTCTGGTGGTGCTGACTTAAATGCACATGTGTTTAGACTTTCAAATCTTTAATATCAATTGTCTTTCCTTTTTTGTGTGTGTGTCTAACTGCACCATTAGGGGACGTGAAAATATTTAATAGCGTTTGAATGGTTACACTGAAAAAAGCAGTGTAACCATTTTTTTTCTAATCACATAACAACACCTTACAGTCAATATTTTGAACGTGGCTGAATTTGTGAGGTTGTAACCAAGAGGAACTTATTGGGTTAAACATTACCTGAGCTGTTCCTCTTTTAGAGTCTACTTCCTAGAGGGAACGAAACATAATTTGTTGACTTCCCTTTATTTGACACAAGATTGTTAGCAATGTCTCATAAAATGTCTTTTTGTCTCAATATGCTTCCACTTCTAGAAGGGGAAGGAGAAGATTCTGCCACTGACAGCGGTCCATAAAATACTAAATTCTTCTTTGCTTCTTGTCAGGTTCCCATGAAACTAGATTCTGTATTAAACTTATTGTTTGGGCCCCAATTTTCAGACCAAAGTTGTAGCCTCTATCACAGGTAGAGGAATTCAGCGGAAATTAATCTGTAAACTCTGTGCTCTTGGACAAGGTCTGGACCTCTAACTGCAGTGTTTTTCCAAAATCAGGTAGCGTGTAGGGCGCTACTGAGGAGTTTGTTTTTTACAACCAGAACACATCCTTTCTGGCGTGAGGTTGTTGTTCATGAGAGAGGGCCAAGACCGGGGGCGTACTGTAGACTGGCCCTGTGATCTCTTTAGCACCAGTGACAGTACCTCTCTGCTAACACTATAGAGATGATTAGCCAGGCAAGGAACTAAGTCACCTCCCCTACAGCTAGACAAGACACTTCCCAGACATGGTGCTTACTGCCACACACACTCACAAACACCCACCCGCTCGAACACAGATGGAGAAGCAGGCACGCAAACAGAAGCAGACACAAAGGTTGCAAAAACATAATGCTGTCATATTAAAAGTGTTTCTACAGGCTGCATTTGAGGGACGCATTAGGAATGCTTAAATGGATAGCTCACCTAAAAATTCTAACATTCACCTTTATGTTGTTCCAAACCTGTATGACTTTATCTTCTTTGGAACTCAAAATATGTTTTTTTTTTTTTTTTTTTTATCATAGAATGGATGTCAGTCCAGTCTAGTGTTGTTCTGAACCCCATTTACTTTCATTTTATGGACAGTTCAAACTATCTTATTTTTTGTCTCATTCTTTATTAGTATCTATTTAAGATGCTTTTGAGGGTGTGGAAAGATCCAGAGCAGTTTTTCCTCCAACCATCCCGAATCAGTGTTTTCGCAACAAAGCTCATGACACCATCTACTATTCATCCTCCACTGCAAGGTTAAAGTTGCAGTCCTATAGTTGGTTTTTATCAACGCAGCCCTCCCCTGTGCCTGTGGATCGGGATCAGCGCTTAGTTTGGCATCAGTGCTATCAATCAGACTCTGACTGCTCCTCAAAGGCCCTGCCAGGTGAGCAGTTGTCTGGACAAAGAATCTCATGCATGCGATCCAAACCATCCCAGCTCCCTTTTTTTCCATTAAGTGTGTTAAATATACTGTCATCAAAGGCATACCCTTGTCTGAAAGGCCTTGACCAGTGTGGAAGATGTTTCACTCTGCCGCCACAATCATAAGTGCTTGACTTTTGGTTGTGATGCGATATTAAATTATAGCATAGCTATAAATACTGAACTTATAATGGCAGTTAAACTAGATGGTATGATTCACTGGAGTGTAGTTGATGGCTTGATTGTGATTGTGTTTATATGCTGTAACGTGCTTTAGCCTGCCTCCCTTTTTTGATGTGTTGCGGTGTTAGGGAGTAAATAGCTACAAGTAGCGACATTGCTAACTGAATTGTGTAACATAATATCATAGCTTATCCAGTAACAAGCTGCTGTTTTCAATGAGTAGCATTGGGACGTATTGAGAAGTCTGATTCAGTTGGTTCATTTGGATTATTCACGTTAAAATGATTCATTAATTCATTTCAATCAGCACTTTAATTCAACTGTTACTCTCAAATAGCTTTGGGAAGTCTGAATCATTTTAGTTAATTGGTTTAATCTGTCAAATGATTTAAAAAAACTGGTTAAAATTATTAAGGGGATAGTTTGACCTAAAATGAAAATACTGTTATTAATCACTCACCCTCATGTCGTTCCAAACCGGTAACCTTTTCATTCATCCTCAGAACACAAATTAAGATATTTTTTGTTGAAATCTGGTTACTGACCCTCCATAGGCACAATGCAAATGACACGTTCAAGGCCCAGAGAGTTAGTATCAATAACATAGTCCACGTGACATAGGTTGCTCAACCGTAATTTTTTCGAAGCTACAAGAATAATTGTTGTTTGCAACGAAAACAAAAATAATGACTTTATTCAACAATTTCTTATTTTCTGTGTCAGACTATGACGCGATAATAAATCTTACATAATTTAATATATATATATATATATAATGAATAATTGACATTGTTTAGATATATCAACCTCTTATATCGCTCGCTACTTTTCCACCTTGTAGTGTAACCTGGTATGTTTTCTCACAGGCAGCTTGACTGCTTTAAATTACAAGTACCTTCCAACTGTTTCAAAGTATCTCTGCAACACTGCTGTGCCTGAACTATGTCCGTCTCAAACGGGTGACATTTTTGTACAGTGCTGTACAGTAATTTCTCCCCTCCTCCTCTCTTTCTCCTGGGGCAAGATCATAGGAAGGGAGGGGGAAGAGAAGAGAAGAGGAGATAAAAAAATCCTGCCCAAGTGCTTTTGGCCAGAGCTCTGTCTCCTTCTACTTCTCCCTCCCCGAGGGGCACAGCCTTCAGGGGTCATTTGTTTGATTATGCTGACTGTCCCCAGCCTCGGCAGTACACAATAAAGGCCTGACATAGCAGCCTGCTTGCCTTCTGTGTCCTGCAGATACTCATCACGAGTGTCAGGACATACCAAGGTTAGTGGTCACTGGGACGGCGCTCATAGGCGAAGGGCTTGCCAAACGCACTTGGCTGATGAATGAATGTCACATGGAATGGAGGGGGTGAGAAAGAAAAAGAGAAGAGAGGTGGTGGTGTGGGGTGGGGGGGATTACAAAGGTTATAGATATCCAACCTCCCCAACACCCCAACTCACAACATACCCTCTCCCCTATTTTTTTTTTCACGCTTTTATAAGTCTTCCACCCCCTCAGACAATGGCCAACAGCTTTCTGGAAAAACAACAGAATAATTGCACACAGGAAGAAAGAAAAAAGTGATAAAGGTGCCTTTCTCAAATTTGTGTGGTCTCAGAAGGGAGTCTGTTTCTTTTGGATGCTACCATAGTCCCTTAAAGGCTAGCCAGTCTGCTTTCAGCCAGCTATATTACCAAATTGTTCAAATCTATTGCCAAGACTGTGTAAAATAAAATATTTAGATTCAACAATAAAAAAGCTTAATTCCATATCTATGCTACATATTATTTGATGTACATGCAATACCTAGAAAAAGTAATTACCTTAAAAATAGTGTAGCATAATGGGATAGATTTTCCCAAAACAAGCTAGAGTTTTCAACAAGTTGTGGTGTAGCTTGACAAAATGTCTCTCTTGACTAGCATAATAATGAAGTCTGAATCTTTTCAGTGATTTAGTTCAATTGGATGATTCAATTTTAGTGAACCGGTAAAGAATGATTAATTAATTAGTTTAATCATCTCTCACTTTCTTTAAGCTACTTTTTTTACTTAATGCAAATGCAAGTCCTAAACTTGATTGGCTCTTTTAATTGAAAGACGAGGATTCCATTGATCCCCTTTAAAATATCTGATACGACATTGTGTGGAGCAGGCATGTGCACCTTTTTATTGCTAATGTGAAGATTTTATAGCTAATAGATTTGTCTTTATCTTATTTGTGAGAGATATGTTCACATCAAATCTGATTCCTTTTGCGTAGCCACTGACGCTAACGTAGGGTAAAGCCCAGGAGTGCTGCATTGCTAAGAATATTCCTGTGAGGAATTTCTCCAACTCATTTTTTTTACCATAAAAGGGCAGTAAAATGCTGACTAGGGAAGAAGACAATGTCAAGGAGAAAAGGGTATTGGTATTTTGGATCCTCTTGACTGCTTGCCTTGGAAAGAGGGAGAGAGACAGAGGAAAAGAGAGAGAGAGAGAGGGAGAGGGAGAGTTATTCTTGTCACAAACCCTTTTGTCTGCATCTGCTGACTGCTTGCCCATAGCCAGCAGCATGCTTTAACTGTTTTGTCACCTCCTCGCCTCACACGGATCAGCTGTTGTTCTTTTGTTACGGCTATTGTGTAGGCTAAGCCTCTAAGGCCGCTCTGCTGTGCGGTAAACACAGCTGAATCGCACGGCAGACAATTCCACATCAATATTTCATATGCCCTCTTTAGGACTCCTGATTCAGTCAAGTTGAGAGGAAAAATACATCGGGCGCAGTTTAAATGGCCCACAGAGCCCTCGGAGAAAATTAATACTAATAAATAAAACACTACGTGAGTCGGTGGCTGCCTTGTTTTGCGCACGCTGTCACGCTGTGTTTCGCTTCTTGGCTGTAGATGATATGAAAGTGTGAAAAGCGTAAGTGATTACTCAATTACTTCCAGCAGATCAAACTTCCAATTTACTTTGCTATACGTGGTAATACGTCATATTAATATACTAATGTCCCTGAAACAACATTATCGGCCGAAGGAATATTCTGGGTTCAGGGTTCAAGGTTCAAGTTGACAGCGTTTGTGGCATAATGTTGATGAAAAAAAAAAAAAAATGAAGTCGAATTAAAGCAGAAATCTTGGTTACAGAAGTTGAAGGGATTGGACCAGTGCAAACATGAAAATATTAATTGTTTCGATGATATAGCCACAAAATGTGAACAATTTGAGTGTTAATAAAATTTTAGTGTGAGAAAATGGCTTGGTAACCATTAATGTGTAAAGTAAAATGCAACTTTACGACTTCATTGTCTTGTCAAAGCAATGTCATATACTCTAAAATCCTAAACTGACAATTATCCAAGTGAAAAATACAGAAGTTTAAACTTTTTTGTATGTGTGTGTAAAATTACCCAGCTTCATATTTCTGTTATCATATCCTCAAAAAAATTGTCCCAATGATTTCTCTTTGAACTTTTTTTTTTTTTTAAGAAAAGGAGGGACAAATGATGCCACAATTTCTGTCAATTAAGCTCAATTTGTATTGAAAAATCACTTTTGTGGGATTTTATTATTTGAATATCATTACAAATAAGACTAGCTGGCCCCTGGTTCCTGCCCCCCAGCTTGATCAGTTTTCTGGCAGCTCTGCATCCTCAGCGCTGCTGTTGCCAAGGATGAGAGGACACATGAAAAGAAAAATTATATCGCCCGTCCACTGAGAAGCACAAGACAAGAAGTGAAAGGGGGACATGTACAGCAGTCATAATCAGAAACCCTGGTACTTCAACCAGCATTCATTCACCCCACTGAATGTGCACTTGGGCCCTCTATACAAACTGCCCCCGAATCGACTCTGTTTGTTGGGTAAATATTGATTGAGGAGAGACTTACCTCCTGATAACTGCCATACAAATCAAGGACTGCGTGGGGAGGGGGAGGAGGGCTGAGCGAGTGCGTGTGTGGGAAATTTCATAGATGAGTACCACAGATGAAGACACGGTCTGTCAAACTTCTGTATCTCAAAAGACCACAGCGTGGGGAACTGAGAGCCCAGACCCACTTTCTGTCCCCTGCTAAGATTCTCTTCTTGGGAAGAAAGTCCTGGTTTCCTCACCAGAGTTAATCATTAAAGGGGAAGAGTGTACTTTCCATTTCATTGCGGCTCCTGTTTGATGTTGCCTGTGTTTGGAGCCGGTGTATCTCACTGCTTGTATTTGCTCAGGCCAAGCCATCCAGTCAAAGGTGATAAATTCACCTGCTGGCCAGTAAGATTTCTCAGAGATCATTGAAGAGAAAAATAGTGGTCTCACAAGTCTAAAACATTTTGTTTAAGCGCTAATGATGCAGTTGTATTGTTAACAAATTTAAGTCAATATTTAGTCTAATGATAATGCAACACAAATAATAATAAAAAGAAGAAGAAAAACTGTTTAATACATTTTTTCCCCCACTAATTTATATTTTAAGGACAGCCTGTCCCTAACATTTCTTACTTCATCATAATCATAATTTCCCATCTCAAACTTTAATCTGAGAAGTGAACACTTCCCTTTATACTTTTTAAAAAAGTATCCATATATCGCAGTAAAAAAAACCAACCCAAAAAATTAAATACAGTAAATACCATAGACTCTTTCAGGAGGTCGAGGTGTTTTTTTTGGGAGATAATGGATTGACAGAGAGCAAACAAGTCTCAAGGCCAGGGGGCTGAAAGCATAAGAGTCCACCCCACTCGCCTCCCACCCATTCCCTCTCAGTTTCCCTCTATCACTGCTTGTCCGGGAGCTTGACTGAACTTCAAAAGAACAACATCACACTGAACGCGAAACGTTACACTGAACGCTGGACATTCGGCTCCAGCTAATCAATAGCACATAGAAAGCAAAACCTTGCAGTTTGATAAACTCTTGGCTGGAGTGTCAATCAGGCAAACAGATTGCATGTTTCCCTCTCTGATAAAGATTCTTTCAAAACCCACTGTGATGCAACTGAGCTCCACAAACTGTCCCGACAACCTTGAAGCAGGCCTAGGTTCTCACTGCAGATGCTGGACAAACATACGCATGCTGCTGCTGATTCTGCATTGGCCTTGATGAAAACTATTTTTCATACTTAAGAAAACTTTGAGCAAGCACCATATGCCCATTTCTCAAGGCACGCTGGCACATAGTGAGTGTGTGCGTGAGTGGATATATTTGCGCTCACCTTTAAATAAGGTCATTCCCTGGTTAGTTGGTTTTTTTTTTTTTTTTTTTTTTTTTTTTTTTTTTTACACAGAAGACGAAACAAGCATTATAAAAGTAATTGCTCAGCCAAAAAAAAAAAAGGAAAAAAAATATATATATATTTACTCACTTTTTTTCGTGTTGAATCAAAAGGAGAACTTTTTAAGAATACGTTAATAAGAATATTATCATGAATAATATGAGGTTGATTCAGTTCTGGTTTGCACTGGTCTGGTTTTACAAATAACAGAATGGTTATTCTGTAAACAACGGCTTATAATTTAATTCTGTTGTCACAAAGAGTTGTCAGATGCTTTTTATATATATATTTTTATGATATCTTTTTGAAGCTTGAATGCATTGCGATTTCATTGAGAAAGAAGGGCTATTAAATGTAAAGGGAAGAAAGAAAGTCATAGAGCTTTGGAACAAGAGTGAGTTATAATGAGTTTTCATTTGTGGATGAACTATTCTTTTAATGAAGACTGTTTATTATGCCAAATCTGATTGGCCATATGATCACGATGTCCTTTCGCCCTTCTATATCATTGCATTTACTAAAGCAAACAATGCCACAATGACATGTGCACTTCAAATTCAGGGGCACTAGGTCTCTGACCTAGAGGAGGGTCTGGGTTCAAACCTGCTTGGGCTAAAGGTTATGAAGTCATTTGTCTCAAATTGCAGTTGAACCCTATGAAAGAAGAGAGTGTTTGAGGGAGGGAGAGAGAGAAAGAGGGACATCTGGAGGAGAAGGAGGGGGGAGAGGGAGGACAGAATGGCCTAAGGACTGGAGCAGGCAGGAGGAGGAGAAAGGCAGCTTGGAGTTGGGTCTTTCTTGTCTGGCTGAAGAAAGGATCTGGCACCGAGACTAATGAAGAGAAGAGGGAGGGAGACAGGGACGGGGCGGTTGGGTGGGAGATGTGCCAGGGTTTGGAGAAAGCCGTGCACGAATGCTACAGATGTGTTTGAACCCCCTGGAGCAAAATAATGACATAATCACCAGTGGTGTCACTGAGCAGACTGCACACAAGGTGACATGAGAGAACATGGAAGGAGGCCCGTCTAGTCCGTGGAAGAACTTTCCATCAAAAGCTATTTGTAGGGAGCCATGAAGAATGGCAGTGGCACCGGCAGGTGCTTCTCTCAGTTTGTGCCACTTCAGGAACTTATCTGTAGAAGGAAGGATTTCCAGCGAGCTTGCAGGCTCTTTAGAAGCTACTTAAAGCCCTGTTTATGTTCTGTCACAGGTCCCTTCATGACAACAGAATTCCAGCCCATGACAGGCAGCACTTAACACTGAGAGGCAATTAAAGGAAGTGGATATTCAGGACCACAATATCACACTTTAGGGCAGGAAGCATGTGATGCTTGTTGTTGGGATATGGTCAAGTTCATCCTGTGATTTTAATAAAAAAATAAATACATTAAAAATGTTTTTACACATTACACTGTATTTTTATATACTGCAAAAATCTTTACTGTTTTGCCTACATAAATTCTAAATAAATTTTACATTAATAACATTTTACAGTAACTACATCAACTTTATAAAGTAACGAGTTCAGGAAAAGATATTCATCATTCAATTTGCTAAAGATTACATTTAACAGTTTTATTAAATCATTTCTGTTTTAAAGATTAACTTTAAGTGTTAGATGGTGGCAAAAGTACTTAAATTACAGTTAGCCTAAATATCCAACAAAATCTCCAATCAGTATGGTACCCATACATTGTGTATCCCTACTTCAACAAAATCTATTGAGGAAAATAAAACAAGAACAAAAAAAGTCTTAAAGTAAAAATACATAAAACTAGAAAAAAGTACATTTTATATAAATTTATTTAGCTTTAACGTTATTTAATATTTTTACTGGAAAACAAGATAAAGGTAGTGTAATTTTTTATATGTGGGGTTTTATATTTATATTTATAAGTATGTGGGGAAGAAATAAACTTGAACAGTATGTACTACATCTATAATTTATTCTGCATGTGCCAGTGTGTTTGTATGTGTGTGTGTGTGTGTGTGTGTAGTAGTAGTTTTCTTTGGCTGGTGCTAAAGACTGCAGGGCTTGATCCCTCTGTGCAACTTAGTGACCATTAATAAGTCATTTTGTCTGGAAAAAAAAACATTGCCTGAAAGCATCACACACTCTTATCTAATTTCGGTCTCTGTTTCTCTGAGTAATATACAATATAGATTGCCTACAGCAGTTTGGCTTTAAGTCCCTCTGAACTGCCATCACCAGACAGTTAGGCTGAAAAAACTCTTTGTGTTCGGTAAGCAAAGCAGTATAAAGTAGGTGTGCTTTCGTTGCACCTTCCATTATGAATTATTAAATTACATCTCCTTGTTGATGTTGCTGTTTGTGCTAGTAACGCATAAAAGATAAGTCTTTAATGCAGATTTGATGGCAGCGATTACGCCGTCCCTGGGTAAGTACAGTCAAGGCCATTGGATGTAATGTGCTGTACTGTAGCGTTCTCCAGGTCACCTCCACTAATGATTAACCAACACGCTGAGGAAGTTCAGTTCCCACAAGAGCCGCATGAGAAGAAATCACACAGCCCCTGCGAGTGATCTCATCAACAGAGATACGGGAACAGATATTCCCTTAAATGGCAGGTGAAAGAAAAAATATTTTTGTCCAACCCGAATACAGTGAAACACACTATCTGCCAGTCTTATTTTAAAATATTTTCTAAAGTGCATTCAATAAAGACTTAAAGAGTGTGAGGCTTATTCTATCAGCGGCCACATTGGGAACAGAACCTAAGTGTCGTCCTATAACTAGATTACTGGAGCTCCTTTGACGTGAAGCATCGTAATAACTAAGCTAATAAGATGGGAGTTTGTTTTCATAGAGTTCTATTACGTTCGGCTGGAGACCGTACAATGTGACGGGGAGCCGCCAGGCGTGACATTTATAGCAAAGTGGTAGCGAAAAAAGAGGAAGTGCATTGTAGTCTCCTATCCATCAGCTCTCCAGTGAAGAATTGATTCAATGCTGAGCATAAGAGCCTTTTAGTGGCATAGCGCTAAACCAATTGTTTTTGATATTAAAGCATAGAAGTATTTTTATATCCTATTTGTATTATAAGTAAAACATGTTTTAAAATTCTCGTTTATTTGTAAAAAGAGCACTTTTTATCCTGTAATTGTAAGTGTCAGTCCATCAGACAGTATGATCTAATTAGACAGAGGAAGATGATTGTGACCCAAGAGCCCTTGAAGACAATAGTCTGCATCATCTGACCACAGTGACTCTTGATATCACATGACGGGCTAAGGGTTTACCACAGAACACTTATTGTGAGGGGTGCCATCCCAGCTGCATGTGCACTTGCCACACAAGCCGGACTTTGTCTTCAGTTTCATTCAAGCAGATATTTTATATACTTTTGCTGCATATTGGTCGCAGGTTAAATATCACAACAAGAATTGTAATCTTTTGTTGGACATGGTTTTCTGTGCTTTCAGATTAGGGCATAAATGATAAACATATATTTAAACTATTACTAATTTAATTTGAACATTAAATAGAATTACATGTGTGTGAGGTAAATTGTTTTTTAATTTACAGGGATAATGGTTTGACATTTGTAGGTTGAGTTCCACTAAAAGCGTAAACACAGTGGCTCTGTGATGCTTTCAAAACATTACTTTGTTTGTTTGAGCATCCTGACCTGCCTGACAACAGCAACATGGGTTCAACCAATGGCGTGAGTTGGTGAGGGCCAATAACAGAAGGGGGAGTGTTCAAGGAAACCTGTTTGAAAACAGTCTTTTAGTTTGTTGATGCTAGTGGCATGTAGAGACAAAAATAATAATGTGAAGAAAATGAGACGTTAAGGGGTTACAACTGTAAGGTTAAGTTAAACCGTCCCTAATTTGTCCTTTAAATGTCCACCACTATCTTATAGCACTGTCTGTAGCTTTGATTGGCGTCATAATGGGAGCGTGAGGTGAGCTGGCTGACCACACTGCAGGTCAGTGTGAGGTCAAAGAGGAAGAATTGAAACCAGAGCCCGATCCTAAGATGTGCTAGTGTAGCGTGGCACAAGCTAGCAGCTCAAAGATAAACAACAGTAAACTAGCCCTCTGTGGGGGAGCTGTGTGTGGACTTGGGAGGCCAGGACCTCCTGGCAGTCACGATGGCAGCTCTCTGCGCTCTTATTGATAACCTTCTTTTCTCATGAGGCAGGGGAGATAATACACTCCTGGAACAAGGGTAAAGGGAGATGAATGTTAGACAATAGACTGTTGCAGTAAAGGGACCATCCGCGCAGTCTTTGAACTTTTCCCCGTCTCCAAAGGACAATTAATAATGAAGGCCTTTGGGGTAGGTCACACCAGGCACGGACAAGAGGAGACGAGAGAAGAAACAAAAGGGAAGAGAAACCTGGAGAAGAGGGGGACGTTGGATAATTGATCTGTTTCGAGGGGGAGAGCGTTGCTGGTTAGAACATCTTATATTGCATCATTTACATTATGTGCTTTTCTTGTAGATATTTTAATGTTTCATCTAGTGTGCAATTTTTAATATAATATTCTACCTTAATATGACATTTTTAGTAATCCTTAGAATTTAAGATTTTCTCTAAAAGTATAAACATAGGTTCTGTTTGTTTGTGTAGCCCAACAACAGCAACACTGGATCTACCAATAGCATGTATTGTGGGCGGGGTCAATCTGTTTGCCAACCAATGGCAGATGAGGGAAGAGTTTGTTAATTAAAGCCATTAATTTTGCAGTTCCATTTGTTGACGCTAGCGGCGCCGAAATTACACACTTCACCTTTAAGTATTCCCTCAACTATAACGGTATCTTTTTAACCTTGAAATTTCACCACGTAAACAAAACTCATATGTGAGTGGGAAACAAAGTCTCAAAGTTTCATTCACTCAATGTGATAATAGTCACAGACACCTGATAGCTTGAAGATACCAAGACGGGGACTCTTGAAGTCAAAGGAGGTCTGTGTGAGTGTGCTGTGGGTATATGGCCACCAACACTTTTTCAAAAAGGCTCAGAGATCACAGGGACCAAAGAAAGAGAGTGAGAGACTAAGCCTTCTCTATGCTCTTCTCAACCGGTTCATGGGAGGAGGGTACAAGGACTGAAGACAAGGCGGGTTTGGGGCAAATTGGGAGGGAGGACACTCAGGGGGTTTTGACAGAAGAGCCTTGAACTATTTTGTGGCCGAAAGATGAGACCTTCCCAGAGCTGTCATAAAAATGTCTCCTTATCCCAGTGGAGCCCGTGGACCCCACCCCTCTTAGAACTCTTCAATGGTGCCTGTGATGTGATACAGTAAGTGTGAAGACGGCTCCTGAGAACCAGATGCCACAATTACAGGGCCAGGAAACGCCACTTTGGCTAACAATGCGTAACTGTGCTGCAAGTCTTAACAGGTGTTCACTTTCTTTATGCGATTAAATGCTCTGTAACTTTTCTTTGGATTTTAAAGGATTTGTTTGCCAGTTATTTTCCACACTCCTTGTTTTTCCAAGCCCCTACATTGTTCGTTTTTTAGTGAACCACATAAAAAAGAAGTTTTGTAGAGTGTTTATGCAGCTCTTTACCAAGTAAGATCAGTCCAGCTCTAAAAACACCTTAAACGTGCTCCAGACGAGTTTTGGTCTGATAGTCCATGTCTTCAGTAGCCATACAATAGCTTTATATGAGGATTTAAATGACTAAGTACTGATGATGTTCTTCTTTTTTTGTCAAGATTTAATAATTGCAAATGTTTACACCGTAAATTCAGTTTATTCCTCACACAAAGCTTTCATGAGACTTCAGAAGACATTAAATATATCAGACAAGTCATATGGACAACCATTGTTACTGGTTTTTTTTTTTATCCTACGAATGAATTTTTAAAAAGTAACAGTATACAGGTTTACAAGGACGTGGAGAGAGCAAATAGTAACCAAATTTTCATGTTCAATTGAACTACCTCTTTAATAAAATATCATTCTAATGTGTTCATTTAGCTACGCAGGATAAACAAATGATGTTCCCAGACAACAGTTAAGCAGGCCTGTTAGGCTTGATCATATCTGCTTTGTACATAGAGAAACCCCTTCAGCGAAGAGATAACACTTGCCACATTGCTGGCGGCTCTGTTTGGGAGAAAAGACGAGAAAGGGGATTTCTCTTGTTTTTTTGGGAGCCTTTCAGGGTCCGGACATCATAAGCTGTGTCTATGCAAATGTCCTTGATTGTGTTCATTTGTGCCATTGTCCAGCTAAGACAAACAGAGCAGTAATTAGGAGAGAAACCATGGCGTATAGAGACAGTGCGGTGGAGGAGGAGCCGAATGAAGGATAAACAACTTGAAAGAAAACAGCAAGCTTGGTGAGCCCAACACACCAAGTGCATTGAAGGCAATTAATGAAGCTTCTTTAATTATGGCCTTTGCTCATTCCACCATGAGGAATGTGACAATTATGTCATTAAAAAGTTTGTAATGGGAAAGTGAGGGGTGAGTACATTCGAAGAGGATGAAAGACACAAGGCAGCGAAAGGAAGTGCAATGAAAGAGAGGGAGAGAGAAATGACAGGGCCCGACTACAAAAGACTCACGAAAGTCTCAAAGGAGGAGGAAGCACATTACTGGTGCATATTGACAGACTAGATTAACATCAAACGATCAGCACAACAGAGGGTATATTCATTCAGGAGGAGCTAGCAAGGTGGAACTTTGATGATGCTAAATTTGGCAGAAAGAGCGACTTGCTGAATCGGCGAGGGTTCCAGTTTCATGCCTCGCAGTCTGACAGGTGGAGAAGAGAAAATTTAGCACAAAAAAAGCCTCAGCATGAAGTGTCCCTTTGCACCGCTAAAGGTTGTGTGACCTCTCTCTGCGGCACGGACTTGCTGTGGGATGTCGTCGCACGCTAGACGAGACGTGACGTGAGATGAGTTGGCCCGGTAGGAAAAAAGGAACAGACTGGGGCGCTGAAATTTGCATTAAAGATCGAGTTTTCCTTGCATGGAAAATGAGCATTTGGGAAAGTCTTTCAGGCCGTCCTGCTTGTACACCTGTGCAGCCTTTGTGGCTCTTGATATGCAAAACAATCTCTCCCTCGGTTCGACTTCTCTACCAACAACAGTCTTATTCATGGTGCCCTGCACTTTCTTCCACAGCCATGCAAATCTTGCATTTATATATGAAAATAGGGATCATGTCCCTAAATATCTTCCTGGTCACGAAAGGTGTGGCGTGCGTGTTCTCTGTACCTGCAATCACAATAAACCTTGGCTTTGACCTGATCTAAATGAAAGCGAGGGGAGGGGGATGGGGCAGATTTTTGCTAATAGTCAGCTAAATGATGATGATGTTTAAGGATAGTGTTTGAATGACCAGAGTCCCAGTGGGCAGATATTGATAGTGAGCTGAGCGCTAAATGTGAGCTCTGCAAATTGTATTTGACAAGGACACTTGGGCCTGAAGCATAGCTCCCTGTTTGCCTCATCAAACAGACAGATGCATGACTGTGTTTCGGCCAAAAAAAAAGGAGAAAAAAATTCTTGTTCGCTTTACCCCAAGAGTACAACAAGCGGGGGGAGCATGGGGGTGGGGCTTTTGGGATGAACAGCTTGCCATTCATTGTCTAATCATATAAAGAGATCATTTAGCTGTATTAATTTTAAAGCTTTGAACTGCACTAACATTAACAGAAAGCATTCATAATGCCTTATGCATCACTGCGTGAATCTCACCTCGTAATACAGTGTGGCCTGATAATGTGAATGCAGTAGTGTGAAACAGAGGTAACGGACGAACGCTCACCTCAAAATCGTTGGCCTTGTTGTAGTGCATGTTAAGAGCGCGGAAAAGCTCGCAGTCCCGGCTCACGCTCAGCTCTTCAGTCCCTGTCACACCGTCGTTGATGGCCTGCCGAGCAAATTTCTCCATCTGGATGTAGTAGAACTCACGGAAGTTGCTGAACCACTTGATCAGCTGAGATGTGATGCAGCGGTTGAACTTTGAGAGAGAATGGGGGGGAAAGAGAAACACTTGTTGTCATTTTTGTTGCTGTAGGTGAGCACAGAGAAATGCATTTGATATTTACAGAGCACCTTTGTGCTCATCTGTCCTGCTGAAACGTATACTCCTCGACCCTTTCGAGAAAAAAAAAAAAAACATTTCGGGAAAAAATATAAAACCAAAGACTACAGTGTATAATCTTTTTTTTTTTTTTTCAGAAAAAAAAAACATACCAAAAGGTTCCCACTAATTTAATCTGTTTTTACTAAAATGAATATAATCAGGTGTGACTAACCTCTAATCTGGTTAGCCAGTGAGACCCTTAAATGTCAGGACAACAGATAAGACATTTGTTTCTACAAACGTGTTTACTTCACATTGTCCTTGAGGATGATGGGTGCGCAAACAAACCCGTAGCCGAGACAGATTGGTCAGAGGGTGTTTTTTGTTCTCCAACAAGGCTTACATGGTCGGTGCGGATATTTGCTGTTGTGCACAAATGCAAACAGTTCAGGGTTGAGTAGATGAAATTATAATTGTGTCAACAGACCGTAATGCAGTAACGGCAAATTTACATATCAAGTAGCCGAGTTAATTCTGACATGCCTCAGGTTTTTTTTCCCTGACATTTAATAATCGAGTGAAGTAAGTGATCAAGTAAAGGGTGAAATTGAGTGAAGAAATCTAAATTACGTGAAAACCTTGCAACAAGTACAGCTCTAGCTGAATAGTTCAGCTTGGCAGCTCAAAGCTAGCCTTCGTACGCTGTTGTGAGAGCTATATTTGGAGCGCCCGATCCTAGACCAGTAAATACACAGTACTCTGTTTGCCCTGTGTACTTGCCCCATGACCTCAGCAAATGACCTGTGTGACAGCCTTTGGTCCTTTCGGTGTGTGCACGGCTACGTGTGTATGTTAATGTGTGTGCGCGAACGCTACGGCTGCCAAGAGTGTGAATGTACAGGACAGCTGAGTTGAATGTAGCCAAGTTAAAAGCTATAAATCCAGCGGGCTTTCTGTTGGCTGCTCTGACATGCAGCCTCCTGCCTTTTGTCATTATGGGTGTTCATCAAGCCTTCATTGCCTTTGCCTCCCCTTTCTATACCCTCAAAGAGCATTAATCAAAAATCAACAGCGAGCACTTATCTATCAGTGGCCATGAGAACATGCAGGCCTCTGTTTAGATGACAGCTGAGGAGAGAGAGATCGAGCATGAAGAGAAGAAAAAAGAGGAAGGACAAGGAACAAAGAGGGGGGAGGGTGGCCGTGTTTTCCGAGGTTAGAAGTAATTACCGTGTAGAAACTTGTGTGCTTGCAAATTTAAGATAATGACGCGAAAGAGGAATCATTGCGGGGAATCTGAGTCGGAGAAAGAGTGAGAAGCCACGAAGGGCTGATAGGCTTCCCCAAAAGGCCAGCCGAGAGCATAATTACCGCGCCACCGCGAGAGTCCTTCTCCCATAATTCAGCAGAAAATGATTAAGTCGTCATCCCGAGGCATCAGTCTGCAGAAGTTCAAACATGTACTTAACCTATTCAGGAATTATACATTTGGCCTGTGTGTCGCCTCTGCCTTCTTTCAGCCCAACAGCGAGCGAGAACACGGGTTGAAAAGAAAGAAAGAGGAGAAAAAAAAAGAACAACCAAAGAAGCAAGGCTATCTGATCTCTCGCTTACCCCCGTTTCAATAAACGTTAAACCTATTAGGATCTACTGAACTCGAGGGGCTTCTTTTTTCCGCTTTATCTGCGGAGCGAAATGCACTGTCCAAATTTCCAGACACTGAGATAAGGACCCCCGGCCCCCGTGACGACTTACTCCAGCCCCCCACCACCCCCTTAATTCTTTTAGAATAAGAAACAAAACATTACAAAATGATAGCAGACTGCTCACTGGGGAATGAAAATTGCTTTGACATGGAGATTAGGCTCTTCTATTGTCATAAGACATTGTCTCATATGAGTGGGGCATGCAGAAGAGATGGATAAAAGGCGAGAGAGGGGGGAATTTTTTTCTAGAATGGCTAGTGGATGACATAATGGAGAGCGCAGAAAAGTAAGTCCGCATGACATCGTTTGGCAGCGCTGTATAAAGGGAGATTTAAAAAGCATTGTTGCCGAATAGAAATACCAGAGATTCGGGGGACAATGGAGCCGCGTTGCTGGAACGTGACAACTCAGCAATTAAGGATCATGTCATCTGCTTGTCAAACAAAAATAACTAGTCTAGCTCTCTCAGCTCTCAGCCACCCCACGGAACAAAACACTAAATGATACGTCGTTGCACAAAAAACACTTGCGAAAACTCATTTGTCTTAGTGGGATTGTGGGAGAGAAAGTGAGATGGGTTGGTTTCGAACAATACGTTTTTTTTTGCATTCTTAGTCAAGCTCTTAAATTTTACAAGTAACTTTTTAAAAAGTTTTTAAAGTGTTGACATGTTGTAATTGTATGTATATTTTATTTCAGGGGCGCCTGTGAAATTTTTCACTCACCTGGTGCTCTTAATAAAATTATATATTTTTTTTAAATTCCTGACTATAACATAACAAAATGCATTTTGGTGAAACTGATTTCAAATAATGAGTATTATGAAAACTTCCATATAAACTTGAATTATTTATTATTAGTTACTAAATTTAATTATTATTATTATTACTATTTTTATTATAAACATAAACATTGTTTTGATACTGAATTGAAACAAAAATAAATACTTTTTTTATAAATTAACATTTCAAGTAATATAAGCTATAAAATATATTTTATATATGAACAATACTTTATATTAAAAAAAAGAAAAAAAAAAAGATTTATTTTAAATAATCCAAGCATAATAACTATTGGACTTCACTTTTCTAGAAGAAAGTGTCTAGAAGAAATTTTGACTTGAGCATGTATATGAAACCTTTAATTACAATAACTGTAGCTTTATTAGGATTTGATTTAGTATTTATTTATTTATTTTAAGTTGTTTTTTTTTTTTGGTTGCAATCACAATCCACTTGCACATACTCTGATCAGCAAGACGAATCAGCAAAATGCTTTTGTATGTATGCGTAAAAATCTACACGCACACAAACACACTAGTTTCATAAAAAAAATCTATTATTCTATCATTTCCAGTAATGTTCTTAGAACACCAAACTCGATGCTTCCCATGGGTCACCTCATCCTGTTATTCTCTACCCCCACAAAAAACCTTGTATATCCAGTGAGCACACTCAAAAGATTCATAAAACAAATCAGCCTGACGCCTGTGATGTGTCCGGGCAGCAGTTGACTCAGAGAACAGCGTACGGGAGCGAGAGCATTTCACACACTCATGCTCACGGGCCTGTGAAAGATTATTCCTCTGGTGACAGAGATCCGCTCTTTCCAAGACACCGGGGGAAGACTTGACCTGTCACTCCGCACGTTTCCTCTGTTAGCCATGGACAATACAGGCTTTCACACACGCCTGGTGGGGACGCTACTTATACGGGGGTCTGTGCAGTTTAAGTCTCCCCCCTCACACGCAGCATGCACTTAGATTGTGAATCTGGGAAAAGTTGAGCTCTATAGGGGGAAGTAAGCTAAGTGCCCCAGTAGGTTATTTGATATTCGGCTGTTAATGCTACATGGTATGCTGTATGTTTAAAGGCAGTCAGGCAGCCTGGTGACAAAGCCTGAGCGGCTGAATTTATTTCCCTGACCTACGGTTGACCTTACTGGAGCTGTCCTGCTGAAACATATACTCCTCGACCCTTTCGGGGTGACATAACCCCTGCTCATACTTGCTTTGACTGCTCATAATCAGTGTCACACCATCTTCCTGCTAATACTCCTCTTAACCTTTGACCCTCTCTTATTTAGCCCTCAAAGGCTTCTGTAACAAGCCCAGTGGACCACCCCTCCATGATGTGAATATGCCATATGCGATTTATGGTGATTAAATTGGAAAGAAATACAGGGGCGAGCGAGGTGTAAAAGATGTTCATGGTATTTTGGCAGTAAATCACATTAGTATAATGACCCATCACAAGCAGGAGTGTGTCCTGTAATACTCTGTGTGACAAATTTGATAACAGATAACAGTTCAAGGAACAACTGTGAAAACGAGATATTGAGGAGGGACAAAAGTATTATCCATTACATAAGAGCTAAGATCAGGGAATTGTCACAGTTTCCTGTAGCTTTCCTGTGAAGGGAGGCTGTATTAATCTCTTTATGACCACTGGCTCACTATGTGAAGTCATAAGTGGGAAATGTTCTTGCTTGCTTCTGCACTACCTGTAAGAAGCAGCTTCCTCTTCCTGACTGAGTTACAATCTGTCATCACCATTATGGTTAAAGTCAAATTCTCTCTGACTCACGCTTTTAGCCTTAGTACATTTACAAGTAACTGCAGACTGTACAGCATTGACTATATATGTGTATGTATGTGCATAAAGCATTTAAAAAAATTTAGTTAAATTTTTTTTAATTGATGTTTTTTTTGTCTTAAGCTTAATTACAAATATACAATTCACTATTCTTGTAAAATGTATTTTTTTTATTATTTGTATGTTATGAAACATTTATAGTACTTTTCAAAAAGAGAACATTAATTCTACATTTCTGTTTAATTAGGCCATTAAATAGTTGCTTTAATACAAAGGGAGGATTTTATTTATTTTTTTAATCATCCGATTACAGACAATTTAGGTAAAACAGTTGTCATATCAACCTATTTCCCACAGTCATTATTTCCTATTTAGATCCCATCATTATGGTGCTTAAACGTCTTTAATCACTAATTCCTGTAACTTTCGTGGACATATACAGCTGTAATTAGTCAGTAATTTATGCTTAATTCCCTTACATACATACTAGTTGATCCAACAAACACATGCCACCCATTGTTCCCGTCTGCTTAAGCAGCCCTGAAAAACCATCTCTCCCAGGACACTGACCTTGTTTTGCAAAATGTTAATTTAATGTGTACAGGATTTCACCGCCTTGTCTAAAGGGGAATTATAATTGGGCCGTCTTTAATCTAAGGCTTTGATTAACTTTCTCTTTTGTGGCTGAAAATTAAGTACACAAAACATATGAATTAGAAGAAGTTTTTAGGTTTTCTTAAAATCAGAGTTAAAAATTAAAAAAGGACTGTCCGTCAATAAATCAGTTTTCTCAGATATTACTTTCATATTATTTTCTAGCTATTATATCATTCCCTATCAGAGCATAAGCGCTAACAGCGAGCGATGTACATTCACATGAGTATTAAGCTGCTGGCAGATTTAGATGGATGCAACAGAAGCATGTGTGTGAGGATGAGGTGGTCACCCTGGACCCGGCACAGGGGCAGCTGGGAGTGAGAGGACCCTGCTCTCCTCATTTAAATAATGTGGCCTGAATCTGTCACATTATTTCTCCTCCGTATGCTCCCTGTATGACGCATCAACAACAAATTAAGTTGTAAATAAGAGACAATCACTGCCATTGTTTTGTTTGTGTTGTTGTGCTCCATTTTGTTTGTTGTCTCCCTCCTCCTCCGAGTCCCCTCCCGCTTTCGTTTGTTAGTTTCTGCCGAACCTCTAATTTTCTCAGCTCTTATCACCCTCTGCCTCCCACTTCCACAGATCAGTTGGGGATGGGAACTCTTGGAAACTCTTGTAAATTATCAGAGACAGAAACAGAGCCTAGTTGTCTGTAGTGGCGCGAACAAAAAAAGAGTTTAAAAACGTAATCTCACGATCAGTGTTTAAAATGAAAGCGTAAGTGAGTAAAAGGGAAAGTGGGACTTGTGCTATGCCGTTTTGTTCTCCTCTCGGAGATTAAGGCCAGTTATTTTAATTGAGGGGGTGGAGGGGTCGGGGAGCCGGCTGTCTGTTTGGGACGCATCTGGACTAGTGGGACAGCACTACTTCACACGACATAGTTAACGGTCAATGGCGGACTCACCTTCACGTCTGAGAAGAACATCTTCAGCATGTTGGAGCTGGGGTAGCGTGTGTAGAAGAACATCAGCTTGGCCTTCTTCAGATGGTTTGGAGAAAGCCCCTCTTGGATTTGAAATTTGAAGGTCAAGGAAATTATTTTGTAATATAATTATTTTAGACATTTACTGGTAGTAAACCACATTTGTACTTCTTTACGATGGCCTGATGTTAAATAAAATATCAAACAACATATAAACATAAAATAAGCCAACCTTACTTCTTTGATGTATTTACACCATTGCAAACTATCCCTAATTATTCCCGTATTCTGACGACTTTATATTAACACCTACAGAGTCCAAGTCAATGTAGCATTGCAAGTCAATAAACGTCTGCTTATCCCAATAAAAGCGCTATTTATCTGGAGGTGGCACTGCCCTCTAGATTGGTAAACAGAGGGCAGCTGAGGGGGGTCCCAGGAGAGACCGTGGCTAACCAGAGCCATCTACCCATTACAATTAGCCCCAACCCCCAACCCTCCACCCTGAGCCTCCTGGCACGGCCCCCGCTCTGCCAGTTAGGCCGGCTTTAGCCACATCTGCGCTCCAGACTGGCCCAGCCATTTCCTCTGCAAATTAACGGCTTTATAATTTATCAAAAATGAAGATGCATGTGGGGCTAAATCAATGGGCCCCCACAAGGTCAATTAAGAGGCTCACCCAGCACTCGCCTAGCCACCCCCCCCCCCCCACCTTCACTATAAAGCATGGCACCATCATGACAGATCACACCGAATACGGTACATCACTGTGTCTATTATGTAAAACGCTAAGTGCTGGAACAGTTGCAAGTTACAAGAACAACAATAAATGCATCTACATGTAAGGAACACTAAAAATGGACTGTCTGTGCAATTTCCAACAGTGAGCCTCTTTAATAATGGTGTGTATGTAGATTGACGTGTTCTTTCTGCCAAGAGAGGAGGAGAGGAGGAGAACCGTAGCTGACCTCCATTAGGCTGATAGGGAAGACCAAAAGAGCATTACTCTCTTTCCTACCATCTGTCATAATGCATACAGCAAATAACAGCAGTGAATGACAGCGAGGGAGGGAGAGAGAGAGAGTTAAGCTGTCTTTTTCACAACAAGTCAGATTTTTCAAGGACCTAAAGGCTCATTTAAAAACCAAGAGATGGGGAAAGCCCAAGCAGCGAGGCCGCTTCTCAAAAGTGCTTCTTCATGAAATGGAGCGAATAATAGGCCGTGTTGGAGTCTGGAATGAGAGGGCTGATAAACACCTTAATAGTTGTATTTTATTTGTATATTTGTCAAGGGATTAATCACTTTGAGATGCTGTTTAATCTAATGGGTGTCGCACATTGAAAGCAGCGAGGAAGCGTTTCGCAGTTACCACTGTTCAATCTCTACGCAGTATTTATGGAGCGACGATTATATCAGTTTATTCTTCCCTTCATCTGCTCTGTTAACAACATTCATAAATCCCAGTTATCTCATTACTCAGTGCCATTAACATTCAAGACATTTACTTCTAAGTAAAACAAACAGTCACAGATCTTGGGAACAATGTGTTGAGGATGACTCGACCAACGCACATTTCCTACAAGTAGACCTAGCTTCCAAGAAAAATAGAGCTGTTTCTAGGATACGTAAATATGCAAAATGACAAAACAGACCGAGTAAACACTGGCCAACTCGGTGTAAGACAAGCGGCCCATAGTCAACATGAATGAAGGACATAATGCAAACTTGAATATGAAGTATTTCAGGGGAGGAGAAAAATGGGGCAGCTGTGGTTTACAGCCATATGAGAGACTACATAAACAACGCCACCATAGATGCTCTGCATCATCAGGCTTTTTTAGGTCTGGTTTTGTATTAAGCATGTTGCATGTAAGGGAGACAATAACTAGTGAAATGCGATCCAACAGCCAGGTGTAAGGAGAGAAAGGAGGGAAAAAGGACATAGGGATGCTAAATCCATAAATTAATGCTAGACATCTGTTCAGCAATATGAAAGATTAGAGCAACAAATGTACTACAGCAGAGACTTTAGCTCTTGCTTAGAAAAATAGAATAGGAAGCGTTTTCAGATTGTTGGGCTGAAAAAAAAAATGCTTTGATGAATCACTTGACAATCTTCTGACATAAAAATATAGAAATTAGAACGGACTCGAATTGTGTCATTCCACCGGCAAAGTGATTTTGAAATGGAGAAGGTCTTTTATTAAACCACTTTGGCAAGCGAGTTTGAAAAGTGATCTGAGCGTTGTCTTCATAGCGCACGTTTTCTTTGCTTCACTTTAATTGATGAAACCTGAATCTACGTGCAATAGCTGCCTCAGCACTTGAGCATGGAGCTGGTGCAACCATGAACCTCTGTCCTCGTCTACTATATTAGACATGCAAACTGGCTTCACCTGCCGCCCACCCCCACCCCATTCTTACAACAGCCCTGTGCCAGAGCTGTTCGGTCTCTCTATATGCAAATGATGGGGGAAACTGAACAAGGCTATTTTTCTTGAGATGCAAAGAGAGCACGTGACAAGGAAGATCATGCTGGCCACGGCTGAAGATAATTGGCTGCTTGTTTCTTCTAGAATTTGAATAGAAATTCATATTTGATTAAACACCCTATTTTGCAAATATTGAGAAGTTGTTGTTCAGGTCTCAACTGTGCAGGTGTGCAAGTATATGTACAGAAATAATAGACTCTCTCTGAGCTAAAGAGTGCTTACTTGGTGAATTCTCTTTGCGTTGTTAGGATCAACCATTAAGCCAGTTAACTGTAATAAATAATGTAATCATTTAATTAATAAATTAAATAATTGAATATTTAAAAAATGTAGACTGTTTAAAACTTTATATGGAACATTTGGTTTTGTTCTTTTTGACAATTCAAAGCTTATCAAAGACCTAGTAGTCATTTGGCAAAAGGTTAAAAAGAGGGAAAGGGATGAAAGAAAAGCAGCTACCTCCAAACACCTGTTCACACCAGAGAATCAGGATAAAAAGAAGAGACCTACTGCCAGGCAACAGCTATCAGTGTACCTTTACCTAAAGCAAGCTGGTGGTGTTCATAAGAAATAGGCTTTGTTATTTTCTTGAGCTCACATATAATGTAAAATAAAAGCAAATTAAAAGGAGAATACATTTTTAAAATTACGAAGCTCAAGAGCAGGGATTTTGTTTTACCCTTGTTACCACCGACACCAACGGAGCACACATCCTCCTAAATAAAGCGCTCCTCCACTGACAGAGATCTTTTACCATCCTTCTAACACAAGTTTCTAGGGCCTCTAAGCAAAGGATCCCACTTGTCCTTTTACTTCCTGGCTTTGAAATATGATTTGCTTTGAGCATTTATGTACAAAGTCTTGCATGCGCTGTGATGAAAGAGAGGGTTTTATTGTGAGTCTCCCTGTGATAGTGTGAGAACAGAGAAGATGGGAGGTATCTTAGCCACGGCGGGGCCTTTCAGCACTTCTCCATATAGCGCACACTTAAAAGCCTCCATCCACTGAGCTCTTTTTAATCTTTGGACTACTAGAGGAACACTGATTGTGATTGTGCCAATTAATGGAGATTCATTGAAATTACATTTACGTCTTTCAAGATCTGTCTGTCATTCATTTGGTATTTAAGCTGCACTTGCATCAGAGCCGTGTACATTTTTTTTTAACTAAACAAATAAGAATACAATTATCATTAAATGTGTGTTTTTTTTTAAAGGATATTGTACTTCCTGAATATGGAGAGATGTCAGACATGTCCTGAAGGTCTCCGCACTCTGACTTGATGAGGGACAAGGACAAGCCTTCATTCCCTGGGTGTGTTGGTGAGATGGAACGATGGTGGCTGAGGTGGTTGGACGACATCTTGGTCCGTAGGCTGGTGGTCTCTCTGGACAGATCCAGAGACTCAGGAGAAGACCTATCCTTTCCTGGGTAAGGCCCTGTTGGGGCACCTAAGGGGCTCTGGAAAGGGTAGCCCATTAGAGGAAGGGGGAAAGGATGGCGGAAGGAGGGAGGACTAAAGCCCATTGTGGAAGATAAGGGTGAGGGGTGCAGGGAGGGATGGTGGTGAGCCCCAGGTGTGGGAAGAGACCCAGTCTGATCTGAGGAGTTCTTTCTCACTACCAAAGGCAGGGCCTCCGTTTGGTCATTCGAGTTGGGCACCTGCATACTAGCAAAAGTGTCCAGGGGATTAGGAATGATGACATCACCGAAACACTGCAAGCGCTGGTTGGCCGTATGGAAGTTTGGGTTCTCTCCATTGACTGCGAAACGATCAGGGGGCATCTGCAGGGGTGGGAAAACCTGAGGAACTGGGCGTGGAGGCTTAGCAAAGACCTTCACCACGGTGTCCACTACTTGGGACATGGCTGTATTGAGCTCTTGTTTTAGCGTCTCTGCTAGCTGTTTGCCCTCTGCATGCATGGAGGTTGGTCCCTGGTTCTTTCCTCTTGAGCCATCACGCTTGTGCTTGTCCCCCTCTGTTGCCATGTTCCGCTCCCGAATAAGTGCGCATGCTCGATCTAGGAAGTGCCCTGGATCCACATCAGACATCTCATTGTCGGAGCGATCTGGGACAGAGTCATGGGCGCGATTGTCCATTCTGTCAGAACGCATGCTGTCTTCAGAGATGTTTCCATCTTCGTCGTTCTCAGAGTCAGTGCTGTCGTAAATCTGGTAGAACTTCTCTTGCAGTTGCCGGAGCTGCTTCTGCATGTCCTCCAGCTGCAGTTTCAGTTGCCGGCGTTCTTCGTGTTTCTGCTCCTTGCGCGCAGAGACGAGCTGCTGGAAACTCTGTTGCTGCTGCTGTGGCAGTTTCTGCTTGCGCTTGTTTTCCCGGTAGTTCTCACGAGGACTCGGGGGCTGGGCTGCCCCCTCGCGCTCATTATCACCTGCACGGAGTGTGACGCTGGGTGAATGGCTCATCCCACGGATGATGTTCTCCACCCGGGCTCGTTTGGCCCTAAGATGCTCATCTGTTAGCCTCTCCATTTCAAATTGGGTCATGGAGGGCCTGTTAAATGGTGAAAGGCACTCCTGAGGGCTGCCCCGTGAGGAATTGCTGCAAGCATCCTCCTGCTGGATCTCTGAACCGGTGCTCGAGAGGCCACTTCCCTGGAAATTAGGCTCACTGCCTCCATTTTTGGTCAAATTGCTTTTCAGAAGCTGGGAGATGATGGTTGCCCCCGGAAAGGGCATCATAGCATCTTCATAAGAGTTCGCCCTCTTCAACAGCTTGCGAAGCACATTGGACTTCTCGCCGTCTGCGTGCTGCACCACAGAACACTCAACATCCTGCTCGGAACCGTGGGGATTCATGGCACTAAGAAAGGTTGCTTTTGCTTGGGTGAAAACCACAGATGCTTGCCCAATAGTCCTCTTCACTCCTATGTCAACTCTTCTTCTCTTGGTTTGTCTGCTTAAGAGGGATGTGCTGTCATGGTCAGGCATCACTGGAACTGTTATTGTGCCATCTTTGAAAGCCTGTCAGCTGGGCACAGCTCGAGAACCCTGGGAACCTAGCCAAAAAGAAAGGACTGATGAATAATTTTCTTTATATGTCTCCAAGTTTCTTGTGGCCAATGCTAAATGCAATTTGAAATAGACTAACATTCAAGAGAACAACACAAAACTTATAAAAAAATATTTGAAGTCAGTCTATTGTATACTAAATAAAAATTGACAAAGAGTTTGACCGCAAAAAGTATATAATAAGGATCAGTTACAAACTTGTCATTCAAATTATTTGAATAATTCAAAAAAAAAAAAAAAAAAAAAAAGTAATACCCAAATCTATGTAGAGCTGTACACCAAAAAGAATTCTCATGTAAGAACCAGTTAAAATCACAATGCTCTGTTTATCCAGACATGTCCTGCCATTATTGTGTTCTTACAGCCAACTTGCAGGCTTTGTTCACTTTGGTATGTTTTGAGGTATCCTTGATATTTGCAAAGACACTTACAGTAGCGGATTTAATATTATCTTTTGGAGATTAGCAGGCATATATGTCCCCTCATCTAATAATAAAAAAAGTATATATATATATATATATATATATATATATATATATATATATATATATATATATATATATATATATATATATATATATATATATAATACAACAAGTATAGGCTATAATACACCTCATGAATTAAGTTCTGGATTTACAAAAACAAATGGTTTAAGGTTGATCAAATTAATTCAAACCAAACTCCTTTGGTGGATAATATAGAATAATAAAAGTTAGTTTTACAAGTTGACGGTGATTTAAGTTTGGCCAACATTACACATGGCGATTAAATCAGATGATAATAAGTATGAGTTCTCCGTGCATATCAAAAAGGCAAATATGTAGCTTTGATCGTTCTGAATGTAACGCACTTTAAATAGACTAGGGTATTTCATTTGCACTGAGCATAAAGTGCACAGCTTTGCTAAGCAGGTATTGAATAACGAGACTACTTCCTCAAACATACACATAAAATGTAATGTAATGAAAAAGTCCAGTAATTTAATGTGATAGTGTCTTCATTCTGACCAGCACGGCCAGGTTTGCAAATATCTAGAATAAATATCTAAAAGCCTATTCTTTGATAAACACCATATGAGACGTAGCCTTTAACTTTGCTTCAAGACGCACCGATTAACTTAGTCATACGTTTACATTTACAGTATGAAACAAATCGGAAATACTGCTTTTGTTGTCACTAAATATAGACACCTGACAAGTCAAGAAAAAGACAACTAAATCTGTTCGTTGTAGACGTCTTTCACCTCATACGGCCATCGCGTCCTATGCGCACTTTTTCTTTCCAAAAAATTCAAGCTGTTCCACTTCAGTTCAAAAAGTTGTGATGGAAAATGAAATATATACTACATATATATGTTAACGCACACAATTCGGTTGCTGTGTTAAATAGCCAAAACATTTAGTCACCAGCACGTTCTCGTATATAGGGGGTTTGTACCTTTAAAGTCCCAAGAACCCCACACAGTCTCTCAGCCAACCTAAAGACCTCTAAAACGGCTAGATTTGATCAGTAACACATTTAGTCTTTTTTTTCTCCCCAGTAACTTTTCACCAGAAACATTAACATTTATATATAGTTTCAAATATCATTAGTTAGAAAGTTCAAGATTAGTTCAGAGTTAGAAATGTCGTCAAATTTGAGACAATTATTATTTATATATTTTTCTCCTGGGAGCCCTGATTGAAACTCCTGCCCTGTAGGGATAGGGTAATACACTGCACCTCAAACTTAAAATATTTTATAAACAACCACGTGCGTGACATTCATTTTGACACTAAACACCTAAAACAGACTTCACGGCTTTATATACGCCGGCAATTCTTTCCTAAACATACGATTTTCACGTCAGAAAACGACGACGATGATGATGATGATGAAGTAACGCGTCAAGCTGGAGTGGCAGTAAAATTCAGAGGCTCAGTATAAGCTAACGCTCCTAAAAATAAAGGTTCGTCCATGGTTCTTGGTAACACCTTGGTTTCAGCAAATAGCCATCGTTTATCAAGAACCATTATTTTGTAGTTGGCAGTTTGGAAGATGAAAAAAGTTCTTGATATTAGGCTACACTATAGGTTCTTCACTTCACTGTCGTTGTTTCTCAGCTCTTTTATGCAGTATAACATGCTTATTAAACAACTAATGCATAATAAGCTCTTTGTGTAACTTAAAAGATTATTCTATGACACGTCTGGAAACCCTATTCTATCGAAACCTTTATTTCTACGAGATAGCCTACCGTAAATTCAGCGAGCGCATCTATGTAAATTATGCGGTAACTTTTTATTGTCATAAAACAACAGACGACTGACAAAAAGCAAACGGAAGTAATAATGATACAGAAAATGTAAAAACGGCATTAACACCACACGAAACGGACTGTCCTATTGCAAAGGATAAACGGCAAGTTCACAACTGAACAAAAATGTTTCGCGTCGCCTCTCCAAAGTCTACAAGCGATATCACAAGAGCGTATTTATACTTACTGTCCGAGAAACGTAAGGATGAAGTCCCTTCAAAACGATAAAGTTAACAGCAACCGAAGAGCGTGAAGGATAAAGCGATACAGCGCATCGCATGAAAAGTCATCAGTAGTAGAACAAGACTCAGCGCCAGCGCAAATGACAAGGTTACTTACTCTGAAGATGAGAGCGAATTGAGCTTCTTCGCGATAGTGTAACAGAGAAAACAGAGGGTTGTTCACCCTGTGATGAATATTGTAATTTCTCGGGACAAGCGAGAGCGAAGAGAGTGAGATAGAGAAAGAGCTCTTGTGCGCCGCTCCTCTCTCTGCATGAAAACTGTATGTCTCAGCGCACGCGGCCAGGAGGAGGCTGAGAGCGCGCGCTCGCACCAACAAGATTGACTTTAAGACGCGGCTGAAGGAAGCAGGAAGACGGCGCGTCATAATCATTGTGATGTAACGCTCGCACCTACCAATAAGAGCAGTCCGCTGGATTTAGAGGAATACAAAACAAGTGAAGTTGAAGACTCCGCTCGAGCAAAAACGAATGATACGGGGACCTTTGTGGGATAGCCTATCTGTAAGGATATGCACTTTTTCAAAAAATATGTTCTCTGTGTGGATTTTGTTAAAGTTGTTCTTTACATTATGTACAAGCGCTGTTTTTGCTGACTGAAATGTATACACTCCTTCAGTGTAGATGCATGCTCAGCATTTGAAATATAAATCGCATCAATGTGTAGCCTACTATTAAGTGGACTAATTTTTTTCTCCAGAAAATTAATACAAGATATATGTATATATACATATCCTATTATATATATATATATATATATATAATATTCTAATTACTCTCGTATTATTTTTATATTATAATATCATGCAATTCATACATGCGAATAGTATATTTCATCACCATGTTTAAAAATAAGACCCAACTCACAACATTCATGAAATGTGGTATGCAGGCCCCGAGAAGTGACCGCAGCCTCGACCTCGTGCGTGCCTGGGTTCGTGAAAATAGTTTCGCTTGCCAAGGTTGTCTTTGAGCTATGGGCTTCTTTCTACTTAAGACCTTGCGCTTACTTTAAATCCCTCCTCCTAGCCTCCACAGTCAACAGATGAAGAATATGCTGAAGCTTTGATATATTCTTATTATTATCTGAATACGGTTAAATAGACTTCTTCCTAGGATAACACCGTTAGATTATCCAAAAAACGCACGGGAAGTTCTTAATGTAAAATAAGGCATGCATTCATCATGTGTGCTTTTATGACCAAGGCAAGCATATACAAATCGGTCTCTATCTTAATGAACATTTGACTGATGTAAAAGAGTATCTGTAATAGAAGAGAACAGTAGTCTATTATCTGTCTTAAATTTGATTTACGCACAGAAAATGCACACAGACTGTTGCTGCGTAGCACACGTGAACATGACCAATTAACTTACATTTACAGCTGTCTTGCTCATAGATTTGAATTAACACGCTAAAATAAAGTTATGCTTTATGGAAGAAAAAAAAAACATAGGATTATTTGGACACATTATTTAGAGAGCCATTAGCCAATCAAATGTTGATTTCTCACCATCCTATCAGGTGCTTCATCATGTAAGCAGATTTCTCAAAGCCTTAACCTACTTTCTGTAGTCGCTGTTCCTGCTCTTTGTTGAAATTAAAAGTGTATTCAGAACGCAGCACATAACTGGTTTTCCTCAGTAAATGTAAAAGTTTTCCCCACTTCTTCTTCTTGTGAATTTTTTTGTGTGGTTTGAAGCCACTGCATTGTGTTCTGTGACAGCTCGTTTGAACGAAATGTGAAGTGACCCTGCACAGCATCGTGAGTAATGATTAAAACATTTTTCTTCATACAAAACAAATTATATTATGCAAGGCTACATGTAAAATAAATAAAGCAGTGCATGTGATACCAGACGTAATTAATTGTGGTATCCTAAAAAATCCGCTATTGAAAAATCCTCCAAAGCACATTTCCATGGTCTCATTCATTCCAAAGCATGTTTGGGCTGTCAGAGCAAATGACAGCAGCGCAGCTGTTTGACCTATTAATGAGATTATTTACTGTACGTGTTGATCAAAATTCTTTAGGAAATTTGGGTTAGAAAGGCCATGTGCAAATGCATTCAAAACAAAACTTTGTATTATTATTATTATTATTATTATTATTATTATTATTATACAAATTATTATTTGCATTATTATTATTTTCGATTATTATTGGCATATGTTATTATCTATATTAACGATTTTGCTATGTTACATATTTTTAATAACATGCATCCCTTTTTACCTGATGGTGAGTATATTTTCCCGACAGTATTCCTTCTTCAGTAGCCTGCAACGTACTTGTATTGACTAGATTATGTTTTTATTTTTATTCATAACTTTAAAAAATAACTTAAAAACTTTCCTTCACGTTTAGAACAGGATTCACTCTCACAGCAACAAGCCCTTTTCTTTGCCTTGAACGAGGACAAAAGGAAAGGCGTGTTGTTCACTCAGTTTCCATGTCGCAAGCAAATGTTATTGTGAGTGAATAAACGACTGGGAAGGCAGGATTTTAGCTGTAATGAATTTCTTTTCCAAAACAGGTGTTCCAACTTATTTTGTTAGCATCTTTCCCCAAAGGCACGCTCGGAGTGCGAGCTTAGTGGAAAAATACATGACAACATTAAAGCAATAGTGTTTGGAGAAGGAAAACGCCTCTTAGGTGTAGAGGAAACCTGTTTATTAACACCGTCACCTCTGATCTCTCTGTCACCTTTCTGCTGGACACCCAGTCACTAAATGTCTTGGACTCGCTCGCATTTCGCGAGGGATAAAGACTAAGCACTTAAACGTCATATCGAATATCTTAATAGCTAAATATTGGATGTGTGCGGAAAGTGACTGATTTCATTTTACGCATTTTACGCATAACAATTTAGTAGTTGTCAATGTCATTGCCAAGTTGGACTATTCTCGCATTAAACTGTAGCTAGAAACAGAATAAGAATACATTTACAAAGAGACTGGAAAATAATAAAATAAAGGAAACTTTATCTCAACAAAATGATTAGGCTACAGCGGTTTCTCGACGCCGTCTGGTCTATTTGAAAAGACAATGTGCTCACCTGCTCTTCCACAGACCTTTTTTTTCCCCACTCAGCCCTCACATTACGAAACAAAGAATAACTTAAACATATAAAAATAAATTAGTCTTTTTAATTTAGAAATGTTTTTTATTGTATTTGGAACTGGACATGAGTTAGCAACATTATTTGCTTTCTGCGCCTGAGTTTCAGCATCCTGCTTCAACACTGTACACAGCTACAATTAGACATAGGCTAGTTAAAACTTCACTCGGTGTACAGGGTACATCTCTCCACTGTGCGAATTATTTAATGGTTTTAAGAAAGGTGACATTTTTAAGGTAATTTCTGTCAGTAATGATCGAATGAACTTCGTCTCGCGCAATCCGAATTGTTTTTTTGTTTTTGGCGCCCCTAGCGCATATTCAGTAGCGACGCCAAGTATCTTAAAACGTTCTAAACAAAACGCTTACGATTTTGTTGTGTAGTAACGCGATAAATGATGACAGTAGCCCACTCGTGTTTGTTGACGTACACTCCGATACCGACAGCGATCAAACAGTTGTTGCTATGGTTACTACTCCTGTAATGGCGAGTTCTGTTCGCGAGCGTTTACATTTAGCGCAGTATTAACTTGTAATCAGATTGTGTGGTTATTTGTACGGTGTTTGAAACGCTATTGAATAATATAGCCTACAAGAACAGACACACAAAAAAAATACCTTTTGTTGTAACTTTGTAACTTTGTAACTTCCTGAATATGTCCAGACCTCATAATTCGCACCATGCTTTTTGTAGGCTAGTAGCCTAATTATTTCGATAATTATCTCAGTAAAGTAAAAATGAGTGAGCTTTGAGGCTTTATTTGTTTATGTAATTGTTAATGTAGGCTAAATATAGACAGATATCTGCTTTTGAACCAGAATGTATGATTTGAGCCCCACTTTGAGGTCTATCTCTTTTTGGAAGAGCTGTATTTCAGTTGTTTAAATGCAGTGGAAACACTTGTTTTTTTATTTTTTATTTAATTTCTTTCTAAATTTTTGTATTGTAAAAAAAAACAAAAAAAAACAGCTCAATCTAGCCTTATATATATATATATTTTTTTTTGGCAACATGGGACTTTTGTGGGTCATTGCCTAAAGGCCACATATATCTACACATCTGACACAGAATAAATGTCTATTCTATTTTATGTTTTGCTCAGGATAAGTTTGTGCTCTGGTGTTTCCAAGATGCGTCAGTTATTCATGGTAAGCTGGTGCGGTTTGCATAACTGACTGAGAGAGGGTTTGTACAACTTTAATCCATCCCGCAGTAAGAGCATACATTTATTCAAAGGACCAACGTTGATAGTCCAAATAAATTAGCAATTCAGATGCAATATCAACAAACAAGACGAAAAAAAGAAGTCAACCGGGCTTCATATGTCACTTCTGTGGATTACAGATGTCCTGGGGGCTAGTGGAAAAGAGAGGATCAGTGGGATAGACTGCCAGCAGATAAACAGTATCTAATGCTGTGTGGACACTGACGTTGCCCTTTCGTTCTGATCTATGACCTGCTACCTGAACCCTAACGTGAGACACCAACTGCTCTCAGATGTACTTTAAAGCTCAAACAAACAAAATCCTTGAGTACTGGCGTAAGTTTATGTACACTACAGGACATTTTGCAAGTCTTTTGCCTCAAAGTCTGCGTGCTGAAATGGCAGCAATATGTGTTTCTTTGTCTCTGCTTGTGAAGCACTGCATTATTGTAATATTAGTCTTGTTCCATAATATTTTATCACGTCTCTGAGCAGAACAGATAATATCCTCCACCTTACTAATCACGCTAAAATTGAAAGGCCATATGAGGCAAAGAGAATAGAAGGGGAGAGATGTAATAAGACTAGATTAGGGGTGGCAGCACACAAGAATAGATATAAAAAGGGGAATATTACTGCACTGTAGATGCTGTTGTGCACAAATTCAGTCAGCTTCAGGGGCCATCAAGATTCAGGGAGTAGCTATTATTCTACACATTAGCGCAGGCTAGCTAAAAGCTCTTATGCTTGAAGGGGTCTTGGAGGTCTTCAGGAAAAAGGATGTGGCACTAAGAGTGGGTAGTGTTTAAGAGACCCCTGGTACTCCGCGAAAATGGGAGGCTCTCGATGTGACAATGTGACATGCTGGATTCATTTACAAGACTGTCGGAGGAGGGAATCGAATATGGTATATTGGGACGTGGAAACGATGTTACGACATGCGACCATTACTGTCACATTGAAAAATAAGGAGGGAAAACAAAAGAACATGCTGATGGCAAGACGTGAGGTAAAAGAATATAATGTCTTTACAACGGTAAGGTATTTAAAGGGTGGCTGGAGGTTGAGATATTCCCTCTAACGTGACTGAAGTAAGTTCATGCATAAAGCCACTCAGAGTAAAAGTTTAGTCTTAAGTGTGTCAAAATAACAAGAATGACATAATTTTACTCATATTCCTAGACTTAAGAATAACAGTGATTCATTAAGGTTCCTAAGTGTTAAGACTAGGTCTCAGCTCCTAAATTATTTAAGAGAGCTGGAGAGGTCTCCTAAGCCTAACCTAGTTAGGAGTAACAAGAAGGCAGCAAAAAGGAGGAGTTATGCAAATTATACAAACTCGACTGTCAAGATAGTCAGTCTGTTTTTGTAACTCACGAAGTAAGACATTTAATAACCTCTTTCACTCTACAAGTCAGTTCTCTAACTGCAGAAATAAAGTAGCAATTACATTTTTTTGGCTGGAAAATTGTAAAAATGCAGCAATGCACTGGTGATGACACAGTATGCAGGGTCTTACATACTGTGGCTCTAACCCCACCAAACACAGCAGTGGCCAAAAGTGATTTTTGTTTTCCTCTAACCCCACATTTCACTCAAACCACCAAAATATGAAAAATAAATAAATAAATACTGACCAGTTTTGCCAACTGCTTTCAGTTGAAGGGAAGTTCACTGACTTATATTTATATTTATATAGATCAGTGAACTTGCCTTTATGACATGGGAGAGTCTCGGAATGTAGATAAGGTTTGTCCAAGAAATTGATTTTGATTTTGGAAGTCACTAAATTTAGTGAGAAAATCACTAAATTGGCAACATTACCACATTGACTACAACATAGGTTATTCATATTTCAGTGGTCCTCTAGTTTTTGCATGTGTTCATAATTTCGTTGTATAACAGCATGACTGCATAATTTAGCATGTTTTATTGCATTATTATCAAATAAAACAACTGACTCTAAGCAACTATGCAATATGCATGCAAAATCTTGCACTTATATATGTATATATATATATATATATATATATATATATATATATATATATATACACACACACACATAAAGTAAGGTTGAAGATGTCAAATTTCCTAGGCCCAACATCACTTTTGACCACTATATATGGCATTTTATTGACTTTCCAACTGACTGCCAAACTATACTGCAAAAACAATTTTCATGGAGTTGTTGGAGCCAATAGAAAACAAAGCATCAGTAATAATTGGTGATAATGTAGCAAAGTGCGAAGCATAAAAAATACATTTAAAATATTTCAGTGTCTTAATTAAATTATTTTATTGTGTTACATTAAATGATTGGTGTTGTACTACTGTGACTTTACATGATCACACTTACTATTGGCTGATTATAATTTTTGGACACTTAAGTCTTAAGACTATTCTTAAAAGCATTTCAGAGAAGTTTTATGCATACGGGCCCTGAACTCTTATGGGACTGATGAACCCCAGGCTGTGCTATCAGATATACTGGCTTAATTCTACATGATTATACCCACTGTTTACTGGTAAACACTAACAATCATTGCTGTTTCATGACATGGACAGAGTGAAGCCTTAATGCAAACACACTCTAGGTTGAAAGGTCACTTTCTTCAGCTAAAAAAGTGATAGTAGGATAGAGAGAGAGAGAGAGAGAGAGAGAGAGAGAGAGAGATCTTTATTATATTGGCAGTTTGTACACTAAAATAACTATTATTTTGGTAGGCATGGATAGAATAAATGAGATTGCAAAGAAAGCCATATGCACTTTCAATATTGGTATTTAACAAATCTATTGATCTAGTGGAATATAAAGTTTAAATCGCAGATTATTTTGGTCCGTAAGTACTGAGCTTAAGAGAAGACAGCTAAATACATTACTTTGAAATTCCCCTCTTTCTGTTTGTCACACAAAACAATTTAGGAAGACTTTTAAAATTATTCATTTTGTACAACCTCCAAAAACTATCCACCGTTTTAACTGGTTGCTTATTCCATCGTGTCCACATGTATTTATTCATTTCTGTGCTGTGGTTTTTCCCCTTAAATTCACTGCCGAGGTCTTAAATGTAACACGTAATTACACAATCGTGAGCCCTGCTTGTGATAAGCTTTTGAATGAATGAGTAGCCGCTGAGACTAAATTGCTCCCGCTCTCCTGCTCCCTCCTGTCGCGTCTGGCCGTTAGGTCAGGGTTTGAGGCGAGTTGGCAGTGCGGAGAGGACCAGGCCTGGCCCCGTGCCTCAGTGCCTGCGGGACCCTACCCAGACTGCCACGGCCCCTCTGGCCTTCAGAATGAATAGAGGTCTTCAGACACCAGTGCACTGAACTGAGGCAGCCTTTTTCAGCAAACAATCCTATCTGCTTCCTCTCCACTCCAGTCCTCCTGCAACTTCACTGAACTCGTCCAGTTTGTCAGGGGGGCTTATTTCTGTTGTTTTATTTCCATGTTTCCCCACTCTGTGAAGAAGAAGCAAAAAAATAAATAAAAATAAGACCTAGAATGCTGGAAATGGCCCCGAAAAAATACTGAGGGGAGAGGACCTTTTGAAAGGGTTGTTGCATCATGGTGTTAGCCTTGAAATTTTCAGCGCATGCATGTGCTCCTGGATCTGAATAAAATGAAAATAAACACGCTGTTGTTATTAAATGGATGTTCTGAAGTGCAACTTTGCTTAAAACATAAGAGAGAGAGAGAACCCTTTTTACAGTCTGATCTGTTGATTTACATGATATGGAAAATTGTCAGGAAATCTGTTTGGGCAAATGTTCATTTATGCCTAAATTTCATAAGAGAGGATCACAGGTTCAGTTGCTTATTCAACTGAAGAAAGAAAAGGAAATTATTTGTGGCTAGATTTTTGTAACTGAATATGAAGAAGTACTGTTCACATGAGCATCATTATCACAGAGAGACTGTTCAAATGATGTCACGATATATTATTCTGTGTGCTATGAACACTTCAATAGCAAAATTGAATGAATAATCGTAAAAACAATAGACAATTAGTGTTCATCCCCTGTGTTTTTTTTTTTTTTTTGTTGTAGATCAAATTGCTAAACACATAAATCGCTACTGAGACAGTCCTTAGGATTTTTTTTCTCCTATAAAAATGGGGATAAAGGATTAATTCGGACGTCCAGAAAGTAGGCCAGTCATGGGCTCTACAGCAGCGCACTTAATGAAAATCAATTAGGATTATCCTTATTCTTCTCTCACTGAAATCACAATACACTTTGCCTCTTTCTTCCGATAAGCACGTAAGGAAAAGCCTGAGGCTGTTTGGACGGTAACAAGGATATTACGCCGGAATAATATAGTGAAAATAAGTAAATAATTACTAATTAGGCTTATGTTCACTCTACCTGAATGAAATTTGTCTTGAAGGAGGACATGATACTTTACATACTGTACTGAACATGCAACGGTTAATGCCTGATTATGTTAATGCAAGTACTAATATATCTATTTCTGACTCTGGATCAAATAATGCCCTGTTTAAATTGACTCAAGTGGTAATCTTTTTGATTAGGGGTGGAGCCATATCAGGTCACGGCTGTAAGCAATGATGTCTGCACTTAGTTTGCAGAAAAGGAGATTTGTGTTCATTTGACGATAGGCTAGAAGTTTAGAAAGGTATATGGTTATTGTAAAACAGTGTTAAATGAATAGAAAAAAGGCGGTGTCTAGGCATTCATCACAAAAGACACATCTTATTTGTATTCATAGCATATGCTAAATATGCATTGATTGAGATTGTAGTTGGTTAATGGCATCCTGCAGGAATTTGGACAAATCAAATGTTGATCTGGCGTCAAAATAAATACATTTGCGATTACATTTATAGATCAGTATCAGATGCCTTTGAAATGTCCACTAGTCAAAAATTGGGGATTCATTCAAATGCAAGGTTTCCAGGTTTTGCTCAGAGCGTGATGCATTTATTTGGGTCATTTTCCATGGCTTGGTAAAACGGAGAGGTTTTTTTGGCCACCCATCCACCATATTAAGCACCCCACCTGCTGATGATTACCCATAAACACTTCTTTCTGCTGAGATATACCTGGCAATTAGTCTTTGAAATGCCCCATGCTTGATTTACCTTAGTAGTACAGGTGAATGGCGATGCACTCAAACTGCTCGACCTCTCGTGGTGCAATGCGGTTTGTTTACAAGCTTTTTTTTTGGCGCTGAAATGAAAAACAGAAAGAAAAAAAAACGGGGGGGAAAAACAGTGTAGGGGATGCTTTTAATTATTCTCCCAGAAGATTTGCTTCCATAATAACAATGCGATACTGACATTTGGAAAAATGCATAGAGGTCTGCTCGGAGCTGCCATGCGAAATATAAATACATGTTATTATGGTTTTTAATATGGCCTGCATCATAGATGTAAAATAATAAATGACAGTGCAGTTCTTCAAAGCTGTATTAGTTCAAAAACATCAGTGAAACAGGATAAATACCGTGTGGTCTTTTGCTGAACAGTGGTGTGGGCATGTAAAGAAAGCAGGACATCTGGCTGGTGAACAGTGGCAACAGGTATTGTTGTTTTTGAATGGAATCTGTGTTAGTAGGCCTGACTGATTCACCTCTACTACTAGATACAAGATAAGAGAAGCTTTTAAGAAACATCAGATGCAATGGAGTTTTTCTTTTTCAGCAAATAAAAGAGAGAAAAAAAGAAATGGAATAAGATTAACGCAAAGATAAAACAGAATTAGTTCACTGAATTTTTTTACTATTTTTGCTAAGTAGTGGTTCTCAGTCTGTTCCATAAGTTGACCTGAAAAAAAAAAAAATCACAATTGTAATAATAATCATATTTTTGACAATAAGTCCTAAATAATTACATTAACCAATTTAGCAGCTAGTTCAAAATAATAAATGAAGTGATTTTTTAACTGACAGTTTTTTTAACAGTTATTGTGTTCACCCTCTTAGCTTCACTGATTTAATCTGAAAGAAAATTTTCTCCAGTTTTAAAAAAAATGGCAAGCAACGTGGCGAATTTAATTGAATGTTACATTTTATTAATGTAGAATGACTGCAGTAGTATTTTCTTTTAAATTCTTTATCTTTGTTTTATTCAAAAAAATAAAACAACTTTTCTTTTAATCTTTTAAAAATAAGAATACAATTATGGTTTATATGTGTATATGTCTCTTATAAGTTAAAGTTATTGTTCCACTGTAAAAAATAAATAAATATGATTTTTCAAAGCTGTAAATAAACCCAATTATTTGCAAGGAAATCTTAAATTTTTTGTGCTACTTGCTGTTGCTTCAAAATTATTATTGACATTTGCTAGGAATTTCTGATTGAAAATTCCTGCACCGAAAATATTTTCTGCACCATTTTATTTATTTATTTTTTTTATTTTTTTTTATGGCAATTCAGTTTAGCGTGTTTCACAATTTTTTACCAAAGTAAACCTCTTCTGTTCAAAAGTTTTGCCTCTTTTATTTGATTGGATTATTGCACAGTGACAATATTCTATAATGATAATATCATATATAATGATGTATACTTGATTGTTTTAAGATAGAAACAGCTGGCAAATCAATGTCTTTCAGTAAGTGGTGATAATGAATGAAAGTGAGGGGGGGGGGGGGGGAAGAAATTAAGCGTGTGTTGTTCCTTATGTTAAGGTGATGTGTTGTTCTGCTCATTACCGATGTTTGACCATATGACACGCATCCTCTGAGTGTAATGCATTATCCATGAGCTCAGCCTCTCCAAGGAGCCAATCGACTTTCTCAACCTGCTCCTTCTGGAGAAAAACAAACAACAGGTGCGTGTACCCGTGTCCTCCTCTCTTTCATGTCTTATTCTGTCTGCTGCAACCTTATGAGCATGAAGGGCCGCATTGTTGCAGCAGAGAGGATGATTTGCGAGCTAATTTGTTCAGAATATACTGTATTTCGACATGTGGCTCATGACTGATTGTTTCACTAATCGCCTTTAATCCTTTTATCTGAATCTTAACTACAAGATCTTAGCAAACTTCCTTCCCCTTCCATATCTGTACACCTGATTTATGGGCTTGCAGACATGAATTTTGCCCAGGTATAAAAGGACACCCCCAAACCATAAAGCTGCATCCTTCGTTAAAGCTCTCAAAGACTTCCTAAAGGGAAAAAGTGGTCATTTCTGCTATAAATCATGGCAGCACATGAGTGAAGGGCAGTGCGCACCTTGTCCGTACACCACCGTGAAGCAAAAAGTAAACTATAACATCCTGCATATTGTGTGTCAGTGCAGGAGAGGTCACTTCCGTGAGCACATGTCTTCAAACGGGTCCGTCCACTTAAGCCATTTTGAGGAAGAGCTTTTTTCTCTCTCTTAGTGACTACTTCCTGTCTGAAGAGCTAAATAGGGGAAGTGGTCATTTAACAGAAAGATGGGCCTCTCACTGTCTAATTTTGCGGTGCTTTGTCTGGAGCAGCACTGGTACCTGGGGACTAATTCTGGCTTGAAAAACAGTCCCTGCAGGCAAGTCTTGTGTTTTTGGAACGGAAAATACGTGAAGTCTCTCTAATTACTACAGTATGCTCTAATGCCTTATTCGGTGCATAAAGAGGCGGCACAAATTATCTCAGGTTTTTGGATGGATGAAAGTCAAAAGTCACTGCAAGCGCTTTTTAACTTTAAAAAGTTCCATGAGCCAGAATACTTTGTTAAAATCCCACCTAAAAACCCATGTACTCTTTTGTTGTAAGGTAAAAGGGTTTGGGTTTTTAAGAAAAAATCAGCAACCACATGATGTCCATGAATGATTTTCACATATGTAGAAACAACGAACCAAAATACCGAGGTTCTTGTAATATTTATATTTTTGTTCTTTTTTAATTGTCTTATCTGTAATGGTGCTGTAACAGAGCCAATGAATCCACAGTGGAAAAACAAGAGAGCACCATGACTCTTAGAAAACTTTGATTAGTGAATCAAAAACATAAAATGTTACCCGTGACATATGATTCAAGTAACTCTTTAGAATAAAAAACAAAAACATACACAAGAACAATTGTGAGCGCAACCAATCCTGAGATTCTTGAACAAATGGTTCTTTAGAGTCTTTTTGTGAGCAAATCATAAAACAAAATTCTGGTCATTTAATTGGGAAAATGCATGGTACAGAAAAACTGATCCCAGCTCCGGGACACATCTGAGTTGAGAAAAAAAAAAAAATCTTTAGCACTGAGTAGATCAAACTTTTGCGAGAGTGAGAATGATTTCACATTGTCCCCAAAGAGGAGATTTTCCCTTGATCCTTAACTATGGGTTGAGGACAGTCACTTATGTATGAAGTTGTGACAAGCCATAATCCCTGGTGATCATATCTCATAAAATAGAACAGAGAGAAGAGGAATCAGTTTGGAGCATTGGCCCATCTGCCACAATCACCCCACTCCAAATGATTTGGCATCAGCGTTCCCTTTCAGCTCACAAAGACCCAGAAGTGCCCGATATCTTGACCCACTTCATTGGTTTGGCCTCTATGAGGATGTCAGCTGAAATTGCACCAAAGAATCGATAGCTGTTTGACTAAGGAGAGCCCGTTTTTGTTTCATACTTTGTTTTAAGACTCTGTGGAGAGGATGCAAGTGGAATGAAGAGAGGACAGGAAGGATGTTAAAAGGGATTATGTATAATGGGCTAGCTTACTCAAACAGACACTGGCTTCTTTGGGTTCACTCAGTCATGTATAATGGGGATGACATGCAGTTTATTTTGGATGATGAGGTAATTTCGAGTGGTGGTTTAAGAAAAGAACCGATAGATTGTGTAGTGATAACCTTTTTGTTCATCCTATTATGGGGAAGTGTTAGGCAGTAAACACAGAGGAAGAACCGTGTGTCTTCCTATAATCATCCACAAGCCATAAAATGTTATGTCATGAGAAAATAAAAGGTTGAAAGAACTAATAAATGTGGCGACCTTTATTTTTTCTTTTTTTTTTCTTTCAGGTCTTCATCTCATATTCTGTATTCACTGACCACCGAATGTTTGAGAATTCAACAGATCATTTTTCAATATTTGGGTGACCTGACAGCAGATTTCACCATATGTATTTGTGTGGTTAAGCACAAGCTAGTTTTAATAGTCATGTTTTGATATAATAAGTAAACATCTGTCACATCAGAATCATTAAATGACATCAGGGAGGCTCAGGGCATATGCCTCATGTAATGCATCTAAATGAAACAACAAACATGCCTTACATAATGCATTTTCAACTTTATTTTAGTCTCATATTGCATGCGATTGCGTTGGGATTTCTCTTCTGTTCTGATTAAAGGTGAATGCAAATAATGTTGAATAAGTGAGTATTATTTGAATCAATAAATTATTTATCTTAAACATATTAACGTGTATGTTTGTTTTTGTGAAAAATGTTAGTTGACCAAAATAAAAGTGCATAAATCAAAACTTGATTGACATTATTTATAATGAATTTGGTATTCATACGGAATCATTTTCAACCTTCATTTTCCTCATGTAAAGTCAAGTATGCACCGTGTAAGATACCTCCAAATATGATTTTATAATATAATATTTTTCTCTGTTTTCTAAATTCTGTAAAATCTGTGTCAAGGATGCAAAGGATCTCTTGAGCAGAGCCAAAATGTTGCTTCTCTGCAAAGTAAATGGACTGTGCCAAAAAATGTCAATTAGTTTTAAAAGGCCCAAAAAAGCCTGCACAATGGTCCTCTTAATGTATGTGAACTACACTTACCAGATGTCCTTTTTGTTTCAAACAGTTGCCTTGTTTCATTTGAGATTGAACGGTTGGAGTGGTTTAGAGTATCTTTTCCAACCATTAGTCACGGCTAACTCATTAAAACAAATACTTGATTCTTCACCTTTAAACCCATTCTTGTTAAAATAGATGGAATAACTGAGGAGATTCAGCCATCCAGCAAGAGTCCGCAGTGGGAGGAAGAGACCAGTGGCCATTTCTGAGAATTAGCTGGATTGCTTCCTTTTTTGTATCGTATCTATTGTCTAAAGGAGAAATATGGTTTGTTAAAGTGACACACAAACGTAACCTACTGAAATCATTTGACAGAACAAAGAAAGCACTGCGATGGAGTATTGTTACGTGTTTCGAAGGCAGTGTGCACATCCATAACAGACTAATCTCACAGAAGACTGAACTGAAAGTACTGTTATCCCCATTTCTCTGTTTTGGTTTCTGAAAGGAATATTAAATACAGTTTAAGGGTCAAGTGGGTAATTTGCCATGGTCATAGACCCTTATATATATATTAAACTAGAATGCACTTTCACAGTCTCCTGGACAATAGAGACTTCCCATCTCTCATCATGTCTGTACACACCAGTGCCTCACAATATACATGCATAATGTTTTTTTTTTTTTTTTTTTTCATAAAACGATAATCACTCAAATCCTGATTTTCAATCCCTTGGCTCAAGCCGACAGTTTAAATAAAATCACTCCAATCCCACGGGTAGGAGAAATGAAAAGGACAAGGATTAAAAATGGTCAGACCTCTTTCTTCTCTCATACTCTCCCTGGTTCTGGATTGGATCACGACCCTTCTGTGTGTGCAGCTTAAGAGCAGACGGTGAGCTTTCACTTTTCTTTTTTTTTTTTTTTTTTTTGTGTGTGTGTGGAGCAGGAATGGGTTTACAGTATTTACTGAGGGACTGGGGGCAGTGTGTGCAACATGGAGCCTTAATTCCATAATCCCACATCATTAGGGTTAATAGGAGACGGGCCTACAGGAAGTAGGAAATATTTTTGTGTGTTGTGCAGTTGATTTAATATCTTAATATACACAAAATGGAAATTAATATAGTGGAACATGAGGTGCTATATATATATATATATATATATATATATATATATATATATATATATATATGATAAAAATTATTAGCATATTCTATAATTATTCTTAATAATTATATATTATAATTTACAATTAATAACTATATTATTTACATTACAATATATTTTTCTGGGTATAATAATACTTAACAGTAACAGGTGTGTATTTATGATTATTGTTTGTAAGTTTTTAATTTCCTAAATACTTTCTAAAAATGTAGTGTGCTCTGGAACTCATTGTACAGTAAACAGCCTCTCTTATTCCAAGCTGATCTTCAACAGTATTTGTTTATTTATTCCGTTATTGCAGATCAGTCTAATTAAAAACTTTATCCGTAATCTCCAAGCCTCATTTACATATCATATAAATAGAGCTTTGTCTTAAAACACTGTCCTCATCAAGACAGAATTCAAAACAACTAAGTCCTTAAGACACTCAGTATAATTACAGTAAAGGTTAATTAAATGCTTTGCATAGTTTAATAATAGAATGTGTGTTAGAGTTAGTTTATACTGAATTAATGGGACACAACTGGACAAGTCGTCGACAAACAATACGTGAATTTTGTAAACAATTGTGCAAAATCTACCTACTGTACAAAGTTTTAGGTTATGTTTATACAACTCAGAGAAGTATAATTAAATGTACACCTAATGAACGTTACATGATTTGTAGATAAAAGGTCAAGGATGTCTACATAATATCCTCTCACAGTTTACAGAGTGGGACGGGAGGGTGGGGGAATTTCTCTGTGTGTTGGGGGGTGGGGGTCTCAATCTTTGAGACATCTGTCACAATTTACTACTTGTATGCTTTTTTTTATAAGCTGTTGATTTCTTGCATGACTGCCCAAGAACTGTGTTGTTAAAATGTAGCCTACATTGCACAGGGCCACCCCTTACGAGACGAGTAATCTTCCCAAGCCTCCCCTCGCACCGTGAACTTTATCACGGCTGTATGTTGTGGCAAAATCCCTTTCATCGGATCCCCAGATTAAGGCATTATTCAATTTATAGATAATACAGTAAAACAATGAAAAAGCCCCTTCAGCACAGGCCAGTGGGTGCTTTAGGATCTAGGCCTGTCGCTTGTGAAACGTTCCCAGGACAGTCTCCCAGGACCTCCTCACTGCTGTTTCAGTCTAATATATATAAATATTAATACACTAATACACTAGATCCTAATAAACACTAATAAAACTAGAAAAAACATTGTGATGAACAGCAGCATTTGACGAAATTATTTTGTTCTGTAACATTATTGAAATGGATACTAAAGTTACATTTAATTGGTTTAATGAATTCACTAAAATCTCAATCACTAACATCTCAGTGATTCATATGAGACAGAGACAGACAAAAGAAAGGCAAGCATGCTCTGCTATTACCTCCGTTCATTCAACTATAAAGCTGCAATGTGTGCTGAAATGTGTTTTGACACATATGTGATGAAAAGGTTTCAACACGCTAAATTACTGCCCGTAGCTTGTTACTGTTGCTAATGAAAAAGTTTACTTAACCGCTACTTTGTTTGTTATTCCCCAACATTGGTTCCGAGTTTCAGAAAAACAACAGAATGACCCGAGATCAGAGAATAACGTGCTGTCAGAAGATTGCATGCGGTATTATAGTGTGAATACGGTAAACACTATCGTCAGACCTTAAGCCTGCTTAGATACAAACGTTGCTGAAATCCTTATCTCTGTCTCTCTCGGAATCTGTCTCATGGCCATCTGTTCTTGTTTCTCTGAGAAGGAGCTTGGCGTTCAGAGCGTTCATTAGAAAGTAAAAGGCTTTTTCTACTCTAAATCTTCCGCTGTGGCTGGGTACGAGGGTCATGGCTTTAATATCCTCCGCAGTGGCTCCTCTTACTCCTGGGCATATGTTAGGAGTAAGTTAGCATCTGCTTCTTGAGTAAGGATCTGGGATGGCCTTCTGTGCCAAGGATTCTCATATACAGGACTGCCAGTGAAGGCTAAAGTCTGTACAGCAGCCGCTAGAGACGCCGCTCAACTTAACCTTTTTCTGATTTGACACTACAGTATCTATCTATCTATCTATCTATCTATCTATCTATCTATCTATCTATCTATCTATCTATCTATCTATCTATCTATCTATCTATCTATCTATCTATCTATCTATCTATCTATCTATCTATAAAAAATGTATATTAAGTAAGTTTTCAGAATAACGTGTAGCATTTTACACGTTATTTATTTCACCTTTTAACACCTCAAAACAAAGCAAAAAAAGTAAATCCAACAAACATTACCCTCTGACCCGACCTTGACCTGTCAGCAGCCATTAGCAGTGGTCTACAGATGAACCCAGACCTGAGGAAATGCTCTGTGGTGTGTGTGTGTGTGTGTGTGAGTCACCGACAGGAAGAATACAAAACCCTGCAAAGAACATTTCTGGGAAGTTCGACCAATAATGGCAGTTCTGAAAGAAAAAAAGCAAAATGGAGTGAAATGTACAGAAACGATGATGTTAATTGTCAGTTGGCCAGAGGTTTAATACTCCAACTTTATCAGAAACCGTTCTTTAAGTAAAGCTTTCGGAAGACACAGGCAAAGCAGCTTTGTGCAAATAAGAGGAAAACCTTGCATGTCATTGACACAAAGCATTGCTGTTATGGACAGGCTTTGAGCTCAGATGGAAAAATCACATGAAAGAAAACCGCATCTATAATTAATAAGGAAGAACTTAATTATTATGCATGTTTGAGAGAAATAAAAAAATCCATTAGAGACAAAAAAAAAAAAAAAAACACAGTTTGAGCTGCTTTTAAAAAGTCTTATTACAAAGACGTGGAGAGGGGGCACTTGTGCTTTTAGTCTTAATTTAGAGAAGTCTGTTAAGGGTCTGCTCCTTATGTGCAGTACTTTACCATCATTGTTCAAGCCTCCATTGCTTTATGCATACATATGAATCCTGCCTGAAAACATAATCTAATTACCATAAATGGCCTTAGATTATGAAGGTCACTTTTCCCCACTATGAGCAAAAAACATTTCACATTTACCTTGCAACAAAGACGTAAGGAATAATAATTCAAAAAGGAGTGAGCACGCTGTGGTCTTGCCAAGGCCACTCAGGACTTGTTGACTGCAATTAAGTTAGTGTTTTATTCTTCATGGGGTGAATCTCAAATTATTCTGCACTTGAGGGTCTTTGGGGGGAAAAAAGAATCTCTATTAAAGTCCTTATCCAGTATTCTGTGATGAAAGACTGCAGTTTAAAACTAAATGATGTGGAGTTTTAAAAATGCACTGATTTCAAAATAATGATGAATCTCATGCTTACAGTCCATTAAACACAGGAAAAAGTGCTAAAGTGTGTTTGTTATGTCTACCGTATCTATAGAAAAAGTGCTCTAGTGGATGTTTGAATGTATATTTATTTTTGTTTGAAATTGAAATGTAATAGAAAAAGTGCAAATTCTGGCATCATTTACTCACCCTGTCTATTGGTTTTGATGTGATGACAAAAAAAATATTTTGAATGAAAACCTTTATTCACATTGTACGGACAAAAAGTATTCCAGGAAAAAATATTATTGAGGAGTAACAAAATCATTGTTTAAGAACTGTTTAAGAAAAACTAAGTGTAAAACTAAGTTATCAGCTATTCCAAATAAAAGAAAACTTAAGTCAACATAAAAAAAAATTAATAAATAACATATGAATTTTAATATTGCATATTTTTAATTATTTAATTTGACTAGCTTTGAAAAAATGTGGTTCAGTTCATGTTTGTCTATATTTAATAAGTAAATGATTTTCTGTAAAAATAAAAAAATAAAAAAGTATGTAATATCAAACAATTTGAAAAAATAGTTTGCCCCAAAGTGAAAATGGTCATTTCATACTTACTTTCAAGTTGTTTTATTGGCTGAAAATCTTTAAACCCACTCTGGCTCTCCTTGAAGTTTTCATGAGTGTAATAGTGGTTCATGAACACATTTTTTGGGTTCTTAATTAAGGTTTCTTTTATCTTTTTTTTGTGCATTGGCTGATACATTTCACAGAAATTACCTTAAATGATTTGTTCATGATTACAGCTGTCTGATTCAGTTGGAGACTGAACTCTTTGCAAGTTGATACAACTTCAGAAACCTTCTATTCTCAATTTATGGTGATTCATTATCAGGTAATTATTAGATGGCAGATGTCATAGCAATCTGATTTTTTATTTTAATGATTGATATATTCAACTCAATAAAGCCACGCAAACTGTTGCAGTGATTCTCCTCATTTTTACAATGAGGACTGAATTCCTCTCTCTCCTCCGAAGTGAAGAGATTAGTGTGAATAAATAGTGGAGAAAAGGGACTCAGGTGCATGTGGTTTGGGTGATCTCACCCCGTCACACATGAGCACACATGACAAAAGTGCCCAAGTGCTGGCAGGCCATCAGACCTCTTTGTCTTGTATGTGTGGGAGTGTGTGTTCATGAGACTTTCCAGGCCATGCCAAGTAAAGGAGATTTGGGCCAACACCTCCTGACAAGAGCAGATCACCATAGAGAGAAGAGAGTAGATTGGTCTTTCTCTGATCTTGCTGCCTTCCAAAGCATCCATGTGGCCTGTTCAGTCGGGACCATTACAGAGACTGCTAATATATAATATTCAGGCTTCTTTATATTTTTTATTGTAGTGGTAAGGCACTAAATCATTAAATAGATGGTTTATCTTCAACAATTTTTTTTTTCAACAAATTTTTATAAGTTTTTATTTTGGAGTCCCAAAAACCTCAATGAAGTATGTTTAAAATAATAATAGTAATGTCAGAATTAACCTCTTTTTTCTTTTTTAATAAGTTTACGTGTCCTAATCAAAACTTAACTGAGTGGTATGACTGGAAACATGAGCTTGTTTTCCTTTAGATTTAGGTTAATAACTTTCATAATAACTTTTCTTACCTCATTGGCAGACATGGTTGCTGCTGTTTTACGCTTAAACTCACTTAATTTCGAAACATAAAAGACTTTTAGCTTCTTAAATAAATGCATATTGATTTAAAGATACCTGTCTTGGAAAACAAGCCAAAAATTCTGAGTAAGAAAATCTTTTTTATTTTTTTTATTTTTTTGTGCCATGTAACAAGTTCTCGTAAGTGTTCAGTATATTTACTGATAAATTAAAAGGGTGTTGGGGTCTGCACACAGAACATGGGGTCAATTCATCATGACCTTAAAAAGAGTCCACAGAGAGCGATGCAGCCGCAGTCACACTGTGCAAAATTGTCCGTAATGCTCGCACAACAGGAAGTAGTGGCCTGATCCACCAACCCAGCTGTCATACAGCGCGCACGAGATCTCGTTCCCCCAAGCCAGTCGTGTCAATTCTCCTAGAGACCCCAGGAATCCACGTAATGAAGTTATTACACGTTAGCACACTTTCACACCCTCATCTGCGCGCACACACCAATACAGATGCACGCGAAATTACACGGCGTATCCTCGCAGGGGTGAGACTGGAGTTGAAACGCTAAACTAGGGCCGCCTAAAAAAAAGGGAACCTGCGAGCCAGGTGGAGTGGTGCACTTTTGATAGGCGCTGTGTAGTTTGTCAGCCTCTTTGATGTCGTCGGATTGATCTGGCAAGAGCTGGGGGCTCTTTGTTTCTCTCGGCGTTCCCCACGAGCTGTCTGATCCCACAATGCAGCGCGACACCGAATCTCTGGGGTTACCATCATCTGGGCAGGCTGGGCGGCTCGCTAGAGAGAGCCTCGCTGGATTTCTCCCACGTGAGCCGGCTCTCCAGATGGCCTCAAAGAGCCGAGCGAACGGCTCAGCCAACATTTCAGCCCCAACACACACAAAAAGGAAGCAAATGCTCTCTAAATATTTTATAGATATTCCACATTCCCTCAATGAAGGAATGACAGACATTGCATATGATAAAGCAGAATAAAAGAGAGATTTTGATGAAAGATTAATCACATCTTTTGCGGTGATTTTCAACACTAGCGCTGTTTTCGTGTTCCTGATGAGTGGAGAGCACTCAGAGAGAGAAGGGAGATGAAAGAAGCACCTTGGTTGATTGTTTGAGAGCGCCTTTGGACGGCAATCTGAGAACGAGATCAAATAGTTGCACGTAGTTTTGATTTCATGAGTTATGTGACCGTTGGAAAAGGGACTTGTGAAACTCTGGCCTGATTCGGTCGGTTTCAAGAGAATACGGGCTCTTGACCGAGAGGAAATCATGAGCAATGTGGGCGTGTCTTCCAGCATTGTAGGAAACAGCAACTTAATTTGGTCGTTTTTGGGACAATCCAGGCTCTTGACCAAGAGGAGCAGTGTGGGCGTCTTTTACGGCTGGATCGGTCTCCGAAGGTATGACGGTGGCACCAACTCATCCGTCGGAACCAACGGAAGCAGTTTCATTCATAGTCTCGCAATTGGCCTTTTCCGTATCTGATATTTCCGCCGCACGTCAATAGTGGCACTGATGCTCAAAGTAATTGGTGCTTAATTTGTACATAAACAGCAGAGGCAGTTTCCATCACAGCCTGTGTCTTTAGAAATCATTAATCTCTAATTAGGGCCAGTTGGGACCAGCAGTTAGAAGGTTAAAGAGGTTCTGACAGCCCTAATCATTGCTCAGGAAGCTGAAAATATATGCAAAGTCTCAGCAGATGGGGCGAGATCAGCCTCTGCCAAGTGATAACTGTTATTCCTTTGCACCTCCAAAGCTGTCATCCTAATAGGCACATTTTGAATTTATTAATGCTCTAGTTACAGTGTCTGCACAGTCTCTAATGGTATGTCAGCCGGAGAGTGTAAACCAAACGATTAACTCGTATTACCTGGTAATGATAGAAATGTTTGTCATGATTACACTCCCCTCGCACAAATTAGCACAAGAACGCTCAGACCAAGAGGGAGACCCCTGAACAGCTCTTGAGCCAAATTCGCGTCTTGCGTCTGTGTTTTTTTTCTCCCCTTCATCTGTTTGTTGTGACATACTGCGACATGCTTATTTATTTTTAACCCGTTCTTTTCTAACAAGACAACAACAGCTTGGTGCTAAGTGATAGAGCGCTCCGGGCAAAAGAGACCCCGACAAATTAGCGCGCGCACATTCTCCGTCTGTTACAACATCTGATCGTAGACCGCATTCTCTTTTTTTGGCTTCTCAAATGTAGCTAAGATTTTAATATCTAGCTGTTGGTGCCACAGATGTAAAAGTAACAATTAACTGGGCAACCAGGAAGAAACAAGTCACTCTTTTTTCCATCAAACAGGTGGCCTTGAGCAATGAAAAATGCGCTAGTTGTGCTTAGCATCAGCGGTATTGTTCAGATCACAGCGATACGTAAAGAACAATTTTCACTCCTGCACATCGCAGATCACACAGATGTAAGATGAAAATGCTGGTGGAGTAAAAACGCCACTCACACCGCCCGGATAGTTTGGAAAAAAATACAAAAAAAAAATAAATAAAAACAACAAATACAAAAAAACATGATTAAATGAACTAGACTAACTGGTGAGAATAATTGGCATGCTAGTAAGCAGAGTGCATGCAGTGGTAATTATACACTGCAGTTCTCCGTCCACGGAGCAGGTACATTAACTGGCTAGCGGAAAGAGCAAATTACACTGAAAGCTTTCCTCACCTCAGCCAGTGAGGCTTTGAGATAATAACTTCTCTAAAATATATTCCACTCACAAATACTGCCCTCCTCTCATTCACGCTAGTGGATGCTGTCTCTAAAGACGTGTATTACTTTGGCGATGGACAAACATCTAGAATATTCAGCTATAATTTGCGTTTAGATTTACATAGACGTTAAAAATCAGGAGCAATCTTGAAAAAGAAATAAATGATGAGTTATCATTTTAAACAACACACCAAGAGAGCACTTACAACGAAAACAAGAGTGTTATGTACCATTTTATTTATATTAATTTTACTCTAGTTTTTATTTATTAATTTATTCTATTATTAATTTATTTTATTTGTTTTATTAGGGGAAAAAACAGCAAAAGTGACCTGAAATAGTTTGGCAATAGGCAATAATTTGACTCAAAACAAGATCAAATATGACCATACGTTTAGATAAATTTACAGAGTGGTGGCCAATTTTTTTTTTTTTTTTTTTTAGGAACAGTAGTATTTTCACCAGCTTACAAATGGTTTTACATCAGTTATTTTTACCTTTTGCTGTAGTGTGTTATTAGGTCCACCTGTTTGTGGCAATGTCTCCAAGATGCATCATGAGACCTACCTGCAAAGATACCTGAAAAACTACAGGCAAGTGCACCTAGAGCAAAAGCTGCTTTAAACGCAAAGGATGGTCACACCAAAAGTTGATTTAATTTAGTTAATAGAAGTTAATAGATAAAGAAAATCTGTTTGTGACATTATTTTTGACAGTATCCTTATTTTACAGCATTTTTACACAAGTGCCTAAAACTTTTAACAGTACTGTAGCTTTTCTTGAAGACATTCCCACAGTTCTTCTGGACTGAGTCTGTCTCAGTTTGTTCTGTTCCTTCATGTTACTCCACACAGACTGGATAATGGTGAGATCAGATCACTGAATGTTGTCAGACTCCTTGTGCATACAAAAATCTTGCTGGATTATTACAATTAATGGCAAAATGAATGTTTAAAAATGATATACTCACCCACTACAGCAATATATATAAATAACTGACTTGTAATTTCTGTTAATGACTGTAATTTCTAAACTATAAGTTTGTTAAAAAAATACTTTTTAAGTGTTGAGTTGACAAAAAGTGTTTAAAATGTCACCAAATAAAATGAATCACCTCAGCACGGAAAAACACTAATTCCCTTCAGTGTGGATTCATTCCCTGTGTTGAATTCTATGAGTTGCAATTTAATAAATTCCTCTTCCTGCCATTCTAACTCAACTTCCTGTTAGGTGTAGTCAGTTCAATTCAAATTTCATTTCAAAAACTGAAAAGGAGCCAACTGTTCAATTCTAGATAGTGTGGTTTATTGTACTGACCAAATTTAGATTCTGCCACAATGCGTTAAACAAAAACACTTTTTACCCTACAGTGATCCTCAAATGTAATTGTAAAAGACACCCAATAAATAACCATTTTGGAAATGAAAAATACTCCCAAAACGCTTTCGGTCTCAGATGATTACCAGAGCGAATGTGTGTGGTTTGTAACAGCAGACCTGAAGGGTCTTCCTCCTGTTAGTGAACTCCGAATCTCTCGACCCCTCGTGGGAGGGAGGGCAGCATGAGAAAAGATCTGTAGATCAGATGAAAGAAGAAGTCTTCTAAGGAGCTCATGTTACATGCCATCACAATAACAAGAAGCTACTGTTTCCCTCCTTCACTTCTTGCACATTGTCTTGCATTTTGACACCTCTATTGAGGATCAAGACAGGATGTGTCTGCACAATAGAGACTGTGCTGAAACTGTTGATTATCTTTATTTGAAATCTTGTTTCGTGTTACTGTACGGTCCGCATAAGGCTCCTCCGCACAGGCTTGCCCTCGACCCTGACACGCCGGTGACTTTCTCACTCTCTCATCTTTTCCACAATGATTAAGAGAACAATGTCTCACATTATCAACAGCTCAGAGACTCTGTCACTGAAGGCTTTCAACTGTTTTAATTCTTCTGGCGGTGCATGAAGAAACCAAAGTAGACGGCCTTGTCTTCAACTCAACTTGAATGGCCTTTGTTTGGTGGTCCTGTTTTTTTGTGCATGTCCGTCAACCTGTGGCCCCGCCCTGAAGAAACCTTCAGTCAGCACGTCCTGAGCTCTGAAAGATGGGATTCACATGGAGTAAAATATTTATACAAGAGGGGCAGCACTATCAGTTTGACTCTGTGACCCCTTTTCATTACAGTACAGGTTGGGGCAACTGTGACAAACACAGTTTTACCTCCCTCAGCTCACTTATAATGACACCTTTCACATACAGTATATACTATTTAAGTGTATTTTTTAATTTATCTTAAATGTGATAAGTCTTTCTGGTCATAGAATATATAAAATACAATCGTTTTGTTTTGAATATCTAAAAATGCAAAAAGTTTTCTGTGAGGGGTAGGTGTAGGGTTGGTGTAGGGTGATAGAAAATACAGTTTGTATGGTATAAAAACCATTATGCCTATGGAGAGTCCCCATAAACCATAAAAAAAAAAAAAAACTATGTGTGTGTGTGTATGTATGTGTGTGTGTGTGTGTGTGTGACACATATTTTTTAAACAGAAGAAAAAATCTCTTCAAGGTTTCAAGACAAAGCATCATTGTGTGTTTCTGGCACTTGAGAAATGCATCCATACAAATACTTACGAGGATATTTTCAAAAGCATCTCTGTTTTGTTTTGATATCTATCGTGCTTGAGTACCATCTTATTTTAGGAATAAAAGATTCCAAGGACAGTCTCAAAGGAGCAGGATGAAACGACACATTTCAATTAAATAGCGTAACTTTTAATTAACTCCTTTGTTCCTGTTTACCTTCTCGCATTTTCTTCTTGTGTTTGTTTTAAGATAAGATGGCTTATTAAAAACATGAAGAAAGTGCTTCACATTAATAGTGAACTGGTGAATCTGTGTGGGGTTTCGATAAGTTTTACTTTAAATCAACTTCCTTCAAACACAGTTCTACTAAAATGTCACTTGTTCAGTTAAAATAAAAGGTCCAATGGTTTGTTGATTCCTCCATATTTTTTTTATCACTATAGGAATCCCAAACTTTTTTCAACTCTAATTTGCAGTGTTGTTCCAGATTCCCCCAAGGCAAAGGTAAATGAAGGTTAGCTGTGGCCGATGGCTGAGCAGACACAGAGAGCGAGAGAGACCTGTTCACTGTGCCTTTGCGATTGTTCTAGCCCTCATCCCAGCATGCAAGAGCGCAGTATGAGTCTGCTACAGCAGGTTTTAAGTTCCACTTCTTGTGTAATTTATCCATCAAACTGTCCACACCATGTCCCTGTACTCCTGTTTCCAGTTGTGAGTCCACTGAAGGACAGCTGAAACTGTTCAGAGAAACACCTGCCGCCTCTTTTTCTTATGTTTTAGATCTTCTCTTTTTTTAGTCCTGACCTCCTCCACATTATAATTCAAAAAAAAAAAAAAAAGGAAGCAAAGTCATGAAACCAAATCACTTACATTGGAAGTAAACGGGTTCCAATTTTGGTGGATTTAGCAGAAATGTGAAGCTTATAATAGTATTAAAGCACTTACATGAAATCTACTGCTATTATTTGAGCTATGAAGTTGTTCTTTTAATGGATGTTTTAGGCATTATGTCATCATTGCAACTAAGAAAATTTTACAAAGAAAAGGTTAATAAGGACTTTTTTCAGACTAAAATCATGTTGGCATGCATATTGTTTATGTCTTGTGACAACAGCATTGCAACATGTATTTTAACATTTTCAGATTGGCCCCATTTACTTCTATTGTAAGTTTTTACAAGGTTTTTTTTTTTTTTTTTTTTTTGTACTGGGTTTGTAACATAAGTCAGAAAGCCAGAAATCAAATAAAATGTGTTGAAAACATAAATAATGACAATTAAAAAGGCCATTTATAGTGTGATGGATATCATATCTAAAATAACAACTTGTAAAAAGCTGTGAAAAACTGCAAAAAGAGCTATAGCTCATACACTACTCTAAAACATGAACTAAATTCATTACTTCTTTAAATAACAGGGTATTAAATACAACTATGTGAATGGTTTTTGATCCACCATCCTTTAAAGATTCCAAATTGAGTTAGGACTTACAACTTTCAGGTTTTGCTTTTATCATCTTCCTAGTCAAGTCTTTATGACGAATTAAAAGCCATTAGTTATTACAGAGAGAAAAATAAAGCTAGTAAATAACATGACATTTCAATGTCTTTAACCCTCAAAGAAGTTAGAATGCAAATAGGACATTTGATTAGAAGACATGCTAATTCATTTAATGTATATTCATAAGGGGGTTTATATTAAGCACATTACATACAGTACAAGTGCCTCACGTTTCTTTATGACTGAAAGCATTCTTCCACTTAGAGGATGTGAAAGGTCCTCAGATAGATGCGGAGACAGCAGACGTAGTCCATAGCTAATTAATTCATCATTAGCCTTTCTTTGGTAAACACAAAGCCACAATTGCAGTGCTCCTTTAACCTTGAAGTTCAGGAGCGGCCAACTGTGATAATCTTTCCCACTGTCGTTATTATTATCAAAGGGCTCAAAGAGTGGCAAGCATTTGTGTGTGCGCACACACACACACTCTTACACACACACATGTGGAGCGGGAGTGTGCGAGTAAGAGGAAATGGAAAAAAGCGAGAGAGACATTTCAGGCTGTCCTTAGTGCGGCCCTTTTGTCACAGCAGAATCAGATCTGCATTACCCGTGCTCATCAGATAGTGAGCGTTTAGAAACAGGAGGGGGATATTGACTTTTCCTTTCTTTTTTTCCTTTTCTTTTTTCTTTTTTTAAATCACTGGTGAGGCATTTAGTGCCTGCAGGAATGTCAAATCTCCAACCTGCATTTTGATGTCTGTGCCCCAGGTTAGGTCTGCTCTGGCATGCTTGGAGCTCCGTTGTTTGTGCTTTAGCATCCATTAAGCATCCTTGACTCAATGTTACCCAGGGCCTTTATGGTCAGCTCAGGGCATCAGCAGGTCTGAGAGCAAGGTGCACAGATCGGGCGGAAAAGAAGAGTTTCCTTTAATGGTGCTGAGCTGAAGTAATTACTTTTGACTTTTCAGATCTTGCCACAATAAAGATCACTATTAAAGTGAGTATCAAGGGTAAGTGGCGTCAAAAGAATGTGCAGTTCGGCTGAAAGGAGGCTGGTATAATATGCGCCTTTAATTAATTTTACAGTCACTTCCCAGTTCTACCGCTGTTAAAATATGCAGGACATTTACTTTGGTGGAATATGTGGATTCATCCTTCTTTATATATATATATATATATATATATATATATATATATATATATATATATATATATATATATATATATATATATAATAAAAAAATACTGTTGATATTCAAAAAATGTCATTTAATCTCTCTAAACAGTTTGTCTTCTCTATATTAGATTTTAATTATTTAATCCATCTGTGCATATATGATGTTCAGACAAACACCTGATGAAAAAATAAACTTTTCTGACAGTTTAAAACAACTTTATAATGCTTATCACTAGAAAGACCTATTGACCTAATTTGCTAAACGTAATTTACACAACATTAAAGAGTCATTTTTCTGTGGAGAACAAAATAAATAATTAAGCAGAATGGGAATTCCAAGCTTTTTTTTAAAAAAAGAGAAAAAAGTAGGGGGAAAATACCTTAAAGTCATAATAAAAATGATTTTGACTTGTACATTCTATTTCAAATACAAATAAATAACACAATAAAATAAAATATATAGGTAAAATTAAACTTTTTATTTTTTTATTTTTTTTACAGGTGTGGGTTCTCCTTTCATTTCCTTCACTCTCTTCTTCTTCTTCTTTTTTTTTTAAGATGCACCTTCTACTATCCTGGAGTGTTCACCTGATGATTTACCATAGGAATGATATCATTAGTTTACTTTTTAAATGTAACGGTTATCGCCAATGCCAGTATGTTGTGATATCTATGTTTAAAGAATAGAAATTTAAGACATAATTCACTGAAAATCCTGCTTGACATTTGTGATCTCCATTCTCTTTCATAGTATGGAAGAGAGCAGAGTGAACATTGTGTCAAGTTTCTTCTTTTGTGGTCCACTAAAGAAACACACAAAAAGCTTTAAATAACATGAGTAAATGATGAATTAATTTTTTTAAATACATTTTTTGCAGATTAAAGTGTTCTCAGTTTAAGAAGCATAGCAGATACAAACACACCACCATTTGTTATATGGCTGAGGCAGCGAGACGAAAGCGTGTCATTCCCTTGTTTCATTTTTTCCTCCACCATTTTCCTTAGTCATTTACAAATGCGCCATCCCGTACTTGTTTTTGGTAGACACACCCCTATCGGTTTCTGTCTCTATTATCCCTACAACTGTGTATGCATTAGCCCACCGGCCCCATATTCAAAACCCTCATTATACCCGACCACTATCTGATGTTACAAAAAAAAAAACGGTAATGGCACACAACTCTAAAGACGCCAGAGAAGCGTTCGCACAGACAAAAATGAAAACAAATATCCCTGCTAAGATGATGAGAGAGCGAAATCAAGCCGCCGGAGCATCCTTCTTCCTTTTACCTCAATCATCCGACCAGTGTCCCCGTGCCCTCTCGGCCCTTACTGCCAACACCCTACCGTCGTCCCCCCTCCATACCTATTTCATGTTGTTTAATGCCACCCTCCTCTTTTGAAGTTTTAAAGCAAGGTTCAAAAGAGCCAGGTGCTGAATCATAATATTAAAGCAGAGGAGGGGGGGTGGGGGGTGGAGGCTTCATAAAAGCAGGAAGATCTGAGCGGGCCAAGGCAACAAACATGGCTTTCAACTGCCTTTCTGTCGGCCCCTTCTGCAGATGTCACCAGTTGTTATCCCCAGCAGAGACTTCAAGCGTGGAGCAGCGCCCCTGGCTCCGTCCGCGCACACGTTTCAAGTGTCAATCATGCGGGGGAGGGCTTCCTGGTCACTGTCCTGTGAAAAGTGCCAACATTTTGCCATTGATTTAACTCACTCAATACACAAAGATGAAGCCAGCTTTGTGCGCAAGGGGTGGGGGGAAAGACCCTTTGGCAAGGTTATTTTACTGAACGGCGCTTTTGCACTCGGCGCTTCTTGGTTTGACTGCCACATAACAGCCGTCTATGCATGATCTGAGCGACGGGCAAAAATGAAAGAGGAAGGAAAATTGTTTGGAGGCAAAAGAACATGCAAACTGAAAGGGAAATCGTGTATTGAGACAGATAGCAACATTGTCTGAGACAACAAAACTTCCTTTTAACCTCGTTTAGCCTCCAAATACCTCCTGGGAGCCTGCATTGTGGAGGTTTCTTTAAACACGTTTAGCACTTCAGTGCCTCGGAAAAATGAAATGAATACTTCTTACGCTCGGTCATTGCTGAGAGAGGTTTTGCTTGTTGATTGTTTGATGTTACTGCTAGGAGAGACATCAAACAGGAAAGCGTCAATAGTCTGACTAACGTCAAGGCAAATGCCTCAGAATAGATGCTTTTTTCAGGGCTGTTTCAGGCTGGGCTCATGGAGCTGCTAGAACAGAGAAAGAAAAAAGGCGCCGAGACAAAATCTGACAGTATAAAAACCTTTTACACATCAGTTAACTGCCTTGTTTTAAAAAAAAAATAATCAGTAAACACCTGTCAACGCCATTCATGTTCCCACTGGTTTATCCAGTAACTTTGACCCCTAGGACCTTTAAGATACAAGTAACAATCAGAGTTTTTTCTTTCTCATTCGCGATCGGCGCAGCCATCTGGCTGGAACGTGTTTTCCTCCCACAAAAGAGGAAGAAAATAAGAGCATAGACACATTTGACCTTGGCACGTCCTTTCACCTCCTTGTACCTCCCTCTCCCCCCATGGGGGTCCCGCCAGTGAGGACACTGTCAGTCAGAATGGGACATCCTGGATACATAATCATGGGGAGCCGTTATGGATTTCCCCCGTTGCATTATCTTTCAACAGCCTGACTTTGGGAAGAATTACTTCAAGACTCCATTTAGTCTACTGCAGACAAACAAGTTTGCAAAGCCTGGCTGTATTTTTAACCTTTTAGCTGCTGAAAGCTGTTCTGATCACTTAAATAAAAAGCATGTAAGAACCATCTGTGTATACAACAAGAAAGAACAATCTGTATATATACAGTATGAAGAGTTTAGTTCCAAAATGCTATAAATTAATTTTGATTAATTTGAGTAGACATGTGTTTTCTTTACCAAGAAAGTGGCAAGATGAAAACCACTATTTTCTGTTTCAAACCTTCACATAACATCTTTAGGTTATAATAACATAAACATTGAAACTGCTGAAAATACACAACATGGTTAATCCACAAATGATAGTCTCTGAAGTTGGTCAATACTAATATACAGGCACTGGACTAAAAATAGATTCAATCAGTCAACGTTCCCAAAATGAATTCAACGGGTCATTTTATTGATTTTATTTATCTGTGATCATGAACGGGATATTGCATAGCTTGTCAGTGATCTGCGGCCATGTGTATCAATCTGAAAGCACGTGATGGAGATTTACTGTTAATCACAGAACCAGCTTTACTGACGAGATGCGCATGACAATCACATGAGATTCATCGTGCAGCCATAAGTTTCTTTGTTGATTAAAAAGTACAAAGCAGATGAGTAAAACTTGAATGCTGGGTATATTCAAAGCACCACCATTACTGTCTAGAGTGTGTGGAATAGAGTGCTGGTTTGGAAAGAAAGGGAGAAAACATGACAGAAAAACTAGGCAGATATCGAATACCGACCAGATACAATACTGATTTTGGTGCAAACTCAATTAGTTTTAAATTACGTTTATCACATTTTGGAACCAAACTCTTCATAACTATATATTTCTTCTAGCTATTTACAAATAATCATGGATTAATTTTCATTTTTGGGTGAACTACCTTTTAAACAGTTAAAAAAAATAATAATATTGCTGACGTTATTTCCTGTGCACTGCTTTAATAGTCGATTTAGACCACTTTAAATAATCAACACTAAATACTAATTTACTAAACACTGGAGTTTAACAAATAAGATACGTTTTAAGGGGGTGTGTTACTAATCATACTAATGCTAATTAATTATTTACTCTAAATTGTTTACTTGTCTACTTTGTTTACTTTTTTACGTTTGAGTTTTTAATAATCAGTTACTTGTGAGATTTATTCACACACACTGCAGTTTGTTTCTTTGAAATGAATGGAATTGTTTTTAATGGAAACATTGATGTTAAACGCTACGAATAGCTTCCTTAAATCATGTTAAAATCGGTTATTAATCTGAAGAAAGTCTGAAGATGGATCACTTCAGGTGGAAGTAAAGTTTGAGATTTAATGAGAACTAATGATTAAAGAAATCAAAAATGAAAAAATGAAAATTTGCTTAAAATGTGCTCACCTTCAGGCCATCCGAGATGTAGATTTATGTATTTCTAGTAAATGTTTAATATACTAGATAATGATTTTATATGTCTTTACATGTTTACACACATATGCGATTCAAAGCATTTATTTTTATAACAGAAATACAGTAAAAGTAATATTGTGAAGTATTTTAACAATTTAATATAACTTTTCTATGTCATTACTAGAATTAGAACTACAACTGCAACATTATAATGTCTTTAATGTCACGTCTGATCAATTAAATGTGTCCTTGCTGTATAAAAGTATTAATTTCATAGTACCTTACTTACAAATGTAATAACCTTGAGAGGAAGATGAAAAAGCTGTATTTATATAAATCTGTTAATGTTTACACTAACAAATCCGATAGTTTCTTGTACATACACACACACACACACACACACATGGACTAAACATGGACAAAAGTAACTCCAATATAATATTTCTATCCCGAGTTCCAAGGTGGCAATTAAAGAGCAACAGATTCCAGTGATATACGTCAAAGACATAAATATCTCTTCCACACCACATCCACATTTTGAAAACCTTTTTTGCAAAGCTCATCTGGCCTAATTTGAGAGAGTTAATGTGAATTCCACAGGAAATTAGTTGTTTTCAAACGGGGTCGAATTAAACTTTGGCAGAGCGACGCGTGCTGACAGACACAGGAATATACGTCATTAACCATATTTGGGGATGACCTTTCAACTTTATGGGTCACAATGGAGTGTGTTTGTAATGGCACTGGACGCCTGCGATGAAAAACGTAACAATTCTTTATTTGCGAGGTCGACTCTTCAACACAGAGCGAGCACATGAAGGGGTTCCTGTAGATCTCGCGTACCCTCACGAGCGTGCACTTTCCTGAACCCTGTTTGAACCTTGCCAAGCTGCCCAAACACAGAGAAACAGAGCAGTCCCATGGGGCCGGATTTTACAGGAGGGCAGTTGCTATGTCACGTACCTCAAACAGAGATGATTGGCTTGAGGAGTGATGCAAAGGATCTTGGGGGCTGCTTCGGGCTCCGCCGTTCTGTAAAATAGCAGGAAGCATATATCTGTCAGTCTCCATTTAAAAGTTCACCTGTAAGGAAATGTTCTGGCCAGCAGTGCTGACACAATCACGGCGCCTAGCAACACATCCTCCTGATCCCTGCCTTTTGTGATATGACATGTTTCTGAACCACAAAGTTTCCTGCTTTGTGCACAGATCGTCTCAGCCAAGCCTCTCGCCTTTGTTCGCCATGCAGAAGAGGAAAATAGACGACAGAACGAGGCATAAGCGAGAGGCAGAACGAGGAAGAGATGCCGGTGTCCGTCATTGTCCGGCACAGTGTCCTCTTTTTTCACAGTCACATGAGGATGTCTTCAGAAAATCACATGGCTCTTTTTGTTTGACGGCCAAGAATACTGAAGGTTGTGATATAACGATTCTATTCTTCTGCCAACAGCACATATTGAGTGGCTCCTCTAAACACTGGGAGGACACTGCTAATGCCCTCTCTTTGTTTGCCGAGAGGTAGATTTCAATTACAGGCGTGGAGAACTAGAACTAGTTGTACAATCCTTTTTTTTTTTCAATCTCCTGACATAATTTCATGATCAGAAGGCTGTTATTGTCTGACACCGGCGCATACGGCGTTGGGTTAATACCGTGGGCATGTTGAGCTGTGTAAGAGTGAAAAAATTGTTAGGTGACTTGGGGGGCTTGCAGTGTCCACCTGGCTCAGTTTGCTGCCAAACTTTCTATCACACCTCTGAGATCGCTAAGCCCACCTCCTCACCTCGCTCCCCTGGCACACGCCTTGTTTTCAGTGTTGTTTTATTCCCTGTAGAAAAGGTCAGCCAATGAAATGACCTCTATGGTCCTCCAATTCCTAAACCAAATCATTCCTAAATCATGAGTGCTCTTTGCATAAAAGACTGGAGACCACTGAAAAAGTTTAAAAAAAGGCAAAGTGTAAAAGCAACAACATTGCAAGGGTTTCCCAAATTGGGAGTTGTCTACACAAGAATGTGTTAGAATTGCTAGTGATGGATTAAATTAACTAAATAATCAAAATGTTTATGTAAAATATAAAAATAAAATATAGTAATTAAAATATATTAACTGTAAACAACAAAAAGAGGATAGCTGACGTTTAATGATAATCAAATTATTTACAACTTAGGTACACACACACACACACACACACACACACACACACACACACACAAAAAAAGGATAGAGACAAAAATAACAACACTGCAAGAGTTTGCCAAACAGGGTTCATCGACAAGAAGTTGATATTGTGGAAGATGGTTAATCACGTATTAAGTTGACTAAGTAAAAATATTTAAAATGATGTAAACTGTAAAATAAATAAATAAAGACATATAGGAATAAAACTTTATTTTACAGTGTCACTGAAAACAAATCACATCTACAATCTGTAGTAATAACAGTAAATTATGCCTAATTACATGCAACTAACCCTAACCAACCCTATTCCAAACCCTAACCCTAAACAGGTACAAGAGCTGTCAGAGGGATGTTATCTTTTAAAAAAAGACACATTCCATTTAGGTACACTTTAGGTTCAAATCTGTGCCTTTAAGATATTAAATGCACCTTTAAGGAAAGTAAGGTTTACAAAGGTGCTCCTTTTGAAAGCGTCCCCTTGGAATTATAAGGTTCTATCTGCGTTCTGAGTAGTTTTGAGATATTGAGCTTCAAAGTTTTTGTGTTCCATAGACTTCTGTGGACTTTTTGTTTTTTCAATAAAAAATCCCAAAATGTACAAAACTTAAAATAAAACATCACATAATGTAAATAAATTGTCACAGAATAAGAATATGTGAATAACTCAATTTTGACAAAAATGTCAGATAGAACCTTATAATTCCAAGGGGACGAAAGGGTATACCGTTCCAGTGACAGCTATTTTTCTAATATTGTATAGAATAAATGTTGTTTAATTAATATTAGTAAATGTATAAAAACACTGAACAAAGAAACCTTAACCGAAATATATTATAAAATAAGTGAACATGCAAATATTATTTTAAATTCATTAGGTAAATAAACTAAAATAAAATATTTATGGTTATAGGGGTTTACTTGACTTTATGGGGGAAAAAGTAGTAGCAGTAGAAAACAGTAATATTACTTTGGAAACTCCTTGCTTTAAGGTAATAACAATTGTTTTGTAAAAGTGACTTTTGGCATGACTGTAAAATGTATTCCCATTTGTACCCTTGCAAATAATACGTGTATTTTTAAAGTGTTTGAACTAAGGAAACACCCCTAAACAGGTTATAAATATCACTAAATAGTGCTGTATGAATCAGAGGCATACGGCTCTTTTCGTCTTCTCAACTGACCGTGTATTGTGCATAATGGCAAACGCTCCTTGTGTGTGTGGGTGTGTGAGCGTCTGCATCTGCCTTTACACAATAAGAGTTATTAGGTTGCAAGTCTAGTTCAAACAAAGACTCTTCTGAAGTAGCTACCTAAAAACATCTGAGTATACACATTCAAAGGCCACCGCAATGGATCAAGCAGGCCTTTTCTTAAGAACCGCACATAGAGTAATATGAGCTCTGTCCCCAAAAGATGTCTCAGTCCACTCCCTAGTTCACCATGCCTTGAATCAGTAGATTGTGAACACATTGCATGGGACACTAGCAAGGACTTCATTAGACTAAACACTGGAGTGCTAACAAATTTGCTACATACAATAAAATCCGTCTAGGATAATTTATTTTGTTTATTATGCATCTTCGTTGTAGCTGTTGAGAAAAGTGCAGTAGTATTATGAAATATGTGTATCAATCGATTTTAACTGGTTTGTGTTACATTGTGGGACATTTTCAGAGAGCAAATGTTTTATCACACTGGATTGGTGTTGAAAGTTAGGCCAAGAAGTAACTTACACCCTAAGCAGTGTAAGCCAGCATGCTCACTCATACAAAAGCTACAAAAGCTGTTATTATGGCAGTACCCTTACAAAAGGTTCACCTCTATTCCAAAAGGGTGCATATTAGTACCTTAGAGGTATTAAATAGCTAGTGTCTATATTGTACATATTACACTCTTAAAGATAAAGGTGCTTCACGATGTCATAGAAGAACCTTTTTGTCTAGATGGTTCCATGAAGGTACCTGTGGCAAAAGAAGGTTCTTCAAATTCTAAAAGGGTAAGAAAGCGATTGTTCTTTAAATAATGCTTCTTTGTAGAACCAGAAATAGTGTTTTTATGGCATCACTGTGATGAACCTTTTAAGCACCTTTATTTTTAAGAGTGTAGTACCTTAGGAAATCGTACAAATAGTATTTTTTTTTTATTATAACATTTTATTTTTAACCATTTTTATAAAGCTTGTAAGTATTCAATTAAATCTAAGCATCAAATGAGGTGTTATAATTAAGCTTCCTACCTTTCAAATAAGCTTTTGCATTCAGAGAATTGGAGCTCAAATAGGTCTTACTAGATATGGAAACATAACATCGTACAATAACCTGGACGTCTTGATGGAAAAAAATGGCCAAGTGTCCTTTTTAGTGCGGCATGTATAATGGACAGGACTCCCCTCATGATCACAGATTTGCTAAACAGCTGACGGTCATGGTCTAAAGGCATGGTGCTGGCTGCATCTGCGTGTGTGAGCTTTTTTCTCCTTCCAGTCTCAGCTGTCATGTCTATTCACCCCCTAAATCATGACAAGCATGTGAGAGGATCTTTACAGCTATTCTTTCAATAATAAGCACTTGTCTTTTTATTGCCCTCATATGCAGCCATACAAGGATTTAAGTTAGCATTTTAAAAACATACACAATTAAATGTATACATTATTCCTGTTTGTCAATAAAAATTGTTAAATATATTTTTAAAAAATTTGCATGATTAAATGTGCACATAGAGTCGTGGCCAAGAAAGCAGGTATTTTTATCTGACTCTAACACCATCGAGTCATAAATCTCCACCTGGAAAAAAGAAATTAATAAAACCTAATTACATGCCAACTATTTTTCCACCTCTCCTACCTCCTTCCTAAAATTTCCTGTTTGGAATCACATGAAAGTTGGAAAATGAATCTCCTTTTTTCCATTCAGGTTGGTGGGGGGTAAAGGGCAGGTGCACAGTGGCACACAGCTGCATCCAAGAGTTGTTTTCCACCTCTGCTTTACTAGAAAAACAGCACTATTCCATCTCCGTCTCAGCTCGGAGATCTGACCCGGATTGATGCATCGCTTACGTAGCGGCGGAGATCTTTCGGACAAACACAGGACGTGAGGTCTGCCATGGTAACTTCAGTTTGATTATAGACTTGATGACATTTTAAGGGCCAGTTTTGTTTTTTGCTGAGCTGTTTTTTGTTATCGCTATTAATATGAAAGAAGCAGCATCAACCGAAACAACATTTTTAAAAAGGACAGTTATGATCTCTTGACCCATCATCCTACATTGACCCTCCATTATCTGCTTTTATCTCTGCTTAAGTCCAGCTCATCTCAGGGTATTGTCATTCTCAAGTGTTTAAGATACTCTTCCCAACCCAAATGTACAAAGCAGATGTGAGCACCATAAGCTCCAGACTCTCTCCCTTCCATCTCTGTGGCTGATGTCTTCTGGGTGAGTTAGGTATTAAATATGAGAATGTTAACAGCTGGTTGTTCATCCTTACTTGAGTGCATTAACCTCTTTAGCTGCTTTTTGATTCCGGGAGAAGGGACCCTGGAAGCGTCCGGGCTTTGGCAGGGAGACAGAATGCTAAAGTCCAGAGGCAAGAGAACTCCCGCGCTGGGGAAGGTAAACATGGGCGAACCCGGAGGAGGTGATCGACTTGGGCAGCGGTCACCTGGTTGCTCGCTTGCACAAGAAAAAGCAAAGGTCGGGTTCGTCCAGGCAGAAAAACACTGCACTTTCTTCTGCTTATGTGGCTAGCGGGGTGGCAAAGCCACTTTTGGAAGGGTTCCAGGGACAAACATGGATAAGACACACACATACACACACGCGTGCGGAGGATGGGTGATATCATGCCTGCTGTGGCCGGCCGAATCAGGCTCCGCTGGAGCACTGATGGGTAATGAGGAAGAAAGAGCACATCTGCACAGGGATGCCGTGCCCTTGGAGCTTTTAGTGTATTACCACACCATAAAGACACTGCGCATCTCGCATGAGAATCATTGTGGCGAAGGATGACAGATGATCATTATGGTTATGGACTGTACATTTGTGATATGCTTCATTTATGATGGCATACCTGGCTTGGATTTTCTGTTAGCCATAAAAAAACACTGGAATCATGTTATCGCTTTATGTGACTAAAATTTAAGTTAAATCAACCAATTTTCATTTTCTTACCTTTACTGTATGTAATACCAAATCTTTATGACTTTCAGTTATCTTTGAAACACAAATTGATACTTGCTTGATGTAAAATGAATTAAAATATCTTTGTGTTTCAAAGACGAATGAAACTCTTATGGATTTGGAACAACATGAGGGTCAGTAACTGATGAGACTAGTTTTATTTTTGGGTGAACTGTCCACACTTATTAATAACGTTTCATCTTCAATGACACCAAAATTATATAAAAAAAACAAAAAAAAAACATGACACACCATTTTTGAACTGACTTAAGTATTGACATAAGAGCAAATTACCGTTGAATCCATAAGAGCAAATTACCGTTGAATCCTTTCATTTTCAAAAAAAAAAAACCAAAACCTTAGAATATGCTGTACTTTTCTTATGGACCATATTTATTACACTTTTTGTGGGGTTTTCTGTGCCCTTTTTAGAATTTGACAGACATGGCCACTATAAACTGTTGCTGCATGGAAAGATCTGCATGAAGATTGTTAAAAATATATATATTTTTTATGTTCCACTGGGTAAGAAAGAAAACAGCATATGGGTGGACCACATGACAAGACGGTGAGTAAATAATGAGCAAATTTTCAGTTTTAAGTGAACTCTTCCTCTGCGCCATGCCCTGGTCTATGTCACACCCTCACTGTTGTCTCTTTATTTGTTTAAGACAAAGCTAAACTGTGCCCTGGAAATATAATTTATATGATAGATCCCATCAACATCACAATAACTCATGCTCTAGGCTGAATAAATAAAGACAAATATACAATCTGTAGTGGTTCACACAGACGTCAAGCTCCTAATACCACTGAGAAAAAAAAGATCTTTTGAATCGCCACAGAACAACTCAGCAAAAACACCTGCCAGTCTCAATGTCCTCAGCTTCAAGACCGGGGTTAAAAAGCATGGTCTCTTTGAACTTGTTCCTCCTGAGTAAATATTGTCTTATCAATGTGTCCCTAATGGACTATCCCCTGTCTTCCAGTGAGGTAGTTGTAAAGAAAACAGGGCTTAAACAGAAAGATCCTTTGTATTAATTTTTCTTTATCTATTGTCTCTATATTGCACGCATTATCATCTGTGGTTAAGGTCTGTCTATTGAATATGACTTGGCAGGTGGTCATGTTTGCCAACATAAGAAATGTGAGCTTCTGTCTTAAGTATGTCAACAACCTGAGAATTTTATGACAACAGACAGGGGGAAGGGAACACAGAGAAAGAGAGAGAGAGAGAGAGAGAGAGAGAGAGAGAGAGAGAGAGAGAAGTTATACAGGGCAGTAACATGCAGGTCTTTTTTGTTTGGATTTTCTTTGAGGAATAATCTTTTACATTTCTACGTAGATTTACAAGTTCTTTGGATTATTTATTTACTTATTTAGTAATTATTTGACTGGAGTGCTTAAAGTAATGTCTAGGTGGTGTCACTGTCTGGATAGATAAAAAATTTTGGTAAAAAAATAAATTAAAAATAGCATAATAATTTATTTAGTGTAAAAAAAAATTGTTAAGCTGTTTCGTGTAAAAAAAAAATTTGAATTATAATTTAAATATGAACTATAACAAACATGCAGGAAGTCATTGTGTTGTCATGTGACCAAATAAAAACAAAACAAAATGATCTTATAGAGAAGACCCCTGTAGTCTTTCATGACTGTGGGCCTTATTTTAACGATCTAAGCCTCAGGTCTGAAGCACAAGGCACTAGTGCACTTTGGGCGTGTCAGAATCCAGTTTTGCTAGTTTAACGACGGGAAAAACAGTCGGCTTGCCCGGCACATGGTCTAAAAGGGTTGTACCTATTCTCTTAATGAGTAATGTGTGTGTTTTGGGCATAACGTGCAATAAACCTATCACTGTCTCTTCTCCCATTGCCTTTAAGTGCCAGTTGTGCTCGCACCATGGCAGATTCGCTATTTACATGGTGGAATTTGCAAGCGCAAAGACTTAACACATCTCCAGAGAGCAAATGAGCTGTTTGTGCGTGACGTAGCCTAATTCTAAAACATTTAATGACTATCCATTATGGCTTTTTGATATTTATGTAGCCTACACAATAATAATATTTTTCATTGCAATCCTTTAATTTGTAATATTTATCATGTTTGTGTGCTCTACGTCCCTGTGTGTGTAATAAGCAAAGTGTATGCATGCTGTAGACCTGCCTATAGGTGCATATTACTAACACGCTCTTTAAATAAAAAAATAATAATAATACTGGGCCATTGACTTTAGACCAAGTTTTAGTTGGTCAGTGGCTCAGTCTATTTCTTTCCCCTTAAAATAGCAATGTGCAAACATTGCGCCTGAACACACCTCATTTTCAGGCCAGCATGCCCATGAGCGCACAAATGGGCGCAAATGCATTTGCGATTCAAGCAACGTGGCGCAGGACATGAAAATGATAACTGTTTCGGGATTAAACTAGCAAAAAACACTTGCGTCACGCCTGACGATGCATTGCACTAGGTGTATGATAGGCCCCTGTGTGTCTAGAAGAGTTAGTAACAATACAAATAAATAAATAAATAAATAAACAAATAAAAAAAACATTTTTATGACAAGAAAATATTACTTCAAGTCAGCTGACATTTTTTAAATCATTAAATACGTTTTCTTTTTAAATATAGAGTATAACTGCATGAAACCAACATATGCGCTAACTAAGATTATATTCATAATAACTTGGCACTTGCATTGTGAACTAGATTTTTAAAGGATTCCTCCTTTCATCATCTCGGACATCTTTATTTGTCATTGACCCTTACATGTAGAGGGACATCATGCTATTCTCTTTAAAACATCACTTTTCCCTGTCACTGTAAAGACAATGAACACAAGCTCACAGGGTTGAATCACTCCAGGGCTGTTTCACACAGCAACCCAGAGAGAAATTAATTAGTGAAGAGACGTTTACATGACACAATGCCCGCATGTGACATCCCCGCCACCTTCAACTGAAGCCAGCAGAGCCCGTAGAGACCCCGTCCGCGCTCCCGCTCTCTGTCCCCTTGCCCCGCTGAGAGACACAGCAAACTCGGCCTTTTTCTTTCCACTGTTGCTTTTTAGCACAGACAAGAAAGCACTTTCACAAATGTGGTTCGCAATGAAAAAAAAAACCAAACAAACAAAAAATTTGGCCAGAAAAACCACATGACTGCAGCTGTCTCGACCCAATTGGCTTTTGATCAATGCGGTCCTCCGCATCAAGTTTGTCTGCTGTAGACAAGAATGCCTCCAAATTGTTTTTCCCCTCAATGGCTGGAATTAATACAGCAATGTAAAGAGCTTACGATATGTGTCTATCTGTCTCCAGCACTTGCACACAGAGGAAGGCTTGCACGCTTCGCCTTAATTTGTGTTAATTCATTTGGACACAGACTGAAATGTGTGAAACGTTGATCCTATGAAGAGGGAAATTACTAAAAGAAAACATTACAAACGGAAGCACAATGAAGAACCGTACAACTAAAGTCAAGGGTGGGTTTGCCTGAATGCAGCAACATTTCTAAGTGGATGTAATTCCATGGTGATTATAATAAGCGGGTTAAGATAAACCCGGAGGACGCTAGCATAATGCACATGTGTCTATTTGTCATGTTTTTCCTTGTACTCTTTGTATTCACAAACTTTACCAGTACTCTCCTACTTCTCAAAAGAATGGCCAAATACGTATTATCCTCGTGATAATTCGCAGAGAAAGAAAACAGTTAGGATGATGGATGGAGAAAAAATAATATGTCTTTGACATTTTTGTCCCAGAACATCCTCCGCCAATGACCTTCTGTACAAGACACGGTGAAAAGAAATGCTTCTCAAAAGATGAGCTGGCTGTGGAGGAAGAGGAGAGAGGAGGAAACAGAGACTTTTTCACCTCTTGCATGTCGCTGGTTTCCTCATTGGAGAGGCCGGCTCCTCACCAGCTGTCATCCTGTAGGAGAGCAGAGAGTCCGGAACACCTCCTTCATAGCTCAGCAGACTCTGCATGATAAGACACACACACACACACACGCACACTTTTACACAATGCACCGTCAAATATAAGAAGGGCTTTGCATTTAAAAGTAGTAAAACCATAAATTTTAATAAATAGAGTTCTTTTGAACTTTATACTCAAAGAATTCAAAAAACAAACTAACAAACAAACAAAAATATTAAGCAGAAAAGCTCTTTTCAACATTAATAATAGGAAGAAGTGTTTCCTTAGCACCAAATCAGTATTTAGAAGCTGGGCTAATCACTGCTTAAAATTCAGTTTTGCCATTACAAGAATAATTTATATTTTAAAGTATATTAAAATAAAAATATATATATTTTTAATCCAATAATATTTCAATATATTGCATTTTTATAGCCGCAAACCTCACTATGAGCATAAAAACATAATAAAATAAAATAATCTTACCACAAAAACATTTGAACATACACTGGGCACAATATTTTTTTTAAAATAATTTGTTTACAGTAATAATGATGCCACTAACCTAGAAAATGTACAGATTATTATCTAATCTTAAAAAATACTGTTTCAGTTGTGACTTTATACACACAGCATAGTTTCCACGTGGTCAAGGATGTGCCACTTTTCCAATCCAATCGATTTCTGTCCTACATTTTCCCCCAGTGAACTCTGAAATATCACATTACAGAAGTGAAATGGATTGTAAGCAAAAATTCAAGTGGGCTTTGATACTTTACACTAGTTTTCTTACAAACTACTAACCCAAATGCTAGATAAACAGTCTTTAGTAATTATGAAATGATAGTGGTACACTCTTATAAATAAAGGTGCTTCACGATGCCATAGAAGAACATTTTTGTCTAAATTGGTTCATAAAGAACTTTTAACATCTGAGGAAACTTTCTGTTTCACACATTTGTTCATGGGGAAAGAAGGTTCTTCAGATTGTAAAAAGGTAAGAAAGAAATGGTTCTTTAAAGAACCTTCGACTTAATGCTTCTTTGTGGAACCAAAAATGGTTCTTCTATGGCATCGCTGTTAAGAACCTTTTAAGCACCTTTATTTTTAAGTGAAGTATACTGTATGTTGATATCCTGTGATTCATTCAGTTTATTAATGATACCAGCCATGTAACGTAATACATTTTTTAATTGATTGATAGATACATTTTTAGGCATTAAAACTATTTCCAGTAAAATCAAGCACATTAATTGAGCAAAATGAATGGTGTGTCTGGGTGTTCCCTCTCTCAAGAGATAGACCGACAGTGACCGAAAATATTAATAGTGTTAAGAAAACGAGAATGAAAGAGAGAGAAAGTAGCTGCACTAATCTGTGCAAAATGCTCTTGAGAGTGTGGAGCTCGAGGGAAGAAGTCTCAAAACACAAGCTGAGACATATGGCAGCCATCATCTTGATTAAACTCTGGCAGCACTTGCCGTAGGATTACAGTGAAACCCTCACAAGACAACTTAATGAAGTGAGAGACATGCATCAGGATCCATCACCCTTCTCCTGTGAAAATGTGTCACTACTGTTTAGCATAGAATAATTTAATAATGGACCGTTGAAGGGAACGCATTTGCTGAGTAATGTTCAGTTTATCAATTTTCAGCCAGTCTTCAGTGTTACATGATACTTGAGAAATCATTCTAATATGCTGATTTGGTGCTCAAGAAACCTTTCTTATTATCACATTTGAAAATGATTGCACTGCTTAATGAAGTGTGGAAACTGTGATACAGTGTCTTGTTTTTTTTTTTAGGATTCTTTGATTAGATTTTTTGATGAAAGAGCATTTTGTATAACCATAAAAGTCATGGTTACACTTTATTTTAAGGTATCCTTGTTACAGTGTAATTATACATTTAAGTAATAAGTAATATTAATTAACTACTTATACTTAATATATGGATAGAGTTAGGATTATGGTTTGTTTTAGGGTTACGTGCATATAATAATGCATGTAATTAATTGTTATTATAATATAATATAAAGTACATGTAACATGCATAACAAGGACACACTGAAACAAAGTGTTTTCAAAATCATAAAAAAAATAAATAATCTATATAATAAGTCCTAGCGGTACAAATAAAAATAAATAAATAATATCTCAACCATCTGACCCATTGTTTAGTTTAATAAAAAAAATATATGGTTCTGTTGTTTCCTATATATTTGCAATATTTACACCATTATCAAAATACGCTAATAAGCTTTCAGGGCATCCTTGCAGCTCAAACAATAGTAGTTGGTGGTGCTTGCAACACAAAAATCATAGATTTAATTCTCTGGTAATATGTGAAATGATAAAATATGTACAACAAATGCTTTGGGCTTTGGGTAAAAGCCTTTACAGTTATGCACTGACAACAGGAGTATATGTATTAACAAAAAAATAATAATACAACAAATGCCGACTTGAATTGCTCTGACAGACACTGCTGAACTAATACATTAAGAAATGCCTGTTTTTAGCTTGTCTGTATCATTTTAGATTATTTAGATATTTACAATATAAGCCAAACGAAGGTCGAAGGTCTGTTTCATTTTCTTTATGTAAAATATGTCTCAGTCAGTAAAGATGACCGTTTGTTGTGTCCATCTTGCTGAAGGCAAAAGCAGTCTTCTCTGTGTGAATGTTAAGGAGCAGATGCCCACCTGGCCCACAGAGAAGCCTTTTGGACCAGGAGACACCCATATGTTAGAGGAGATGATTCCTGCGGAGGATCACATACTTTACTGCCACAAATCTTACTGTGAAAAGAGAGAGAGAGAGAGATAATAGAGAAAAACAAATTAATGATACACTTATTTTGCACTGTACTGTATATTCTGAGAATGCATGTTCACCGTTAACCAATAGAATAACAATTAGAGAAAACAAATGAAAACAAACAAACAGGAAGCATCCAAGCAATGTGAAAGTCATTTTGCTAATAGGCTACAGGATTTTATCCAGGACAGAATGACAGTTATTTAATCTAAGAAGACATTAATAGGTCACTATTTGTTTATACAGCGCAAAAAGGAGTTGTTTTCCAACAACAGTGTTCTTGACGTCTTAAAAAATGCTGTGGAGACAACATTTTCGCCTGAGGCAAGATTTTAGAGGAGAAACTGCTGTAGTCTTCAAAACACCATTGTTTTGCTCTCATCTACCATCAGCAATGATCTTAGCTTTGACTTTCAATTAAAGACATAATGACAGTCTTTATGAAAATAAACGTAAATAGTGGGACGGATTCTATTCATATCAGCACATTGGCTTGTAGAGCGGCATCAGCTGAGCAAACAAAACGCAATTAATCTCAACTGTAAATGTAGTTCTCTCTGTTTTCTTTGTTGCCAATGATATTCTGAGCAGTGCATCTCACATATTCACATGCATCATGCTTCAAACAACACTGGCATAAAATCCGACCCAGTGGGGGAAACTTTCTTAGAACTCTATTTTAACCTCAAAGAGGATAAATGAATGTAGTCAGGATCCAAAATTAGCTTTTGGTTACACCTTCCAATAGCAGGTGGATTAGAATATTTGGTAGCACTTTATTTTACAGTCCTGTTCCTCATGTACATACTATGTACTTATTATAGTAATTACAATAACTATGTAATAACTAGGGACTAACCCTGAACTTACCCCTAAACCTAACCCTACCCCATGTAGTTACCTTGTATTACCAGAACTTTCTTAGATAAATACACTGTAAGTACACAATAAGTACATGTTAGTACACGTACTGTAAAATAAAGTGCAACCGAATATTTACTGGCCATAAATATTTCTTAAGGGCAGAATACACTACCTGACTTTTGCCCAGATTTCTGAATTGCTGAAAGTCATAGCCAGTTTTCAGATTTTGGGCACTTGGAGCTGACAGATCTCACAGAAATGATGGTCAGTCTTCAATTTTATTTTAGCTTCAGATTCTATGCAGTGAGAGGATTTCAGACATGATTGATATTTTGAGCTGATTTTAGAACACATGTTGTTTTGATTTGACATCCTAGCACTGAGGGGCATGTTTCTGTGTGAAATTGTTGTGTTCGGAACAACTTGAAAATCTGGTAATGTGTGATCCTCAGTCATTTAGTTTATGATGCCCAGTTTTTCTCTGTAACCATGTACAAAGTTGGCAAATGTATGATGGCTAGTGTTGTAAAAAATCTGGTCAGATTTTCTGTTCTTTCATGTAGTGTATTCCAGCCTTTACTCGCCACTGAATAAATAAATAAATAAATGAATAAATACATATTTTTTTATTTTTATTTTATTTCAGTATATACGTGCCACTTTTCACAAAATTGCTTGATTCCATTTCTCACAGTTGTACTGAGCTAATAGTAAACATAAGCTGCAACAGATGTTTCATTTACTAAACATTTGGTTTGAATAAAATTTGTCAGAAAGAGAGGAAAAATATAAATAAATTACATTTTATAAAATTTAATAATAATAATAATAAAAATCATAATAATAATAATAATAATAATAATAATAATAATAATAATAATATATTTTTTCTTTGGATAAAGGTGGTTTAAATCTAAGAGCGATACTGAATTGAAAAGTAAACTTAGACAAACAGAACCTAATACAGGCTCATTTATTTATGTTAAAGGTGTGACATTATGTTAATGCATGTGTGATTAAACATGTTAAAGATTTTAATTTGGTTACTGCACTTCAGATGCACTTCAGGTAAACAATGGCGCAAACCTTGTCCACTAAATCAAAGGGTTTGAAGAGTAACATATTAACCCTGTCCCTGCATTCGATCCCCCAGTTTTTCCATATGAATATGAAAGGCTTATGTCTGCTCCATGACTCTAATTCCCTCTGTCTGTTTGACTGATCCCTAGAGACAAGTTGTTGACCTGTGGTAACATTGTGATACACGGCCACTAAGCCACGTGGCTCCAGCAGTCTTTCCATACTCACTGGATGATGAGAGACAGGGAAGGCAAAGAGAGAGAGAGAGAGAGAGAGAGAGAGAGAGAGAGAGAAGAGGTTGGGGATAAAGAGGAAGAGAATGACACTGTTTTATAAGCAAGTTACCATGAAAATTTGTTAGCAAAATATTTGCACAGGAGTGCGCTCTGGGCTGGGTAGATAACCTATCTGTGTTTGACTTTAGCTTCCCATGCTCTAAATACTCATCTTCTGCCTGTTTGGCTTATTGATTAGTTTGGCAAGAAACTAGGCCTCTCTAGCAGTGACCAAGGTCAAATGACACACACATTTAACTCACTAATTCTCAAACTTCTGTTCTCACACACACACATACTCATACACACTCGCACTTACCCACATATACACGCACACAAGCAGTATTTATTCTAACAACACAAAAATAGCTATTCTAAAGCAACGTTGAAAGTTAACGCATTTCTCAACTTGATGTCTCCAACTTTCAATCAAATATCTTTCTAACTACCCGACCCCGCCCAATCCAATGGCCTCCCTTTTCTCAAGCCATGCAGACTAATGCGATGTGCAATTAAAAAAGATCGTTCGAATCTGTCTGCCTGCGGTGGCTTCAGTTCATTGCGCTGTCCGGCACCCAGAGTGCACTGCACGATTAAAGAAAGACAAAAGCACTAACTTCGACCTCAAACTTCCTTCTGATCGCCCTGGGGTGGCAAGAGAGGGAAGTTAGGGTTGACGCGTTAGCCTGTACGGACTATTCACGCGATTTGCTGGCTGTTCTTTAATTAGTCCTGGTGGAGAATGCGGGCAGAAGGCACTCATTCCTCTCCCTGATCGATGGTATTGAAATCTGAAGGTTATTTCGGGGGCATTGGGCCTTAGATTGTCGATGTCATTCCCATCACATGTGCATTGCCCCTAAGCCTTGTTCTGAACTGGAAGCGTTAGCGGGCAACAGAGTGAAAAAAGGTCCTTAATTCTAAGCACTTTGATTAACCTCTGCCAGCAAGGACTTGTCCGAACTGACTTGACGTACCCATGTGACGCCCTATTATTAGCCTGTATCGAGCCACAGCACACTCCCAACCCCTCAACCGACACTCCCTCCCATCAACTACCCCCCAACCTCTAAGTTTGTCCTTATGTAGATGTATACATATCTGCCTACTTGCAGTAGGGGAGCGGGCACATGACCTCCCATTGTGAGGAATACTTGGCACGTGGCCCTGCTCCTCAGTTAGAAGCATTGTTCTGTTGCAGAGGAGAGTGACACTGCTGGAGAAGATACTCACTGACATTTTCGACTTTTTAACCACCATCAGCCCATTAATCAATGGCCGCATCTGTTTCAGAGGGAACGGGAGCGAGGGAGAAAGACAGAGGGCAAGAGAAAGAAAGGGAAATGGGGAGAGGGAGAGAGAGATGCCCGTGTAAATACACTAGCGCTAATCCGGCCAGACAAACGCGTGGAGGAGCCGAGAGAGAGAGAGAGGGTTTGACTTTGACTTGTGATGTGAGGGGGCTTGTGTCAGTTCCACCTTTGCTTTATCTCATCAGCTCAGTATTAGCACATTGCATTTGCCACTCAAGTGTTTAGCATATATGTAAATTTTATAGCCCTCGACATGTTTGTCCCTGCTGACAGCCATGAAAATGTTTGCCCATGAGTTTGTGTTTCGGTGTGTGTGTGTGTGTGTGTGTGCGTGTGTCGGACATTCACTTTTTGGGAAAGTGCATCTGAATGATGTTCTGCAAGGTGTGAATGTGTGTGCGCATATGCGTGTGTCCGCTCTTGGGAGTTAGTTTCCGTATGCGCTCTGATGATAAGCGAATGAGAGCTCTCTACAATAGAACACTTGAGAATCCGAAGAAAAGGGAATTGTGTTGGACAGAAGATGGCATGAACAAAAATCTGAAGACACCTTTTGCTTTGAAAGGAATCTGCATTCATTCAAAGGCTTCTTTCTTCTTTAGGTACAATGGTTTGAAATTTCCTGAGCAAGTAGGCCTCTTCTTTACCCTTCAGTTGTAGAAGCAAGAGTGTTTTGTAGGTGTGAGACACAGGTGACCTTTCTTTGATAGTCGCTGTGATATACGATGGGCCTAAAAGAATAGTCTGTCCCATGCTTTGCATTCAGCTGGCATGAGGGTTTTTTTTTTCCTGATGCAAAAGCCACCTCATAATGTTTTCTAACTCTGTTCTATTTTTAAGAGCATTACAGCATTCTATTTTAACAGCATCTGAGGATCGCACGTATTCTCTATATTAATCACCTTCATTGAAGGGTTATTATACTTAGCATTATTAATATAAATAGAATGCAATTTCATGTGTTGACTATAACTAACCGTAAAATATTGCCATGTTTTAAACCTTTTTCCATTGAAAACAAATTATTTAAATAGTTTTGTCTCCATAACTCTTTTTTAACCATTCATATAATGTTTTTTCATTTTAAAGAATACTTTTACATTTGGCAAAAAAGAAATAGCCCTGCACTTAATATTTTGTAGCAAGCACAGTGTTTGATCAAAATAACTAGCATTTGTACTAGAAATAAAATGTATTTGATTGATGCAGTGATATGACTGTTTTGGTTGTCTATCATATCAGTCAGCTAGTCTTGTTTTCTTGTGAATCGATAATCAGCATCAGAGAGTGTGATACATAATGTACAGCAATTGTGATTCGGTGTAAATATGTTAAGACTAACTGTATCTGGCATTAAGTAGTCTGTGTAAACCTTAATTTGATTAAATAAAAAAAATAAATAGTTATAAATAGTAATACCTCACAGGAAGAATAATTTATTTGGATAACGTTCTGGTAAACAGGTCTGGTTTTCCTTCCATCTGACCATCCATCTAGTTCTCCAGTTTTCTTAGTGCTTTTATATTTTTCTCGCTGAGCCATTTAGTCATCTTATGACTCTAGAAAAAAATAAATAAAATGTTAGCAGTAGATGACAGAAGTTGATCGCTTTGTGGCTCATATATGGTGGAAATAGGCATATCAAGGTCTGTGGAGATGGACTTACAGCCTTGAGTTTGTCCATGCTTGACAATCCTCTCTTAAACCTCCCCGGACAAAGGTTGCATATACAATGTCACATAAAGAAAAGAGGCATTTTCTTGATTCAGACTAGCTGTATGAGTGATTTTATTTATAGTTAACTGATTTCTTCCTCTGTTTTTAAGCATACCAAAGAAAATTCTATGTAGCTTAACTTTCAATTAACCATTTACCTTTGCAAAGTGCATACATACGAAATGAACCACAGACCCTTAAATGTACTGCATTGAGCAAAGCTGAAAGAAAGTTTGAGTTAGTTGAAAGAAATGGTACTGAGAAAGAAATGAGGGAAATGTTTCAAAACTCATGTACAAGACCATTTTGAATGTGGCATTCTCCATTTACAAGCTGCTAAAGAGCCTGCTTATTAACACCATGCCTGGGATTTGGTGCCTTCACAGAAAGATAGGCTACTAAATGGGTCTCAAAAACACACCACTGTTAATACTGTCCTTGTGAAAATCTGCACAAAAACCACTTCAGCACCTTTTCAGTTGCTAAATTTCTACTTACTCCGCAAAGAAAAACCTCAGTCCTCAAACGCATCATCAAGAGATTAAACCATTAAATGAGTTTACCCTAGATGATATTATTAAATATATTTATGGGAAAAATAATGACCGCATGTATTCCATTGGTCACAGAAACAGATAGCCACACCCTAATCACATGATATTGGTTAAACCATGTTGTCATGTCAAGCTTGTTTGGGATATTCAAACAAACAGGGCAATGTTTTGATACAGCCACAGTTTTTAAGAAAACTTTATTTAAAGGGGAATTTATCTAAAAATCTTTTTTATTTTACACATTTTAAAAGAAAAAGTTACGTACATAAATGTAGATAAAAAGGATATATGTATCGCTATATTATCAGTTAAATATTCTTTGGGGTCCTCTGGTGGATGTTGAGCTGAAAGTGTGCACCGAAACCTGCAAGCTTTGGTTGCTAATAAGTCATTGCTAATTGCTTGAACCAATCAGTGCCAAACATATTGAATGTAATCAGGCTGAATCACTCGGATTCAAAACATCCTCATCAGGCACCGTTATCTGAATTTCTCGTCATGAGCAAAAGCTCAGCAGTGTGAGTATAGAGTTATGTAGTACTTGTGTTTATTCTTCCTCATGTCTTTTGGAGGTTTATAAGAAGTGAGACGAGGACGAACAGAAGGAGTGATTACTAGAGATCACAAGCCCAGTATAGAAGAAGGATTATGGCTCAAAGAGCAGTTTACACTCCCCTGCTCTCAACTCAATTTCTCAAGGCACTGCTTTCTAATGATTGGACTTAAACTCAAGGCCACGCGTTGGCAGTCACACTATCCAAACAAAGACACAGAGACACACGCATGCACACGCCACATTTATTAATAGGCGAAACAGCTGCGGATCCTCTGGCTCACACCCGAGGAGAGGAATTCCCAGCATTCAATCGACAGAAGTGTGTTAATCTGCGATTCTTCACCATAGGCAAAAGACAGATGGATTCCTTCACTCTTTCACTTTTCTCTGCGCGTGCGGTGGGATCAGCTAGCGAGAGGCACTGGTATCCACCGCTAATTAAAGGTGGTGGGTGGGAATTGGAGGGATTGCTGGACAGATGGACTGCCTTCACCAAGGAGCCAGGGATCTTTGAACCCGGACTATGGAGCATATTTAATTAAAGCGCCAATTGTCCCAGTGGCATGAAGATTTTTTATGTGAACACTGACTCCATTGTCTTTCTCAAGTTTCGGTATGAGCTCAGAGGTGTTGACTTCTCTGATTGCTATGTGAGGAAAATTCAAACATTCTCAATAAATATCTAACATATAAAATAAACCTGCTGTATGCATCCAATAGTCTTTTAACCCTGGGTTAACATCTTTTAAACCGTAGGTTATGGGCCAATTTAATCCATTTTGAGAGCAGTTTGACGGGTGCCAAACATTTATATTGCAAAACAACTTTTAGCATCTGATAGAAACTTATTAAAGATTTGAAACACTGACTATTTTATTAGAGCAATAAGTAGACAGTCCTTTATTTAAAAATAATTCCCTTCTTAAACCATAAGATATGCTGATATAAGATGATGTTAACCAGTTTAAGTTGGTCTCCAGACTTGGTCAAGCAGTTTTTTTGCCAGTTTAGTTCAGCAGCCAGTTGCTTGCCCAGCCTAACCACTTGAAAGCCCCAAACCCCTCTAAAAATAGCAACCACCTAAGTTTTTTAAAAGATCTCACCCAGAACAGATTTGCACAGCAACATATGCTTATCACGTTTTATTCGCCCACTCAGTGTTATTAAACAAATATAAATACACAAATAAGATTGTTAACTACAAATACAGTATGAAATCACAAAAAATAAATAAATAAAAATAAATAAATAAATCTAAATATCAAAAATGTAATAAAGTTTGGATAAAATGATACAATGCAGTAAAAATCTTTGCATCTAGCTCATTGTTGCTAACTAAATGCAATTGTATTTCATAGTTATTAATCTTTAAGAAAATTATAGAAATGTAAAATAATACAAATAAATAATTAAATAAAAAACAGAGCAGCCAAATTTCACTGAAATTGGCATTATGACAACTTTCACCTGTCCTGACTGGTGTTTGGTTGCACAGTACCTGGTAGCATGGTAGCAACAGTAACCTGCTAAACCTGTTTCAAACGAACCCCTTTTGTTTACTAGACCATGACTGATGACCGAACATATCTAATGGCACATTTCTGGTTTCTACTAGCTTAGTTGTTTAACTAGTGGAAAGGAAGTGAAAGTTTTCTGCCATGGGGTAAGAGCTTTTCAAACTAACCCCCATTTACTTCTGACCACTCCATTACAGGTGTAGAGAGGGTAAAGAAAAGCAGAACACTGGGGGTTGACATCCAACCTCTAGATACCAGGCTAATCCATCTATTCCAACCCCATTCTCTCTCTGAATTATCACCTTTTTGACATCATTTTTTAAAATCTGCTGTCAAAGGAGCGTGGGATGTCGAAATACAGGGAGGTTGAGGAGTAGAAGAAGAAGAAAGCGCTATAGAGAGAGGGTGAGCGTGGGTGGGGGAATCTCCTCTTAAGTCCTCAGCCTCAGGTATGATTAATGACCCAATGCACCTCCAAGTTCATAAACTTCCCAACCCGCTGATAGTTTATACAAGCTAAATGATTTATTTCGAGCGCATGCCAGACTGCTCATTCCATGTGACGGATATTTCCAGAGTCCTTGTTTGAGGTTGCATCTTGGTGTGAGATAGCAAGCCTTATGAGGGTAATATAGTAATAGAAACTCCCCAATACATCTCTAGAGAGAACTTGTTAGAAGTCAACTCAGATTCCACCTGATGTATGTGACAACACCATGAAAAGATGGCACCATGTCACAGTTATGTGATAGACATAGTGTATGTAAAATAAAAGTATCCTATGACTAGTTATTAACTTTAGATTGGGTGGCTTCCAACTATCAGAGCTATTTTCAGACTTGGAAACATCATATCAGCCTTTACATACCTCATAGATACCTTGTGCTCTGATCGCCTCCCTCTCATTAAATGACCGTTGGAGGAATCTGGCTCCATCCCTGCTAAATGCCTCCGATCGCTCCTCTCCATGCTGGAACCTGCGTCTGAGGGATCTCTAGAACACCTGTCACCCCAAACAGCAGCATTTTCTGAGCGCATTCTCCATCACTGTCACCCTCCCATCACCTGCCTACTTTACCTTATCCCCCTCTCCTTTCATTCATCAACATTTTAGGTGACGCCTTTGACAAGGTCACATCTATTTCTTGGATCGTACATCATATTTATACTAGGGCACTGACAACCCCTGTGATATTGGATGCCACTTATTTGTCTATTTACATTCTAAGGTTGTACGTGGTCTAAGGAACATTGTTCAGTGGAAAGCACAGATGTATGAGGGTATGATTTTAAGTTAAGGGAGAGTTTTACAGAGTTGAATGACTCTTGAAGGAAAAGGTTAACTGTCTGGTCAGATGGAGTTGTGGTCTGACAAAGTCTTTTGACAGGTTATTTGTGTTGGGAAGTAGACTGACCTTCATATACTTTTAGGCACAATTATCCAACAATTTCTTTGGATTTAGCCAACTCTAAGCCAACTAATTTCCAGTAATTTTCCCAATCTATACTGAACTCATGAAGTAGTGTTTGGGGACCATCTCTCTCAATAGTAGCACAGATAAATTGCATATGAAATCTGAGATAATTGTTTTTTATTGTATTAAAAGATGTCACTTGATGTCAAAATGATGAATTTAAAAATATTACAGTTCATTTATAATTGTTTCCTAAGTATCCTACATCTTTCAAATTTTAACTTGGCCATTATAGGTATAATTTTACTGTACTGTATTCATTCTAACTGTTGTTTCCATTATAATGCTGAATTCATGAAGATAATAAAAATTACATAAAGGGCCTACATGGTCAAATGCTAACTGATAGCTTTAAAGCAAAAAAGGCCATTTAGTTTAAACTGTTCTGTGATGTGACATGACTTTGAACATCATTTTATCATTTTGTATTGTAATTATTGTGCATGCTGTTTTTATGATAAAATAAACTAAAAGGCTAGATGGAATATTTGTATTTTGTTATACCCCTTAAACCATTTAAAATTGCCTTAAAAACTGAAGAAACTAGTTACAGCATCTAAATTAAACACTTTCCCTCATCAAATATAAGAACAGTACATTACAGTGTGAACTCCTGCTGAATTAAAAGCAAACTTTAAGTATGTTGCATTCTGAACATTTTGTGTGACTGTGGCTTAAGTGTTACTGTGTGATTTTAAACTGATGCCCACTTGCATCAACTATATGCGTGGTGCACCGAGTGGAATAATTAAATTGTAGAATAGAATTCTGCAAAACGTTCTGTTCTAACAAAACGTTCAATAGCTAGCATTACTTATCAGGGCACCCTTTAATTAATGTCTTAATGAAGTCTCCACTTAAAACAATTGGCTTGGCATGAATCACTTAGTGCTGATAGCATGAGCCTTTGTCCTAGTTATGATTTCCCTTTTTGTTTCAGGATGAGTGTTAGAGATCTGCTCGTAAAATAATATCCCATGAGCCAATTATTTGCTCTCTATGGAAAAACCTGTATGTAACTCTGACAATGTTTGAATAATAGACATTGTTGATTATTATATTTTTGCCTTTATAGAACATTGAAGCGGAAACAAAAGTTATTTGCTGATTTGCTGTTCAAGATTTAATTCCCATATAATCAGTTTTAAAAACATTTGTGCTACTTAGCAGGTGCTAACTGACCAATGCTAACAAGATAAATCTTGACTCCTCTTCTGTCTAGCAATAACAAGTGGCTAATCGTAGTAAACTTAAGGCTAAAGATGTCCTTAGAAATTTTTTAAAATTTAAGTTCCATAGACTTTAATACAATATTTATTTTAGTAGCCATTTTTTTGATGTTGTGACACATGCCACCGAAAAGTTTGCAGATTATCTTTAAGCATTTTTAAAAAGGCATAACTGTGGCTTTTATTAGACACATATTACTCTGAGCGTAATCCCTCTTTCTGACAAAACAGGAAGAACTTCAGGTATGAAAAAGCCATTTTAATTTTCTCCCAGTCAACAAGGTCAACAGTTTTCGCATACTGAGACAGTGAAGGTTTAAGACTTGAGACTTGTAGGGGCTGCATCAGCATGTGAAAAAAAAATATATAAAAAAATAAAATAAAGAAAGTACTGAGTGCTGAGCGAATGTGTTTATCATCCAACAAAAAACCTACAAGAAACCATTATTTATTTGTTTGCTGTAATAGCATAGAGCTAAGCTGATGGCACGACAGTCTTCTAAAGCTAATGGATAACAGAAATGTCTCGTGGAAATGGTTTTCAGCAGTTGGACTGAACCGTTGGCAGCATTCCAAGTCTAACTGCTGCTCTTTAATCACAGGGGAGTTTTGTCCTCATTGTCAACGACCTGACAGCACACAACCTAAAACAGCAGCTACATCTCAAGAAAGGATGCAGCTGCTTGCAGATAAATGGAAGGCTTCACTAAACCCAACCCAACCAGTTTTTCACAGGAAATCTGTCATGCGCAGGAGCTTCACCAAAAGTAGTAGTGCACACTCTAACAACTAGAAATGATGGACCAACACTGAGCTGAAGGGGTTGGATAAACAGAAGGGAGTGGTCAATCAAGATTCTCACCTACACCACTTTCCATCAGTTTAGCTCTTAATTTAGAACTGTTAGGAAATGTTTCCATTGAAGAAAAGGTGGATCAGGTCTGAAAAAAACTTCTGGTCCAAGACTACTGGCACAGTGTCTTAAAGTACAGCAAGGTCAGAGTTTGGCTGCTTAGCTTCAGGCTGCATTGATAAATTAATTTATTTAAGTGTACACTAGTGTATTGGAGGTGCACTCCGGATTGTTGTTTCACAGTCAAAGAAGAAACAGATGAGACTGAACAACACACTACTGGAAACTGCCACAACAACGTGAGAGGGTTAAGAGATACTCTAGTTTAAATGAGGACAAAGACATTGGTCATAACTTCTGAAATGAAATAGTCAAAACACTGGACAGGGATGAAACTTTCTTGAGTGAATGTGTTAAACGCCTGTGTTTGTGCAATCTATGTATGTCTACACTAATCGCTCACTTCAAAGCAGAAGTGTACTTTATAGTCTAATTCTCAATTAATATATAAAATACCTTACATCATTTATAATAATTAATAATAATTCTGTTTAAAATATAAAGGTATCTTAAACACACACACATACATACTAGTGATGTGTGGGTCAGATTTTTTTCCAACCTGCGGGTCCCGATTTTATAAAATTATTTGGCCCGCCCCACAAATAAAGTCACATTTCTCTACCTGCCCAGACCCGACCCATGGGGTCCGCAGGTTATGAGATGAGCTGCGCATCGGGGATATCATGCAAGTTACATTGCTACGTAGACCTACGTATTGCGACCTTATTAAATAAACTAATAAAATATGAAAATAGATATTTCAAATATTCACTAATACATATCTAATACATACATATACTGCATATTATCCATTTGTATACTTTATATATTCAATACATTGTAAAAAATATTATTATGTATATATTGTAAACTTATTGTTTAATATAATGTATATTGTTACTGCGCCCATATTAATTTTGTAAACTAAAATATTTTGCTAATAAATAATTCGCTTTTTTTTTACTGTAGATACCCCTACCTCTATTGCTGCATTGCTCTAACTTTATTTTGCCTGTCTGAAATAAAATGATTTTATCTACAAATTGAATGTAATTTACTACAAATTATTTAATGATTAAATAATTTATTTTGCTACTTTTGTACCACTTCTTAGCGGTATGTCAAGGCCAGCATGTGGTAGAATAAAGACACTTTCAATGTTGAAGTATGTTCTTAAATAAAGGAGCAGGACTAGTCAACAAAGACAGCTATGGTGGGTTGTTTCTTGTAGTAACAGTTATGTCATCGCACTGCTGTCAGGTCTGAAAGAGTTTCACAGATATCCCGGCAGAGCACCAGCTCCAGCACCAACATCACACAGTGGAAAAGTGGTATTGTATTTCTCTGTGATGGGTTATGATGTGTTTTAATGTGGGATAATACATCTTATTAAACGAGACCATTGTTACTAACGGCTTACGAATGACTGCTCTTGGAGCAGCTGGGGGAGGAGAAGGTGAGAGCCGCAGGAGTGATGGTACAGCCCCAGCTGTAGTGACCTGTCTGTGCTGATCGCCTGCAGCTAGCCTGAGGGCAGTGAACGCCTGAAGGAGGTCTTCACTGAACAACAAGTAAATAAAAGATATGACGGATGTCAGAGCCACAAAGGCCATGGCCATCGGGTAGGAGACTGAGATATCCTGTGAGACAACACAAGCATCTGCAACACAAACCAAAAACTCTTTGCTTCATAAAGAGACCCTTTTCTTCTCGCCCATCAAGTACAATGTTGTATTACAGCTGCACTGTGATATTGGGTTCAGGCATAAAACATCACATATTTATCATTAATTACGATCAGATTGATCAAAAGCATATCAAAGCAGCTTTGAACTGAAGTATCCTACCAGCAATCTGAATGTGTTAAAAACTGTAGCAAGTTACAGTATTTGGTCATTTGGTTAATCAGAAAACCCAATAAGATGATCAAGACCCTGACATGGCTACTTGTGTATAAATACATGGACAGAAAATCAATTTTTTTTTATCTTCATTATATATTTTTGAATATTAATAAAAAAAAGATATGCTTACCAACCCAGACTCATTGGGAAAACGTGCATGTGGTGACATTTCTGCAAAATGACATTACGTTGCTTATGCATATTTTGCGAACCTTTCTAAGCGAGTTTAGGCATGAATCTGGCAGCATTTAAATAAATTGGTTGAAGTATTACAGCAGTTTGGAAATGAGATGTCTGTTGTTGGTGATGAGGAGATGAAATGGCACTTGGGTGATGCGGATGAGAAGAATTGATTAAAAAAGTTGTTATTTTTGTTTTCTGTGCACCCAAAAAGTATTCTTGCAACTTCATAAAATTACTGAACCACTGATGTCACATGGACTATTTTAACGATGTCCTTAAGCAACCATGTACATAATTTGTGTGAAAAGGAATAAAAGTTACTGCCACTGTGTTCATGTCAGCTGGAGACTACAGTGAATTTAATGTTTAAGTATGACATCCAGTTTAATGGCCATTACACAAACTATAGGACCATGATTGCCCAATCAGAAGCAAGTAATGTAGAGACCTTTTAATAACAGCCTTTAGTCAAACTAAGATCCTTCTGAAAATGACTAGGGGCAGTGGTCATGTTCTTAGCCATGCCTTTGTGTTTAAAAACAACTTAGCGTATGCTCAGTCGTGCCCTGTTATCTCTGATCTAGACTGCAGAGGAGCGAGGCGGGAGGTTTTGCATTTACTTGGTCCCTCCCCCATTAACTTCAGTTAAGTAACTGCGTCAGTCCTAGCGCCTTAATTACTCTTGTCCTTTACAAATTAACAAACTCATTTCTTTCCCAGCATAATAACCAGATGCCCCGTAAGAGCTTCTGTCACCTCAATTCGGTTCTAATTATCTCAATTTCCTCGTAAATCATTTTTATAGGGGCAGTAAAGCAGTGTAATGCTGTTGGCAAGCCAAGACAAGTCATTTGATGGAACGAATCATGAGAAAGGTGTGTCAGTCCTGCTCCCAGAAATCAAAATGAACATTTTTGTTCCAAGCTCTAATCAAACACACCAAAAATTAACAAATCAAAATCTATGGGTTCACTTGAAAATTACAAGAATGTGTGTTAGAGCAACGTTGGAGCTAAACTGAAGGAAGATACAGCTATGGTTAAGTATAAAATATATAAAGCTACTGTAAAGTATATAGGCATGCTGCACAAAAACAAAAGGTTCACTAGGTAGTATGCATGTACCAAACTTGTCCATCCACTAGACAGAGAGGAACGCAGAAAATGAAGTAACTCTCTGGAGCAAGACTTCCATCAACTGATGCTCCAATAGAAAAATACATGAGCTTGATGTAGATGCCATGGCTCTGTAATGATGATTGGCTGTTGGATCCACATGAGCACACTTAACAAGTCCATTTTTTTATTTTTAAAAGACCTCCAAAAATGGGTGACTAATAAAACATCTGCTGCACATAATTTACATAAAGTTCACAATCTGAATACACTTGTTTTCCTCACACAGTGTTTTAACCTTTCTTAGTCTTCCAGGTACAGAAAACTAGATTAAAAATCTGTATTTGGTAAACATAAAATAAGAGAGTATTCCATTCCCAACACAGCCTTGCATTACAATCCATGAAGAACATGAAATAAAGTGAGTTCCTTCTTTCACCACAGGGAGGTTTCCTGCACTCAGAGCTTAGATTGGGATCCCTCTCACTGTCACTCTAGCAAGTTGTTCCAGTGTCCTTAACACGTTTAGGGCCCATAAATCCTTACAGAGCCAATCCTCATGTAATAAAATCAATTAACAGAATGTTACATGTCTGTGCTGCTTTATATTAAATTATAAAATTAAATGAGTAATTAAATATCACACAAGCAGCAGTGCAATATGGCTGTGCATCAGCAAGACTGCGATTCAGCAATTCCGATTTTGGAGGAGCACATTTTTCAAATAGATGTTAAATTTATTAATAAACTGCATATTTGAAGCCTAAACAACTACATTCTTGCCTAAAAACTCCTAAAACTAGGTATTATAAAAAATAATAACATTTATTATGTTAAGTTAAATCAAAAACCTATCATTGTTTACAAAAAACTTTTGGCCCTAGAAAGTATTAGATATCAAATCATCAAACCAAAAGACACTTATTTTAAAGAAATATATATATATTTTTTTTTTAAGCTACAAAGTGTGTGGCTTATGTGTCTTAAAGTGTCTTGGGGTCTTTGAACAAACTTTTTTTTATATAACCCCCAGTAGTACAGGCTACTTAGAAAGGATCAAATTATATTTACTGTATTTAAATATTTGCATGTCTACCATATTAAGTTATGCTTCTTCTACCTCAAATGTCTCAATTAGGCTGTTTTGCATCAATGAACGTAAAACCAATAACATAAAGTGACAAAGCAAATTCAATTGTGTCCGGGTCCTTGATCTGCCCCTTTGTGCAGGTTGGGGGTTTTGGACTAAAAAGGATGAAGCCTACAAATATGAATATAATAACCATTTGATCAAGCTTATTATGAAAGAGTGCACTGTTTACATTCATGCAAGTGCCTTTTGTCATAATTATTACCCTTCTCCCTCTCTCTCCCAAGACCTTGGGTTGCAGCTCTTCAGCCCCAATTCTCCCTGGTGACCATTTGAACTAATTACAATGGCTTCTTCAGTAAGCATCTCTAAGAAATGCTAAGGAGAATCCTCTCCCAGCCTCCAGCAAGATTCTCTCTTCCATTCAAATGCTTCAAATGCATTCTGCAAGTAATTGTCTGTCCTTAGCAATCCCATAATGACATTAAAAGTCTCATTATATGCCATCTCGAAGGGGCTTTTCAGCTGGAAAATCTTAAGCAACAGACAGCTTAGCTCCAGGGCTTTGAATAAGATCCTTATGTGAATCAAGTGTCACTTACTAATCCAAACTGTAATCTCATAAGTATTCACACATTCCACGCTTGTATTTCCTCGCTTTCTTTGTAGGAATTACAAGTTTTGATTGTTCTTGTGTCCTTATGAGTGAATTGTTTTGACAGTCTTAAAGCAACTTAAAAACACAACTTAACTTGGATTTATAAAGTTTGGAATTTATTTATTTTGTAATATATATATATATATATATATATATATATATATATATATATATATATATATATATATATATATATATATATATATATATATATATATATATATATTAATCTTCCAGTGCATATCCTAATAATATGGAAGCCTGTTTTGCCATGAAATATATATATATTTATATTTATAAAGGTTAATTTTGACTGTTTATCTAAGAATTGTGAGATTTAGTTTAGATCTTGCATTTCTGAGTTATGAGAATTATATTCCAATTCTCAATTCTCAATTTTATTACCACAAATGAGAGATTATATCTCAGAATTTTGACATTTCTTCTCAGAATAGTGAGTTTTTTTCTTGCATTTCAAGTTAACATCCCATACATCTGTCTATCTGTCTGTCTATTTATATAAATATAATACTGTATATATCATTTATACATTTTATTTTACATATATTATTGGAAATAACTTTATAAATTATTCTAGTTAATGCAAAAACAAAACAACAAAAAATCATCGATGAACAAAATTACCATTTCCATTCTGTGTTCAAAACCACCTCTTACTTTGGAATTGGTATAAAACATAGAAGCTTTTCATCATAGTTTGTGTGCTTACTAGCTAACTAGCTAACTAACTAACTAACTAACTCACTCACTCAATAAATAAATACACAATATTATCCACCTGAAGTATTCATATGTTTTCTGTTATCTGATTTTCGGAGTTTTTATTTGCGTTTCCTTCTTTGCATACAACATCCAAACATTCAGAATGGCTTGAAACCCTTGATTCCTAATTTATATAACGATGATCTATCTCCATAGATTGTTATTACCATGTTGTGTCTTAATTTTTTCTATTGAATTGTCCACTGCTCTCTCTTATTGTCAGCGTGTACCCACAGTCCTTCAGAGTGTAAACAAACTTGTTGGCTAATGTTTCCTGCCAAATCATAACATTCAAAGTATGCAAAAGATTCTTTTGATTTGAAGAAGACTCCGAATGTCAAAGAACCGACAAGCATTCAGGAGGACTTTTCAGTGGAATGCTGTTGAAAATTAAATCTTTGTCTTTAGCTACGGATTTCTGGTCATATATTTTGAAGGCCACGTAAAGGCTTCTTAGCCTGCAAGAGCACATCTGGCATCTCATGCTTACCTTGACGCTGATATCTAACGCCCAAGCATTTCTGCAACACTTCTTGTTTTTATGACTAATTACATTTCTGTAGAAATTCTGAACTGTGACACAATTCTTCACCATTCACCCAAATGATTATGTGCCTGAACCAAGAAGTTGTTCTGTAGACACAGGCATGGCAGAGTAAACAAGGGCAATGACTTGGTCCAAACAGCTGTCATCAACATGACCTGTAGAGGTCAAATCATGTGGTCTATTTACAGAGCAGTAAAACTTAACTCTTCTGGCTACCGTCATTCTGTCAACCCCAGATGTCCATCAAGTGTCTATAGCTGTTATTTGTGCTGCCAACCTCATAAAAATGAATAAATGACCAAAAAAAAAAAAAAAAAAACTGTAGACATCTCAAGCTTTTGAGCTTTCATCAGATTATTTCAGATTTGTCTAATCCGTATCTACCTTCTTTTCCACCAGCAGATCAGTCGGATTGACACAATATAATGCACTGAGACCTCCCATAGTTGAAACATGCTAAATAGCTGAAGATGCCTTCCAATAACAGATTATCTGTCTATCCAGGGTCTTAGCACCCTCTTATTGTACATATAAGCGTTTAGCGAGTATTTTAACAGATAATGTAACCAGAGACTGTCCTCCCCCACAGGACAGAGATAAAAGGAAGCTGTACTCAAAAAGAGGGCACTGCTTAAGGAGGGTGTTCACTTGCTAACATTTGCATTTGTTTTGACCTTAAATGATGCAAGATGTCCCACTGCCTGTCAGGGAAGATTTATATTGTGTATTGCAACCCTCTTAATTGCTACAGTACATCACATGATGCAATACTTTAGGATAGTCTACAGCAGCCTCAAAAAGTATTTGGACATTTGTGTCTTGTGAAAAAAAAAAAAAAAAAAAAAAAAAAAAAAAAAATATATATATATATATATATATATATATATATATATACCATAATTTTAAAAGGGTACTTTTTATGGTAATACACTTAATATAAAGCATTTTATGTAGTCTTTGGACACTTTGCCAAACTTTAGTGTGCTTTTTGGAATTAAGTATGACTTAAAGGGCACCTATTATGAAAAATTCACTTTACATTTTGTTCGAACATAAATGTGTGTTGGTAGTCTGTGAACACAAGCACCCTTTAATTAAAAAAATCCACCAGCTCCTTTTTTAATCCCCATAAATCATAAGCAGTGTCTCAGAACAAGCTTTTTGCAGAATCTATGTGACATCACTTTGCACAGGCCCTGCCTACGACTGTTTAATAGACACTGATGTATTAGCAGAGACCCCACCCTGAGTGAGCTGCACAAAATCTGTCATGTTTACTGCCATGATAAGGCATTCCAGTAAGAAATGTTTTCTTATTAAAGCTATATAAGTTACTCAGTCCAGAGGAGTGAGTGATTTTCTGATTTTATTTTATTGTCTGGGTCATATTAACAGCGTAGACAGCAGTATATGTATTGTATATTGTACTGCTGTCACTTAATACACAGATCTAATATAAATATATTCATATTTCTCAGCAGGGGATTCAAGAGCATCAACAAAGACCCTACTCAATCACCCTCTGCCAACCTGTGAAATCAGGTGAGCCTTCCACCCCACACTCACACCCCTCTCTGGTCCACTCACTAGCTGCCCAAGCTTGGTCCCTGTGTTCCACATCGCTGCCCCACTGCAGGTATGGCTGTGGTTCCGCTGGTCCCACATCAGTTGCATAGAATTGTTAGCACTACACCTTGCCTTGAACCGGCTCAAATGGCGCTTACGAGTCAAGCTGGTCCGAACGGACAACTCAGCGACCGTTGCGTATATCAACCGACAAGGTGGTCTGCACTCGAATTGCATGTCGCAACTCACCTGCCACCTCCTCCTTTGGAGTCAGAATGTCATAAGGTCATTGTTCACATTCCAGGCCTGCTCAACTTTACAGCCAATGAGCTGTCTCGAGCAATGCTCCCAGGAGAATGGCGACTCCATCTCCAGATGGTCCAGCTGATTTGGAGAAGTTTTTGAACTGCTCAGATAAACCTGTTTGCTTTTCCAGAGACCTCTCACTGTCAATTGTTCTACTCCCTGACTGAGGGAACACTTGGCACAGACGCACTGGCATACAGCTGGCCATGGGGCCTACGCAAATATGTATTCCCCCAGTGAGCATTCTTGCACAGGCAGCTCACACAGGGCACTGGTAGGAGCAACACCCATGGCACTTTGGTAAGGATCCCAATTCATCAGTCATGGATGTGACATCGAGAGTGACCGACTGAAACGTCTTGGTTACGTATGGTAACCCTCGTTTCCTAAAGGAGGGAACGAAGACGTCACGTCCTGTCGCCACGGTTGCTTTACCACAGCTGAGCCACAGGGTCACCGGCTCAGCTCCTTGAAAACCTGGTATGCATTGCACCTGCTGCCTTATTATACTCAAGCTGTGATCAGAGGCAGCTGGATGCAATAATTGCATGACAATTTGCATTGGCTCGTTTAGTTTACATTCAAAGTAGATTGGTCTATCGAAGCGACATCCCAATTCGTTAGTCACCAACGTGACATCTCCGTTCCCTCCTTCAGGGAACGAGGGTTACCATACGTAACTGAGACATTTCCTATAAAATTAAACTCAGTAAGGGTCCAGTGTTTTGTAGTATTACTAGTTTCTGGTGACCTGTTACGTCACATATAATCTACAAAATTTTACACAAAATGAAGATACAGATTTGAATTGATAAGATCATTCAGTAGTTTGCTGTGCACAGTAATTGTCATACGGTTGTACAGCTATGAAAAAGATTACATTATAATTACATACAATTACACACTATTATTATTATTATTACATTGAGTTAAAATTTCCAGTGAGAGATAAAGTGTAAGTAAAGGTATGGCTAGTGACACTCCATAAGATGTTCCTATCACAGCTGAGAGCATTTTGTACATATTGTAACCAAGTGTCTTCATCACTTTTCTGTGATGAGAGTCATTGCTGAGACCTAATTCAGATTTCAGCGCAGCCTCTCTTCTCCTTCACTTCACTCTCCCATGGACATTCTTAAGAAAATCTATACTTGTTTTGGAGAGGGAGGGAAGTAGATAAGATCTTCATTGACAACTAAATGACATTGTGTGTCCCTCGATAAGAGATTGCATCTGAGAGATCTAATCGTTTGAAATTCACTGTTGTTAATTACGGGCAAGTAGAACAGAAAGACATAGGCATGGTATGAAGTAACAAAAAGGTCTTGTTATTGGCCTTTGTTTGAGTAATTTGCGGATATTGATCTACGAGGACGTCTGCTAGCCAACTTGGACTGCAATTTATCTATGAGTGGATGCTATGGTTCCCTCATCAAGCCATCTAAAAGACACAATTAGGGTCCATACATTCATAGAGTGGAACAAACCTTTGTGAATTATGGCTTTACGTTATGCAATCAGAATCCTCCTATTCCAGTGGGAGTAAACATAGACCACCTTGAAAAAGAGAAAGCCTGTTTTTGATTAGATGAATTGCATCTACTTTCGGTTTAAACTGTACCATTGTCACCTTTATGATGACCAGTAGGGTTGTAGGGGTGTGTTTGGGGGATTTGTGTAAGCATGTTTTCACAGGTTACATTAACTGTAAATTAAAGCTGTTCTTTACTGTGATGTAACAAATTAGACTACATTAGCATTTTCCCCACAACAGATAATGTTAATTCATAACTCTTTAATTCTGTCATCACTTACTCAACCTCATGTTATTCCAAACCTGTATGGCTTTCTTTCTTCAGTGGAACACACAATGAAAACTTTTGAAGAATGTTCATGCTGCTCTTTTCCATGCAATGAACGTGAATGGTGATCAGGCGCATCCACTCCAAAAATGACAAATAAATAAAAATTACTTGTGCAGTATAATCTAAGTCATCTGAAGTAATTTGAAATGCACACCATTATTCAAAAAAAGCTGTTTAGTCTCATTCATGCTCTTGTATGTTGTATAAAATGTATCACAAAAGGTTGAACATCAGTGCCAAGCAAACATGGTTTATGTGTGACATTGTGATGAATTTAAGCATTCAAATTAAAATTTTATATTCAAATATATTTATTTGAAATAATCTATTAAATAACAGATCATCATAATATATATTTGATCTATTCAATCTAATAAATATATATTCTGATATATTTATTTAAGAATATGTACTTTCAGATAGCCAAATTAGATTTGAGAGCTTTAAGGAAGATTGCCGGTTAATATTTTAATTTAAATGTTAATCAAAGTGAATAAAATGTTTGTCTTTTCCTCATGCTAAGTTGTAATATGAGTTCAAATATAACTGGGATTTTAATATAGTATTTTATTGTCATTATTTCAGCTTTAATTATGTTGAATAGACCAGCGTAAATACCCTTACATCATTAGTGTTTCACCGAAGAAAAAGTTTGGAACAACACGAGAGTGAGTAAAAGATTACAATTTAAATTTTGGGGTGAACTTTCCAAACTGCAAACTCAAAAAAATGAACACCACATAAGAATGCTGGAGCACCTTTACTAATTCAATGAGTGATCAACCCTTTGGTAAACATTTATTGCAGACTTATTCTTTACCCTCTGTTGTTTTTGAAAAAAGAAGATACTAACCACCTCAATCACTTTTTGGCATCACAAAAAAGAAAGAGAGATGCAAAAACAAGGTGCCAAATGATGGAATATTAGATAATTTAGCTGTTTCCTCTCTTCCATCCTAAAAGCACTTGAAAATCGGTTCTTTTTTTCAACAGAGCACACTTGTGAGCATGGCCATGGTTTACAGCAGTGAGGGAAGAAAAAAAAGAACAGAAAAATGGAACAATCTGTGTTTAAGTAAATAATTGAATAAACTCAATTTGGGAAAGTTGGCAGACTGGGTCTAGGTAATGTTTTCACCCTGGTGCTGAAATAGTTTGAGACTGCATCGCACAACATCAGCCTCATCTTGTCAGCTCTGGAGAGCCCTTGAGCATGTTATTAGCTTGGTGTTCGCCTTGCCATTTTCCACCCGAGGCAGATGGGTAATTACCGAACTAATACTCTGATTGAGAGGAATCAGATGCAGTGGCTCACCCAATTAGATGATACATTAGCTTTCTTTCTTTGTAAGCAGCTAATGTGTGAAGCAAAGTGGCATTTCTAAGGGGGTCAGAGTCTCAAACAAGCGGCGAGTTGCAGATTGCGGCACTCCTCTCTTTCTCGCTCTCTCTCTCGGTCTTACTTTCTCTTTCCCTCTCCCTCTCTCCCTCCCTTTCTCTCTAATGGACTAATAGAGTGAAGTCTTCATCACCCGAAAAGCACACAGAATGCAAATCAGGCCCCCCACTCCCAAACAAAAGGAGGCAGAGGATATTCATGTCTGATGTGTCAGCTACAACATCAATTACACTGGAATACACTGGAGCTAATGAGAGAGACACTGTAATTGTAATAATTGTGTTCTTTTGTCAAACACATTGCTGTGCTTGTTGTTTTGGACAGTTGAAGAGTTCACTCTTTATTTTCGATCAAGGAAAAAAAAAAGTTAGGTGAGTAAAAAAAACCCAAACATTGGATTCTCTCTATGTTTTCACAAAGTGTTGGATGAGCTCAAACACACACTTCAACAACAGAATGTCACAAGTCCGTAAAAACCTCAAAATCTCCAGTCACTCATACAATATGTCGCTAACACATGTGGCGCTTTCATCTCCAAAATATTCTCATAACCCTGTTGTAGCAGGAGTTATTAGTGTCTCTGAATGATGCTTGCAGAAGAATTACCACATCTTTATCTTTGTTTTAGCTCGTCTCTGGGTGTAGCCATGCGCTTGATCTCCAGCCAAAACACATTAGAGCACATCTGTCCACTCACGCACGCCACTGCGGCCAACTCTTCCTCGCCATATTTCTGAAGAGCCCTCATTGCTGCCATTGTTCACTTTGTCTGACTATTTGCTCTATTCTCTTCAATTCCCCTCCTGTTGATGCTCGGTGACAGCTTAAAAAAACAAAAAAAAAAAAACAGCATATGAATGCAAAGAACTAAAAAGCTGCATTTTTGGTTGTTTTCTGCAGTTGCTGAAATTGTTTTGTAGTTTGTCAGTTTCAGGAGATGATTCAGTGAAACCGATCTGCGTTGGTTATTTTACTCAAAATCACTGCTTAGAATAGTACATCAATGAAATGCACCTTTGCGAGTGTTTTATAGTTTGGTAAAAACGGATTCGCTGAGGTATCTGCACTGAGTGAGTCATTTCTGAAATGAGGGCAGGAAAATAAGCAGAAGCGTATATGTTTTTGAATGTGTGCGGATTAACGAATAGTTTTGGAACCTGGATGTGAATGTGATGTTACATGGACAGTGGCATCTGGATCTGGACAGCAGACAATGCTCTTACCAGCCATTAGAAAAAGAGTTGATTGTATGGTCATTGCAGAGAGCAGTTAGAACCCTGTGCCACCTGTCACACTGGATAGTGAGGGCTGAGGTTATTCTAGAATATACAGACACGCTACATGATAAGATACAGAACAAATGACAAGATTCCCTCTCAAAACTAACAAAACTGTTTTGTGTTAAATAATTGATTTTACTATAAAAATCTTGTAAATAATGTATCGTGAGACAACATGCCCAGCTATTGACTCTAAATACACACCTTTTGATAGAGTTAAACTACCCTAAAAATGTCATAAGAGCAAAAACATTTGAAAACCAGCCCCGGTCAGGGACACATTTCCTCAGAGCATCCTTTCAGATGAAGCTGCATGATGCTAAATTTTGTGAATTAGTTCATTTTTGGAGTGATTGACAACTCGCAGTGTTAATATCTCAACTAGGATTGTGTTCAACAAGGGGTATGTAATACAGTAAATGCCACTCATCCTAGCATTAGTGAACCTTACTTGCTTTTTATCATAAAAAATTAACAGGCTCTCAGACACAAAAGGGGTGTAGTTGAGACTTCAAGTGTAAAAAAAAGTTATTAGAGGGAGAAAGTGCATTGGAGGTGTCATTATGTGGCCAAATGGCCTTCGTGGAAAATGGTTCGGCACAAAAGAGAAAACCCCCTGAGGGCATACTCAAATATTGTTACCAAACAATGACCCTGAGTGGCTCCTCGCCATGCAAATGTCAACATTCACACTTGGAAACATATGTGTGTTTTATTCCCGACGTCGAGTGCTACCTAAAGAACAATTATTCGTGTAATCTCGTCTGGCGGGACGGCAAAATGGGACGTATTCCTCCCTGGCGGGTAAAAGGAGCTCTCATTATGAAATACAAAGGCTCTGTTATAGATATAATAGAGGCTTATAAAAAAAAGAAGAACTTGGTTTTGTGTTCCATGGTCATGTTTTATTTTTTCATTAATATGTCTGTCGCTTTGATAAAGATCACAGTCAATATTTTGCCATCAGAGTGAGAAGCATGCTGTCAGTAAGAACAGGCGTCTTTTGTTTGGGTAAAATAATCACTCGTGGCAATATTGATGTATTCACAGTAGCCTATATCCTTGAATATGCTGTGTAATTAAATAAAATATTCATAATGTTTTTTTTACAGAAAAGAGTAGAGCAAGTAGGCCAAACATTGTTATTAATTAATAAATATTTAAAGACTAAAAAAGTGACAGTACAGCAGTAGAATACATGGCGAAGAATCCATTTGACACCAAAGACGAGGGGTGCTTACGACATGACACAGTATTTCCCAATGTTCCTGCTGTTTATTGCCTTTTCATTCACAAAACAACCTGAGGTCAGTCTACTCATGTTCGGATCGTACTTCAGCACAGGCAGAAAATCAATAAACACTATTGCCCCCTTCGGCGAAATGTGGTTGTAGAGCATAGGGACACTTCTAGTCTGTGAATCAGAAAAAAAAAAAGAAAAAAAAAACATCTTGTCCAGACATCTCGTAAGTGCCTGGTTTGTTGCTATTGATTTTTCTGTTTATTCTCTTACAATAACTTAACTTCTCTTTTGTGATTCCACAACAGAGAGACCTGTTACTCCTTTCTCATACTGAAATGAGGGCACAGTGAAGAAGTGCCAAATAAATAAAAGAGAGTACTTTTACTAGCTCATGTAATTATATACCTGTATCAGTTCGTGCATTGACTAGAGATGGGGTACTTGGACTTCAAAATGACCCTTTACCAGAAGTTTGATTGACAAATGATCTGACCAATCATAACACCAAATCTACCATTTTTATCCAACAAATAAATGAGACAGGAGAATAGATTAACGTTGGTGTGTACTGATGTCTTTCAATGGTTGAAACAAGATACCTTATGATGTTCATTTATGTTCATTTTGTGCTGTAACTAGTAAAGAAGAAGAGATGATTGATTCGCATGCCGCTTGAACTGAGGCACTACATCGATCTGCCACAAAACGGTATTTACTATTTGGATTTATTAAGTGGTACATTTTGAGTTTCGTTCCAGAAGTAACCTGCTCTGTTTTGTCTGTTGGTACGCTGTCAGTTTTATATTTATTTCACTATGTATTTATCATTGAGTAAGAACATGATGTGTGGCTTGTTGGACGTAGCAAAAGTAACTAAAAATGGCAGAAGGGGGTTTGTGAAGGGTCAATTATGAATGAACATAACTGAACTTGTTGTACAGCTGAATCAACGTCATATGTAACACCAAAAGATAAAATAACAACATGAAAGATAGACAACAAGACCTTAATAAAGTTCTCCCACTCCAACATAACTGGTTAAGGACTTGGATTCGACAAGGTGAACTCGGACGCCAACACATATATTGACCTTAATAGACTGCCTTTGCATCCACACATCCTGAAAGAACTGTTGAAGCAAATTACCTTGCTACAGAAAATACTGAAGTCAAAAGATTATTATAAGAATTGAATAGGTAGTGAAAACCCTATGGACTCCCTGCACAACTGCCATTTTGTTGCTGTATTTCCTACTGAAACAGGAAAATAGGGCAGGATGTGTTATCCATAAAATAAAAAAAAAAAAAAAAACATTGCTTTTAGCCTCATGCTTAAATGCATATATCAAGAGCTATCTAACAGATGACCTCAGCTGACAGATATGGACTAAAAGCCTCAAAACTGATTTCACAGGGTCTTCTAAAGATGACCAATGGATGGTATGCTCACATATCGCCCCTCCCCCTCGTCTTTAGCCCCTCCTGCAGTGAGAGGGCAGGAGGTGTAATTAGCTGTGGGGGGGCTCCTAGCGACCCTCATCTCTGTCTCACCTTGTAGAGATCGCTGCAGGCTATCCTGCATTGACTGCTAATGTCACTAATGAAGGTGTGAAGCCCTGGATTATGACAACATGATCGACTAGCAGGTCTTAACGAGTGGCTGGGGTCTCACCTGAAGTTAACGACTGTATAATCCTCCATTCAGTCTGGGTTATACATAACATAATGATAAAAAAGATAACTGTCCTTCTAATATTCATAGCGCTCTATGAAAGCCCGTATCAAACTGACATTTGTTCTGACAGTTTCCATTTGCTGTCAGTCAGAGAGTCTGAATGTCTGAAGAGTGTCTCTGTTTTCATTGGTTTTCAAAGTTTTTTTTTTTTTTTTTTTCATTTATTCAGAAAAAAAATTGGACCAAGGCTTTGAAATTTAGCCTCAAACATATTTGACATATTAAGCCATTTACTGTGTCACTTACATTTACATACTGTACAATACCATTCAAAAGTTTGGGATACAGTTCAAAAAGTTGTATTTCTTTGAAAGAAATTCTCATTTTTATTCAGCAAGGATGCATAAAATTGATCAAAAGTGACAGTAAAGACATTAATAATGTTACCCCAAAAAAAAGATAAAAAAAGATAAAAAAACGTTCTACTCTATAAAGAATCCTAAACCAAAATATTAAGCAGCACAACTGTTTTCAACATTGATAGTTTAAAGAATTGCTTCCTGAACACCAAATCAGAGACGGTTATAAAAGGATAATGTGACACTGAAAACTGAAGTGTATTATATGTATAAAATTGTTTTTGTCAGTAGAATCATCCTCTGATTATGAAGCACATTCACAATCACAGCTGAACTAACTGACATGAAAAATACAACTCGTAATATCATTAATATAGATATAAATAATTTGTAAGTAAATATTATATTTTAAATCTTAATTGAATTTACTGCATAAATATTATTTCTGCTGATTTAGTTTCATTAAACAGACATGAAAAAAAGCAGATTTTTGTAATATTGCTATCAAACCAGACAGAAAAACAAATGGTACTTCTGATAGATATAGTAGTTTAAAATTGAATATTTGATTACATTTATAACTACTTTGAATTTATGAACAAAAATAACAGTGTGGCTTGCTTTAAAACCCATACCTCTTATGAGGCATATGAGGTCAACAAAGACAGAGGGACATTCTTATTGTTTTAGTGATTATTAATTTGTTTTATTATGTTGATTTTTTATTTATTATTATTATAGGCTGCCATTATGTTCTCTTAATGACTGAGGCATTTTATCCTTTACATATACCTGTAATGGCATCTGCAAGAGACAATAATAGCAGAAAAGAAACACAATTAAGGGGCATATTTATAGAACTTGCTTTATTCAAGAAATTACTTGGTATCTTTTGTCTGTCCACATTAGGAAGCTGTATTATTGCATTCTTTCTGCTTCTTGTGATAGATGTGAGGTTCTAAATTAATTAATGACCTCAACTGCGAATTCAAAAGATGGCCATCACAAAAGCTCCTTCCATGGTAAGTGCAGCTCGGGTAACCGAGCATTCTGCTGCGCCTGTTGTTTCTCCTTCCATTCAACTATAAATTGGAAAGCAATGTTCAGCAGCTCATGGGGTAGGACGATATAATTGTACATAATTGGTGAAAACTGAGGGCAGGAAAAAAAAGGAAAATATTGAAAAGGAAAAACATTAAATTAAAAAGCAGTGCCCTTGTGATTTGTGCCGCAGAGACCTAAAGTTTTTTTCTTCATCCTTCCTCGAAAACGTCTTCTATTGAAATTCTAGAATGTAAGCAGGGTGATTTTTAAAAGAAATTGTCTTTGTCAAGACAAATGAAGTAGCTGCAGCAGTACTGACTGCTGATGCCAAACTGGCCTAGTTGAATATTACGAAAACAATTCTTTATGGTGAACACAAATAGTCAAATAAAATGTGGATAAATAAATAAAGAATCAGTTCTTTATATATTTAAAAGTAGATCCATTTTGCAGATCCCCCTTCTGACCCTCTTCTTCTCGTATTAATGCACTTCATACCACTGGACAAAAATAAAAAGCAGCAACAAAAAAAGGCCACAAGGCCTTTGGTGGTCTAACAATAACCTTTCTTTCCATTCCAAATGCAAATGCATTAATGATCATTGTCTCAGTCCTATGACAGGTATCAATGCACATTGCTCATTGATAATAGAGCAGACTGAACAGCACTGAACATCTTGGCACAGTGGCACCATCTCCCTAAGACCCTGCCTGAGGCATCACATGACTCCAGAAGGTCAGTATCTCCCTCCCTAAACCAGTCTACCAACGACTGCTGCATGATTCAAGAGTACGCCACGCAACAAGGTACAGCGCTTGCCGAGTCCCCCCAGACTTTGCTCGCAAACTTATGGAAGAGGCAACTCATCATCCTTCGGCTCTCCGCATAAACGGAAGCCCCTTCGCTTGAAAATTACTTACAGCTAGAAAATAATTGGTCTCAAAGGGCATATCTGCGGCTGACTATCAGGTGTGATTCGCCACTGTCACGTCTGCACTGACCCCAGCCCGTGTGCCACTGTGCCAAGAAAGCCACGCATTGTGCGTCTGCGTATAAACAGACAGGAAGCACAAAGGATATGTGGACGGCTATGTTGTATTCAAAGCACATGTGGGTCTGGATGGTCTTGGTTCCTTTGTCTGATCTGAAGCTGAGTGGTTGCCAAGATAAGGAGGCTCCAAGATTTTTCCTCTCTTTGTTCTTCGTCTTATTGATACGTTCCAGTATTTTTTTCCGTTTCCATTTTTTAATGGTCCCTTTGGGAAAGACGCTCCACGCTATGAAGAACAAAAACTGAGCATTGGAAACGGCACTGTCCTGTTTGAATGCTATTAGAGGTGGAATTATTCGCACCTTAAAAGAAATCTGTTTCTATATTTACAACAATGTCCCTTCTGAAGCACCATTGAGCAGCTCCGACAACTTCATCTTCAGCGTCATTGTGCACTCAGAGCGACCCTGAAAGCTCTAACGGCTCTGGTGTCGGACACTCTCACAGTGCAGAGCAACACAAAGGCCTGAAGGTGTGAGTAACACGGCTCACAAATGTAAATGAGTGATGGAAGCCCTTGAATGACTGCCACTATAGGAGGAACCATTAAGGAGACGGGCCAAGAGCATCTTCCCAAGCGCATCCCATCCATCCCTCTGTTTTTCTGTGTTGGTTCTCCTTGCGTCTTCCAGCGTACCCTGGCCTCCCCCAATTCCCCATCCTCTCTCATTGTGTGAAGCGCTCCTCCCTCCCCAGACAGAAAGCTCTGAAAGCTTCCCCATAAGACAGTCCCATTCTCCAGTATCCCCATCATTTGCTTATCTAAGTGCCATCCTCTGTTTACCAGGAGTGGCGGACAAGTGGTTCTGGGTACCGGAGGGGGTAGGTGGTGGTGGTGGGTGGGGTTGTTCAAGGAGACGTTGTGGAGAAAATGAGTCTGACAAGAAAAAACTGGCAACAATGAGCAGACAAGTACTGTGGATGCACGCATACTTCACATATGCAGGTACTTTGTGTACACAGGGCCGCCCATCTTAGTGAGCTGCTCTCTGTTGATTTTATAATACCCCCTCATTTCCTTTCTTGTGTGGAGCACTCTGTTGTTATACCCATTATTCCCTTTCCAAGAGCTTTCTCACATCCTCGCCCATCATTATGGGATTCGAGTGCTGTTTATGCGCTTTCATTTTCAGACGAAGATCTTAATAGATTGAATTGATTATCCCTCACACAGTGTTCATACTCCAGGGCCTCATCTACGATTTCCAAGACATTATTCGCTCTGAGCTGTGAAGGGTTATTTGATAGAAACTTATCATCTACTTTTCAAGACTGTTTTGTCCTTTTCAATTTCCTTTCAATTGCATGAACCTTTTTAGTAATCATGTTATGCGATCTGAGTTGGGGTGTCTCTTAAAAGGGGAAGTCACCCAGTATGAAAATTCATCCTCACCCTTATGCCATTCCAAAATTGTATCATTTCATCTGTACAACACAAAATTTGACATTTGGCACAATGGTCATGCTGCTCTTTTCCATATAGTACAAGTAAAATGAAAGGTGAACATGCACTGTCAGGGTCCAAAATAAAATAATAACACACAAACTTAAATGGTTTCAAAATACTTTTTTAGACTTTCGAAGCAATACAATAAGTCTGTAATAATGAAAATACTGGAATTGCCAATATTTAAGTGAAAATCTTCCCCTCAAAGCAATACATATTCAAATTAGGTGTATTAAAATTAGTTAAAAGGCACAAGTAAACAAGTATTTGATATTAAATCTGGCATCACTGGGTGCTTTCAAGCCAACTCGTTCTCAGGATAAATTTTGTACAAATTTGTGTTTCACGTGAAAACATAATTTGTAACAAAACTACTGTATCCCCAACCTTAAACATAATGGTCAATGGGGCATGAGCAGGTCATAGGAAAAGAAACCAATGAGACTGTACTAAATTCACATAAATTTGCTAACAATTTGCCAAGAGACTTTGAATATTACACCTCACAAACAGCATGGAATTACTCTATATGACTCATAAATTGCATACAAATTCATGAGAAAATTTAGTAACCCTCGAGAATGAAACATACTATTCACTAACTCTCTCTCCACCCTGATCTTCCATTAATGAAAGGTTTTACAGTTTTTTTTTATAATAAATTAAAAAAAATATATTAGGTTGCTGCGGGGTCTTTTCGATTATATTGCAGTATTCCCAATGCACCGGGTTCATGACGCACAATCACCAAATGTATTCATTACGGATCTTAACAATGAACGTAAATCCACCATGTATCTTTTTTTAAGTGGGTGGACCTGCAAGCTGCGGGTCCACATGTGATCTCATGGCTCATGAATGGTTGAGACAGACCCCATGTCACCGCCCTGACCCCTCCCTCCTAAGTGGGCAGGGCCATGAACTTTCCAATTACAACTCGAAATACAGGCGTCTCTGTGTCATTTCTTTCTCAGGCAGTACACAAACTACACGTCCCTCTGCAACCGTCTCCCAGCAGTGTAGAAGAGCACAAATCTAGACTGATTTTAAAATTCAAAACCCACAACAGGAATATAGCGAAGTCTTCTGTTTGTCTGTGTTTCTCCAAAAGTCTCCTTTGTGAACTTCGCATCAAAGCCCTGAAGAACAAAAGCGGCCAGCCGCCTGACAAAGACAAGAGCGGATGGTATGTGGAGCCATCTGTTTTGGAGGACACCCAAAATCTTGTGTATGGGCCATACTTAGCTATCCCACAATTCCATTCCAGGAGTGCACTAGCCTCCTATTCACGCACTGGGCCATATACTGCCCATCTCTTGGCTGGCATTTTTTCCCTGTTACAATTAAGTAATTTATTCCTTTCTTCGCCCTCCTTTTTAATGAATCCAAGCCACAAACAAGCCCCAGTTGCTCCTATTCAAGGCTCGTGATTGCATCTGGCAGTAATTGCTGCAAAAGCTGAAGTGGGAGCAGGATGGAAGCACATTGTTTTGGGGGTAATAGGTGAAGACCTGCCTCTCTTGACCTGTAATACATTAGTGTCAGTGAACATTTGGCAGCCCTCAAATGATTAGCAATGAAGATGAATTGAGAGGGAAAAAAAGAAAAAGAAAAAGAAAAAAAAAGGTAGAAAATCTGCCTCATCTGAAACACTGGAGCCCGCATACATTTGCATGCTGATTAGTTGTTCTTTTGTCTGTGCTCCTAATTATTATGACACATAATGTCTTCATCATGCAAGATTCAGATCTGTCTTGTTCAAAATTTATGTAGGGAAGGGGGGGGGGCAAAAAAACGTTTATTGATTCTACATGGAAGTACGTTTTGTTGTGCTTGCTTTTGTTGTGCGTTCTCCTTTTTTTTAATGTTTCCCATTAATTGAACACAAATTGGATTGCCTCCGACTAGTGCGTTTTTAGAGCAAGTTTTGAAAAATCATATTTGTTTTGCTCTTGTTGACAAACACGCAGGTAACCTCCTCACTTCCTGCTTGTGTAGATATGCATTTGGCTCCTTTTTTAGCATCTCTGGCAGGGACGCCGAAGCCTAATGCGTCCTGGAGCTTCCAAGAGGTGCGCGAGGTGTGCTGAAAACGAGACAAAAATGAGAACGTCATTTGCTGTTATGTCTTGCCGGGCACCTTGATGACACATTTTAGATGAATTTATTTTGTATTATCATTTCCTAATTCTCGCAGATCGCTCCATTTACAGATATGGGGGATAAATCTCCAGATTAGAGATTATGCTGAGTGCCAGATTTTGGAATCAGGGTGTTAAGGCTGTATGTCTTCATCTGGCAGGGTTGGACGTAGACGCTTTTAGCAGCAGCAGACAGGTCTGAGAGGTTCATGCCGTTTGCGTCATTAAGCACAGCCTCGGTGATTGTTGTTTTTCTCCCAAAAAATTCAGCATGTAAGAAAAAAAATTGGTATTTAACAAAGGATTCATCATTAACTTGAATAATTCAAATAAACAACCTATCTTTGTAAAATTATCAAATTGTGTGTCCATAATATCATAAGTTTAATTGTTTAGACGTTGTTTAGACAACAACATAAAGACATACAATTCCTTCTAAGATGAAATAAGACATGGTCTGATATGGCTGCCAAACTCTGGAATAGCATTCCTGATAACGTTTGGGGTTTAGATGCACTCTCTCTGTTTAAATCTAGATTAAAGACACATTTCTATGGCCAAGCATTCAAATAATGCATCTCATAATCTTGCACTTATTTCTGATCAAATGCACATTATTATTTTTTTAGCTTGGGTTAAACAAATCAGTTTTACTTGGTTTGAACAGCAGCTACGCTAAATATCTCTCTATTTGTTTCTCTGTTTCTGCCATAGCTACACAGTTAAAAATAAAGGTGCTTCAAAAGGTTCTTCACAGCGATGCCACAGAGGTTCCACAAAGAACCAGTCAGTCAAAGGTTCTTTAAAGAACCATCTCTTTCTTACCCTTTCTATAATCAAAAGAACCTTCTTTCACCACAAAGAAACTTTTGTGAAACAGAAAGTTTTTCCAGATGTTAAAGATTCTTTATGGAACCATTTAAGACAAAAAGCTTCTTCTATGGCATCGTGAAGCACTTTTATTTTTAAGAGCGTAGGATTTACACAAGCTTCAGTCTGGATCCAGAACACCTGAGAAGAGATGATGCCAACCCCTCAGAGGAGCTCAGACGATGCCAACTCTGAAACAACAAACAGAACTAACAAACATTGCCATGAATTTGATTGCGTCATATAATAATTGCCGTTAATAGTGTTCATCGTCTGTTTGATTACATCTTTAATTGATTTTCCATACATTTCTGCTATATGTCTGACATAGACACCATTGATAAGCTACTACTAAATATATTGTAGAAACGTAATTTTCTTTAATGCTGCTTTGCAATGATTTGTATCATGTAAAGCACTATAAACTAGAATTGAACTGAACTGCTGAGAACTGGAGACACTAGATTGACGTCTTTTCCTCAGGACAAACATTTGAAAAGCAGAAGACTCAATTTGTTCTCCATCTCATCTAATTTGTTTCTAAGTGAAATCATTGGAGGTATTAAATGCCTCATTTGTGCTTGGTCTTTTCTGTGAGTCACTTAGAATATGATAAAAGGCTCAAGAGGTCCGACATGGTGAAATAATTAACTCATCAACTTCAGTGCGGTCAGTTCGTCTTTGTTTTTAATCATGAGATCCGAACGTTGCATCCTCTCTCAGCATGTGGTTCTTGCTGGAGATCTGACAGCAGCAGAATGTGTGACGGCGTGTGCTGCAGGAGACAGCAGAGGGAGCTCAACAGACCAACCTCAGCTCCTCTTCACATGCATGCATTCTACCGCACACACATTTTAGATATCAAATCAGGAAACCATGATGTAGTGTCTTTTTTTTTTTCAGGATTCTCTGATAAACAAGAAGGTTGATGTACAGCATTTGTTGAAACTACAAATATTTTTTTAGCATTGTCTTTACTGTCACTTTTAATCAATATAATATTGTTATCAGTTGCATCCTTGTTGAATAAAAGTATCAGTTAACCTCCAGAGGGGTAAAAAATATTACAAAGCCAACCTTTTGAATGGTAATAGATGTGTATATACACATACTATATATAGACATGATAACAGGCCAATTATACCTATTAATTTATTCAAAATATGCATTCAAATATTTGATTTACATAGACCTCTTTTATGAAGAGCATATTATTAATTTAAATAACAAATAACGCCATTCATTGCCTATTAATGTTAGTGTGTGTGCATATATATGTGTGTGTGTGTCTGTGTGTGTGTGTGTGTGTGTGTGTGTGTGTGTGTGTGTGTGTGTGTGTGTGTGTGTGTGTGTGTGTATGTGTGTGTGTGTGTGTGTACAGTATGTATGTATATAGTTCCCTTTAGCCCAACATGCAGAAAAACGGGGAGTGATTTCATGGAGAGAACTACTGCCAATCCTCATGAGTGTGTGTCAATGTAAATAAGGTTAGCCCTGGTATTTCAATTTAGTGCAAAACTAAATAATAATTGTTACCATTTTTTATTTTTTTTTTCCTAAGAATCTATATTTATAGTCTGTGAACTTTTGAATAATAATTAACCTGTTTATCTAAACTGTAAGAAAATATGCAATTTTGATTATATTTTTTTGTTATACCATGTCCACCTTTTTAGTATCATTCAATTTAAACTTCTTAAAAATGGTAGAACTAAACTTTCTTCCTTTTGTCCCTTGGACTCTCTTAAATGTCATTAACCATCATGCAAAATGTAAGGATCAAACTTAATATTTGAAGTTGTGATTCAAATCAGTCTAAGCATCTTGAATATACTGTAGCAGATAACGGTTCAGCATGGTTCATTGGATGTACATCCTAAGATCTGCACACTGCCGCTGCTCCGTCCCCGAGGAATGGTGGCCCTCAGACGTGCAGAGGCGCAGGGGTAGTGAGGAGCGCTAAGTCTGCAGCTACGTCAGCCAGTTAATTTGTTTACTGCCGGCATTTAGCCATCCGACTCACTCCAGGGGCACCTGAACACTTGGTAAAGACAATAATTATCCGGCCCACTGGAGGACACACACACACTCACATCCCTGAATGCCGTTCTTTTTTTAACTAAGCTTATTAACTGTTCAATAGATTGTTATGCATGTTTTTTTTTACAACTTCAAAAACACAGCGTGCCAGAGCGTACTCTCAGAGGGCCCGCAGTGCTAACCGAGCGCATACCGCTCCTTGTTCCTCTCATGAAAAGGTCTTGTTGCAGTTGCAGTCCGTGAAATGTGCTTTATTTGATTACTTGTGCTCCACTGTACTCATTTCTCCATGTGACTCGCTTTACCGTCAAGAGACTTGGCTCTCGCTAGAAAAACATGTTTCAAACTATTAGCAATTGTTTACAATTTTCAGACTGACACTTTGTATGGGTAAAAAAATTTCATAGAGTGATATGAAACCCTAGCACAGCAACGTGTTTCAGTATATTTCAGTGTTCACCTGTGAGGGGAAAAAAATTACAATTAAGTTTGAGTTGTAATTTAGACAATTGTGATAATTACCCTTGCCATTAAAAATCGTATTACAAAGTACAAGTGTGACCCCTTTAATTAGTTACAGCAAACTCAAACAGGGAATCTGATAATACGTCAATTTCCCTGAAACAAAACTTTTTTTTCAACTTGTAGAGTCCATGAAGTCATCAAGGAGTGCTGTTACATGAGTTTGAAAAAGGCTCTGAATGAGGTTATTCATAATTTAACTTAATTAGGATGGATTCCTTGACTGACGGATTATCATACACACTTGAGAATTTCAATCCAATGGCAAGCTGAGAGGGAGGCAAATGTAAAGGTTTGTGTGGCATATTTGAAGCCATTTAAATAAGAATATATACTGTAGCACAAAACAATATAAATCTCAAGATTTATGTTGAATGTCTCATTAACCATTATGAGAACTTTTATCCAAGAGCAAATATAGTAAATTGGCATTTTAAATATATAAACTGTTAGAAGTTGATAAGATTTTTTAAATGTCCAAGTCTCACCCAGACTGCATCATTTCATTAAATATTTAATTTTTTTAATATTATTTAAAAAATAAATCAATAAATAAAATTACAATATTCAGCTGAATCTGAACAGTAATTACTCTGTACTGTTGTACTGTTTAATGTTTTTGTAGAAACTGTGATATATTCAGGAATATTTGACAAATAGAAATTTCAGAAGAACACTACTAAACTAAAAACATTTAATAAACCTAAATACAACTTTTTATAAAAGAAGCATACTGTAAGATCAGACCGAAAGTGTGTAGTCTAATTACATTATACATTAAATCATATAATGCATTTTAGAACACGAATGCAGAGAATATATAGCTTTATATGCAGAGAACATACACTTTCGGTTAATAGCATGCTAAACTGTTGGTCAAAATGCCAGAGTTTATCCTTGATGCACAAAGCCAGCATACAGGGCCTTAGCAGTACTCAGAGCAAATGCATTTCCCAAGGCCTGGTCTCCATTGACTTCAGCTTTTAAGTGTTCTCCACATTATCCCTGCTCAAGCAGCTCACACAACAAACAACATTGTGGCTAACCCTCAGATACTACAATGACTACATATTGAGCACGAGTGAGCACATGGGCTGTGATGGAGTGAATGGATAGATACTGAAGTAATGACCTCAGAGGCATCTTTACAGTCAACACTAATTGATACCCAAAACCACCTGTACAGATCAGATAATGTTTTCTTGACTGTCTCAGTTTCCCATGGTGATCCACAACATTATAAGTATGTGATAATTTGATTTGGTGTGCTGATAATAATAATACTGTTTTAAAAAAGCTTGGAGGATAGTAGAAAAGCTTCAAAGCTTCTACTTTTCTATAGAAGAAAGTAAGTCACACAGGTTTGGAACAAAATTAATAAATGACAACAAAATTTATCAGTTTCGGATTCTGTTCCTTTAAAAATAGTAGAATATATAAAAAATTAAATGATGTATGTTTGATCATTAAACATGTGACTATAATTATAAACATACAAACAAATGCAACACTATCAGACATTCAGTGGAGGACGAAAAACAAATTCAGAGGTTCTGACATATAAAAAGTCCATAAATTACTATAAAAAAGTCCTTTTTATAATAATTTATAAAAAAAGTCTATCAATTATTAAAATGCAAAGACAAAATAATAATGTGTTGTCCATTTAGGATGGTTATTAGGAGATACGCCATCCCTCTGCTATTATTATTATTATTATTATTATTATTATTATTATTAATATTATTATTATTATTATATTTTTTAATTGGGGAAACCTTTTACTGTTGCATACAGCTTTCTTTCCTTTGCCAGTCATTTATTAGTATTACAAACAGAAGAAAAAAAAAGGTGCTTGAAAGTTCCAAAGCATTCTCACAGTTAAAAGTATCATGGGAGAGTGTGTTTTCTTTGAGTCTCACGTCTCCTCTTGCACCTCCAAGGCAGCGTAATTTGAGGTTGAGGAAGGTGGAGCGTAAAACATGGAAGCTGCCCATTTTCCTCAGGATGATGAAAATTGATCCAACATTTCATATCATAACTGTCATATTATTTTCATTATTCCTGCCTGCAAGAATGTGGTATTAACACTAATGCAAACTCAGGTAAGGTAATTGCCACTAATGGATGTGAAGGACTCTAAAATTGGATGTCATTAAAGCCGTCAACACATTCTCTGGATAGTTCAATTGTGTGGCTATGCACTAAAAGAGCGAGAGGGTGGTAGAGAGAAAGAGAAAGAGAGAGACAGACAGTGTGAGTATTAAACATATGGCAGTATGGAGAAAAGAGGTCAGAACAAGCAAATTGAGGTTACATATGTAAGAAACTTTCAGGCACAAATCGCACGTAATAAGATTCTTACTCACAGCTCACATCTATGTGTTTCAAGGTAATTTGATGGGTTTTTTTCACTTACAGGAAAGAAATAGCCACACTGTTATCAGCGTGAAACTATATGCTGTTAGCAAAACCTAAAACATGGAGGAAAACACATGATACACAAGATGCTCAGACTTGTTTTTCTTTTTAAAAAGAAAATCTGCAGAGTACAACCACACTGTTAAAGGTTTGCAATTTCTACAGAAAAATACTGTGAAAAAAATCCAACAGTAATAATTAACTGATGAACTATAAGCATTATATTATAGTTGCATTATATGCAACTTCACTGTGAAATTCTGTAAAATGTATAGTTTTTGAAAGTTAAAAACTATGACTTATCATGTGATTTACAGTAAAAGAAAATAAATAAATAAATAAATAAATAAATAAAAATATATATACAATTCCAGAGGGCCCTGGGTGATTATATTTTGGGTTAGGGTTAGGGTTAGGGCAAGGGTTAGGGTTAGGGTTAGCGTTAGGTTAGGTTGGGGTTAAGGTTAGGGTTAGGGTAAGGGTTGTTTGTTCATATTTTTGTTGTCATGGTTATTGCACTTTGTTTTATACAGTAGATATGTATGTTGTGCTGATGATATAAGAGTACTGTTTTAAGAACAGGCTTCTTACGTCAACCAATAATTCATCATTTGAGTTTATTGTACCATATGTTTGTGGTGGTTATAGATACATTTTACAGTACAATGCAGGTACTGTGGATTAGTATATTAACAATCATTAAACAATATCACTAGATAGAATACAGATTCAGAATTTGCAGAACACGAGACACTGTCACAATATTTTTACATTATATTTTTTCCAAACAGAGCTTTTTTTTAATTTTTTTTTTTTTTAATTTGACAGGATATGTATCCTTTAGATTATGAGTAAATACTCTTTGCAGATTAAAAGTAATGTAAATGCTGTTTCAAAATATATTTGTGTGTATGCATGCGTGCGTGCATGTGTGTGTGTGTGTTCTGTGAAAGAAAAAGTTTGGAACATCATGGGAATAAATGACGTTTTGGATTAACCATCGCTTTAAAAAGGCAACTTCAAAACGTGTTTTTTGAACATGCATGTTCATATTTGCATTCCGACTATTAAACATGTCACTGCAACACTGTCAGACATTCAATGGAGGATGACATAAAAACTACAGCTATTAAGTGAAATCGATATCTTATATGAAACAATGAACGGGAATTATACAACTGGATAAACCATCTGAGTGTAATTAACAATCTAAGCGTTTTGATTAGTGCCACACCAATGTCATATATCTCCCAATTAAACTTCCCGCGATCCCGCAGGTCACGCTAATGTCATTTCTTACCTGTATTTTGCTTCAGCACACATAAAAGACAAGACAGTGATCCCAAGTTTTGCTCTGCCTCTTTCAAATCACAGTATGACAGCTATAAATTAAAGCATCATCCTGAGAGAGAAAGAGGACCATAAACAATGATTTTCAGTCGCATTTGCGCTTTTTTTCCCGTTGCTTAAAAAACAAGGATGAGGTAAATGGCAGAGGAGTGAGAGTTAACCAGAGACCTCTCCGACTGCTCCTCAGAAACGACTCGTGAAGGGAGATAATTGACGAGAGTGAAAGAATGGATCTTTACTCTTAAATAACAGGATATGCGGTAACCTGCACATTAAGGTGCTCATAGCCAGTTAGCTGCTGATGACAAAAGGTACACGAGGCGAGTATTCTACCCTGTCAGGAAGAGGCCACTGCAAAGTGTGCTCCGATATGTCTCCTATTCATCTGCGGTGGGTAATTACTTCAAACCCTATATTACCATGGTAATGAGACACTAGAGCACTGTCAACCCTTGCCAAGCAAAAACAAGGTGATCTGCAAGAACTTCAGACTGATCTTTTGTCTGTTGGCGGGGATGAGCTGTCTTTCAGAACAGTGTGTTTTGGGAGAAAGGAAAAGATTTTCTCACAATTTCTTCCTTTCATTGTTAAGATGCTGTGCGCATGAATAACTGTTTTGACATGACGACAGTAAAATCAGTTGTGCATTGTTTATAATCTGACCTCTTTTTCTTGGTCTGTTTATCATGAGCCGTAATAGTCTACTCATTGGACCAGTTGTATTTGGAATAAAAGGATTTGTTTAGAGTGTTGGAACAAGTTATGAATTCATTAAGATTCTACATATTCCAGTGCTTTGTGAGGTTGCTGGTTAGCATGGCCCAGATTGGATACTGGAACTGTACTCTATCTATCTATCTATCTATCTATCTATCTATCTATCTATCTATCTATCTATCTATCTATCTATCTATCTATCTATCTATCTATCTATCTATCTATCTAGATAAAAATGCTTTTCTTCATTGATGACCATTCAAAATATATTCTGACTAAACACATTTTTTTTTTTTTTTTGCAAGCAACAAATAGAATATAGCACACATGCCATGTTTTATGAAACTGCTTATTCATCTTCATGTTTCATTGATATACAAATTCAGTAGAAATGATATACAGTATATATATTTTTTTCAAGAAATTATTTTATTTTAAAATTTGAATTACTTTTGCATCACAGAAAATATGTCATCAAATGCAGTGAAAGTTCATTAAAAAACTTTTCACTAAATGTTAGGGTTTAAAAAAACCTTAATTGCTAAAAAAATTTTTTTCTTTTGTTAAATAGTGTGTTTTTAATTAGTCATATATTCTGGCTATATATTTCTGAAAACAAAATTACATATATGAACAGACCAAATAGCACACAAGCCGTATTTTACAATAACTTTAAAATTACATATTTTATTTATTTTTCTATTTTAAATTATTATTATTATTTTAATTTTAAAATAATGTTTTGGATGTTTTAAAAGGGATTTATTTATTTTTGCATCATAGATAAGTTACAGAACAATGATGGTCTAATGCAGATAAAAAGTAAAAAAAAAAAAAAAAAAAACTTCCGCAGTGGTTTATATGTGTTACCATAGCTTCAATGAACAGCATCAATAAGGACTTATAGTCCAAGTACAAGTTTTAATAAAAGCTTATATTTTTGCACCCTTATGTTAAATCGCTTTTGTTTGTTAGTTTTTTTATCCTCCAAATTTTTCTAATTTTTATCTATTTATTTATTTATTTTTAAAGGGATAGTTCACCAAAATTTATCTCTCAAATGGACCTTTGACACTCTATCTACAATCTCAATTAGGAGTGTCAACGGTCCACTTGAGAGATGGGTGGTGGTAATGCACTTATAAGTCTGTTATCCGCCATAAAGCAGAAGAAGAAGAAGAAGAAGAAAAAGAAGAAGAAGAAGAAGAAGAATGCCTCATGCCTTGGTTGTGAAGCGTGTTCACAAGAGTTGTAACAGTTCGTACATTGCGTGAATCAGAGGTAAAAAACAACAACAATATAAATACTTTTCACTTTCTTGCACAGACCGATCATTTTGTGTCTTTACACATCAATGTATCGTCACAAGCCGCGGGATTTAATATGGATTTGTCTGTACATGTTGTTTTTTACTCTCATAGATTCTGTTACCATTTGCCATGCACTGTATGACTGAGAGACTCCAACGACTGAAGCTTAAAATCATAATTTGTGTTCTACTGAAGAAACAAAGTCACCTACATCTCAGATACCCTGGGGGTAAGCAGATAAACAACACATTTTCATTTTTGGGTGAACTATCCCTTTAAGTGTGACACTCTAGACACTTCTCAACCTTTCCTCTAGCAAATTATCTGCTTGTATTAAAGATCTCTACCCGAAGAAGTGGGCTCAATATTATGATAATTTTCCTTCAAATCTTCCTAATAATAATAATAATATACAGAGGGATGAACATGACAAGTAAGTTGGAGTGCATTGAATCTCAGGTTACACCGGCTAAATAGCAAGTGAATGTTAGTCCAATAAAAAATTCAGCTGAGTAAATAAAACATCAGTATCTCCAAGCTCTGCCAGACACTGGGGATCGTGTGCGCATCACAAGCAGATCTGAATTTGCTGTGACAGATAACCTGTCCCAAATGTACAGTATGTGTCTATGTCTGCCTCCTCACACTGAAATAAACGAACAGTTGTATGTAATGTGTAAGTGCTTAATATTGAGATGAAATTTTGAAATCACGATAGTTATTCCTGCTACAGGAAACTTTTTGTTAGCGATATTTAAGGAAACAATAGTCTAAGACAACTGTAATGCAATTGGCTTTAAAATAATTCTGAAAAAAGATTATCAGTGATTCAGCTGAAGGTACAATTGTGTTATTTAAAACACTTTTGCAACGTTTAATTTGTTATCAGTGGTGTAGACAGTATTGTTTGAGTCATTTGAAATCGCTTTCATTATGAGCATGAACAGATCAAGCTTTAGATATGACATACCCAGAATTGTTTCACACAAGATGGCTTACAATAGCTAAACGTGTATTTTAAAAACCTGTCCTTTGTGTGTCCTTTTCACACACATATAATGACATGAAAAGACATGTACCAGGTGAAGGTTAAATAAAGAATTAGATTAAAAAAAAAAAAACACTGTGTATAATTACTGGCCCCAGTTAATTTCTGGAGCACTAATGGAAGCACATGGAGGGGTGAAATGTCTTGGTTGCATCATTTTATCTGCTATATTTTCACTGAATCTCTCTGTATCTTTGTCAAAAACAACCCACTCTGTCCTGCCGACTGTATCGCGTAATTATCCCTTATTGTTGATCACATTCTACATAACATAAGTTCAGATCTGGAACAAGACAAAGCACAGACACTGAACCCATCAGGCTGAAAGTGGTTAAATTGTGACATTGTTTATCGTTTCTCCGATCACAAATGCAGATATGGTTTTATGTTTATGTGGTGCGATGCAACGCAATGCATAAAAAGACAGTATATGCCATTATAATACGTAAGCATGTCCCCACTGGATGCAACAGATGCCTCATTTTGTAATGGGTTTTATTGGTTTTGTCTCGTCGCACCGGACACAGCATCACAATTTGGTAAGGGGCGTAACATTTTTAGTAACACGTTTTAGTACTTCTAAATTATTTTATTTCTATTTCTATTTTCTATTTAAACACTGCATGCAAGATGCATATGTTTGGAGTAAATAGCATAGAATGTGATAACAAGCTGAAAGCATCAATTGTGAACCTGAAGAAACGATTTGTAATTTTTGAAAAATTAGTAGGAAATGCTCAATTCTGGACTATTTCTCACACAAAGCAAATATACTGCTTTTTATTTATTTATTTGTTTATTTTGTACATTTTGGACGTTTCTCAATCTAGAAGCTGCATGTTTACATTATTTTTTAAAGCTCTATAGTAAAGTTTTGTTTCTGAAATAAGGCCACCATACATTCATCCATTACTCTCTTTACAGTGCATAGACACACACACAGACCCTCCTTCACACACAACCAGCTTATGGCTAAAACAGTTCGCCTCTGTGTCCACACTGGACCGTCCCTAGACAGGAATCCAATTAAGCAGCTCTGGTTTATCCTCATCCGATCCTTTTTTCTCCAGCACAAGTGAGGGGAGCGAGGGGCCACTGAAGCAGGTTTTCTTACAGCAGGAGTGGGACACAGGCCCACCAGCTCGAGGTCTGTGATCTCAATGCACAGGGCTGCCATGGGCACATTGAAAAGAAACAGAGAGAGTGGGGTTGATTGATACAGACGTCACATTGCAACCCTGCATTAGTCATGGGTTTGTGCATGAATGCACACATTTGCAGGTTGAGACTGTATTATTACAAAGAGGTTTGAGTGATCACTGACCCCTGTATCTCATGTCTCTCAAACCTCACCTCCTTTTGGCATGTCTGCCCTACACTACCCCCAAGGCCTGCTGTCAGCGGGGATCCTTCAATCCTGAGCTCAGCAGAACCTGCACCAGGACCTTCTCAGTTCAGTGGGCCAAGGTAGATAAGACAACAGGGTGCCACAATTTGCTGCATCTCTATATCAGATCAAATTGACATGGAGTGCAGCAGTTAAAAGATCTGAGAGCATCCTAGTCCAAGCTTAGAGAACTCGTAAATATTCTGTTTACATTACTAGTTAAGCTCAGTAGACAGATTGTGTGGCATGATGCGTATTACCACAGAAGGTAATTTCCTCTTTTCAGCAACAACTAGAAAGTGTACAGTGAGGTATTTAACATATTGTAGATCTAAATGGAGCCACTGCATAAACATCTTAAAAATATATATATATTTTTTCATATTGATTTTTTAGGTGTTTTAAACGTTTTTTTTTTTTTTTTAAGCATTATTTTTTAATTTTACGAAATCTATTTAAACTTAGCGGATAATGGCAGACAATTAACAGAAGCTTTTGCATTTTCCTAGAAGGTGTTTTTTTTTCTCTCTTACAGTGTATAAACTCTTACAACACATTCACAATAATTTTCCCCCTGAATTGCCACTAAGATGCAATTTCCATCACATCTCAAATCACCATTTATTCTGTGTAAAAAAAAAAAAAATGAAATTTTCAAATGAAGTCCTTAACAAATGTTCACGAGGAGATTGTTTATGTAATCCTGTCAATCATATCACAAGGGTATATGAGCAGCCGCTCGCCCTCATTCCCCTAACAACTCTTCCGGCTTCCCTCCTCCTCCCCATCATCACCATGATTCTAATATCCATTAAGTACTTATTCATTAATTAAATGATCCAGGAGAAGCTTAGAGCCTGAATCTTGCGCTCAAGCCTCTCTGTTACAGACAGTAAGCCAAATCTGTTTACTCACATCACATAAGGATTATATGGTCAGGCGAACTCGTGAAACAGTTCATGAAATAAAATTCCAGAATCCTTTGTCTTGATGATGTATCTTTCATGAATACTCACAATTAATATTTTCACCTTTTTTTTTTTTTTAAATGAGGCTTGATTGGAAGATACATACTATAAAATATTAGGTAACACTATATTTTTAGGGGTCCTTGTTACATGTGTTACATGTACTTACTATTATAATAACAATAAATTATGCATAACCAAACCCTAATCTTAAGTACATGTAATTAATATTACTCGGTTTTTTAATGTTAAATTACAATGCTCTGTTATTCCAAAATATTCTATTCATTGTGTTATTCTGTACTACAAAAATAAAAATAAAATAAAAAATCCATATTATTACTTTAAAAAGTAAAGTGAAAATATAGGATGATTACAAAAAAACTTTCTAATTTATACTAAATAAAAATCCACCTTGTTCCCAAATGTTCCCAAATGTGAAGAAACCATATGAAAAAGGAGTTAATGAATGGGAAATAGCCCAAAATTGTTCATGACATTTATTTTCAAACAAAAATATCACTAAATAATGTCACTATATATTCCAGAGCCTTGTCCACTTGGTTGGCTGTGTGTGGGGATAAAGGATCAAAAATCTTGAAAGCACGAGTGAATTAGCTCTAATTTACTATGATATGTGTCTTATGTATGAGACGCTGTGAAGCATCAGAAAAATGCAAGGAGTGAGTAAATAAATTATCCTGAAAGAGCGAGCACACAACAGCAACCTCGTACAGACTCCATGGAATCCTTATAAATATTTGTAAAGAGTGAGCTGTTTTCCAAGCAGAATAAATGGTGTGTTTTGTGTAAACGGACTGTAGAATCTTTTTAGGAAGGTTAATATATATATATTTTTTCGTTTATTTATGCTTGGGCCAAGAAAAAAAAAGTGACTTTGAAAAGGAAAAACAAGCAGCAAGATGTTAAAAAACCCCCACCCCTTTCTAACTATTCTGGGCTCACCTTGAGCTGCGTCCACACAGACCGTTTCCCCGTATCTTTCCCTCCCTGACAAACGAACGTGAGCCTCTGCGGTCCTCCACTCCGCCACGGCGGCACAAACAAGATCTGTCCACACATCACTCATTAATCTGCCCCCCACATCAGCCTCCATTAAAAATAACCCGCCCTGACAGCCTCAGAAAGGACGGCATACCTCCCGAACACCTTTTAGTCTCTCTCTCGGCCCGCACCCCCGCCCCTCCTTTCATTAGGCCTGTTTTGGAGTGTGCTGTGGTGTCTACACCATAACTAAGGCTGTTAGCATCTGTTTTACTCCAAGCAAAGTCAAAAGGTGCAGGGCTTTGAGGAGCAACCCCCTCTCCCGCAAGGATTCCCTCTCTGGCGCCCCCACCTCCCCTCCCTCCCTTCCTATTACTTTGCATACCCAGAAATGTCACCTTACTCCAGCAAGCTGTTACCATGCTGCCTCCATGCCAAAACAGCCAGCCTCAAAGGACACTGATGGATCCTGCATTTTTCAGTGATGGCTCTTAAAAGGCATTAGACGCCCGAGGCACCTCAGGCTTGGGCAACAGAAGAAGATGTGATATAATGGCGCTGGAACGAAGGACTGTGCCTCAAAGTCAAACCCAGCATGTGACACTGAGGGAGGTTTGGAGGGGTTGGAGAAAAAATGATTCCTGACTGCTGATATCTTGGCTGCGTCTGTGAGCCGGTCTGGACAATTGTGGAACAAGCATGAGCTTTTATATGGGAAGCATTTATTGCAGCACACTGAAGAAGATAGATCATGCTGCTTCATGACTCTCAAGTATTAATAGCAACTTTGATATTAAAAACATAACATTTTGATGCCGACTTGGACCGCCAAATCAAGACTCACCTTGATGACTGTCATGGTTAAAATAATTCACCTTCATTACCGTTTCCCAACAGAAAGGTCAAATATCAATGTGAATGATACATACATTTACTTAAACGTGTGTGGGTATGTGTGTGTAGTATGTATGTACAGTATGCATGTAAATCTGAAACAATAATAATGTAAGGAACAGCTCAAGGTCATCGATTAACATGGAGACAAACTACTAAAAGTTTCTCAAGAAAGACTCTCCTCAAAATGTAAACATGTCAAACTTATGAAAAGTAGTATAGTAACAGACTCTAGCCTAATTGTTTTTTTTTTTCATAAAAAGCTGTGAAAAGTATTGAAATTTGCAGATAGAAAACCCAGTGAAATGAGTTTGAATGGTGTTTTGAATAGCCCATCAAAGAGTTTGAATCTGATGAACAGTGTTTAAAAGGTCACATCCTTTAGGGACAGGAAGAAATCCAGGGAAGTGCTTGCACAGCATTTAGTACAGCCTTCCGTCACCAGGATGTAGTCTTGTAGGATGAAGTCTAAGAAATGTCTGTTTATGCTTTTTATAAACACAGTCTGTATTGTACATGCATTCTGAGTGTACAGTATGGGTAGATATAAATCTGCTTTACACTTTTAAAACAATGAGACAGAAACTGAGCTGCTTTGCATGACGTCTTAAAAAGTAGTACTCATGGCGCGAGATGCAGAAAAACAACAACTGTGAGATGCGACACAACTGACCTATTAACAGTTTAACAGTTTTTTAAAACAACCTTAGAAAAGCGTAGTGTACTTTTAAAGCATCCCTTTGAATGTTAAGAGTACCTTAATATTTTCAAGCCTCGCAACAAAAGCTTAACATTTTAAGACAAAGACAAAATGACGCATTTTTTCCATCACTTCATCGATTACAACCACAGAACAATGGGCAGCAAAATAACGGCATGTTATATTGTTTGGCTAAAGCCTCTTGTCGGTGCATAATGGTGGAGAGTAGCGTGTGTGGGAGTTTCCTGAAGGACTGGAGGACTCTCATGCACAAACGGCGCTTCAGGCCGGCTAGAGGACTCTTTCAAAGTGAACAATCTGTCTCCTCACTAAAGGTCTCCCTCGCAGTAAACAGTATGTGATACTGTAGTGAAGGACGGTCACGGAGTGGCTAATCGGATGGACACAGCGAGTCTCCACTGGCGGATCGAGAACAATGCAGCTGCGGCTGCTTAAGAGCAGCGGGTCCTGAGGCGCGACGCTGAACTGCGACCTTGCTCGTATAGACCAGTCCCTGCCAGTACCTCTTTGACAAAACTTATGATTCATATAGCCCTAGTGCACTCTTTCCCTCCATCCATTTCTCTCGTTCTCACTCTCTTTTTCTCATTGCATGACCTTTACATCAGATTGCTGATAGTTATACTTTCCCCCCACCCCTCGGATGTCCTACATATCACAATAGCCTTGCCTTAAGTGAGAGCAAAACTCTTTATGACTCTCTCGCAATCACATGTGTAAAAAACACAGCTCGCATTGTCTCCAACCTCTGGCAGTGCCTTAATTAGAACACACTAAGGCTCCTCTTTGGTGTCTCTCTTTCTTTTTAGCAGTATAATTAGATTAGTGTCGGAGACCTGGTGTAATCGCTCCGAGGGAAGATGAAGGAGTGGGAGCGATGAAGGGAGACAGGTGGCCTCTCTTCGCTATTTTTCCCCTCTCGTGCTCCGCTGCAGGACAATACGTGGAGACAAGACGAGGTATGGCCCGGCCCCCTCCCTTCCATCCCCTTGACAGGTGCTCCTTCGATGCAGGTGTTTTGTGAGAGCAGTCTGGTTTCAATAAGTGCGCGTGGGTGCGCGAGTGTGACCTCCACCCATCACAAACTGCTTGTGTTTAGATGAGACACAAGAATGTACCAAGTTACTTAAAACAAAACCCCAAGCATCAAAGTGGACGCACCTTGAAGGCATCTGAAGTAAAGAAATGGGAAGGCTGTCAATAATACTATGGATTTTCATTGTGTTTATGTTGCTGATATACTTATGTTGTGTCGACCTCAAACCCCTCAAGAGATAAATGACCCTTTTCCCGCCCTTTTTGCTTTTCTGAAGGTATCTTGAAATCTAACATTACTGTCCAAATCTCATTTTGCCTCCAGAACTCAAAGCTATTCAAGAGACCATTAAGATATCTAAAATAGGATGGGCTCGAGATATGAGACTTCTGGGATGAATCCAGTTTTCTAAAGAGTGCCTGAAGTGGAACGAGGATTTTCACTTTGGTTGAGTGACGTCTTAAATCATGAGTTGATGTGAACAGGGAAGGTATAAAATTTGATCTATCAAAATGGGCAATGCATTTATTGATCAATAAGTGTTTACATCCATACAAGTAAATATATAAATAAATCATAATTAATTGCTTATTTGTTTCTTCACTGATTTGGTAGACTGTTCTATTGGCTATGGTAGTCACAAAGGAACCAATATGAAAGTCTAAATTCTAAAGGTGCACACAAATAACTACCTGTGTAAATCAAAAAGGGACTCAATTAATAAAATGAAGCAGACATCCAGAACACACTCTGGTCACCATAAATAAACCATTACTGAGGCTCATGTCACAGGGATGATGTAGGCATCCATTAAGGGCACTGGAGAGAATATGTGTGAAGATTGCTTGCTTGTGGCAACAACAACTGCCAAAGCCAAGTGCTCTGCTCGACCACAGTGAAACAAGAGGAGACGATACTATTAAAGTGCACTTGTTGAAAGAACAGAGCATCCGAGTGGCCACTATCCAAGCCAAGAATTTGACTTGTTAAAACAAACCAAAACATAAACCATTAACTTGTCAATGACCAAATGCATCTAACCTAAAACTAATCTAATGCACATTATTATCCCATTACTGCTATAAACCTTTACCCTGCAAGACCAACTTAAAAACTTGAAACTAAATCTTAATGTACCTTGTAACCTGACCAGTTAACACTCATCGCATTCATTATGATACCAAGCAGATGTCAACACTACTCATAAAGAGCAGGAGAGTTTGTTTTCTCATGTGTTGGGTGACATGACAGTAAGACAGTCATTGAGTATTTACTCAAGGCTCTAAGGCCATTGTTATCCCTCAGCCTCTCCCTAAGGTCACAGGCATCAACTTAATTAAAGCTGACACACTGAAACATCATCCCTACAGCTGGTTCAACAAACCTGTCAAAACACAACAGCACCCATACAGGTTTAAGAAATATAGATCTGATTAACAATTTCCTTGATCTGAGAGGAGAAGACAGCTTGAACCTAAGAGGAAACTGACTCATAAAGTGGTCCCTCCATCAGCATACATGTTTGATAAAAACTGAGTTTGTGTTAAAGCACATTTAAATAGTCCTTGGATTTAGATCATTTCAATGACACTTTCTTTCTTAGTCTTTACGCCAAAGTCCTTTTAAGTCATGTCACTTGGTGGCCATCGTTGAAATGCCTCTCGGGCATACAAGTGGAACTCCTGTCTCTTTGAATGGGGAAGCATCAAATTCTCCAAAATGACTACATTTCATATTTGAAATCACCAAAGAAATCTGATAACAACTGTGTCATAAATGTTGTTACTTTTCCTCAAATAGCATTATAAAAAGCATATTATTCAGGCTAGATCAGCCAGTATGCATGTGCAGTCCTAAGTGCACTCTCAGAGTGTTGACTATAGTAACTGGGATTTCTAACAGCAGCTGCAGTGACGTGCTTTACTGATTAGAAATTGGCTCTTTCATTCAGAAGGCGGACCTTCCTGCAATTGGGCGACCATATTGAGCGTTGCATTTTTCCCCATTCAAAACTATACAAGTGACATGTCTTGGGTATTCTATAGTCTTTGGTTACGCCAGTAGGTGGATACAAGTCTTTATAAACACTTCTATAAATCTATTCCTTCAAAATAATGATTCATTCAAATATAAAAAAATTGACTGTCATGACAAATGAGCTATTAAATCATTCATTCACTTGATATGTTATTAAAAAAACAGCTTTCAGATACATTTTTAGCCTGATTTACACTCTAACAGTTTTCAGACCAATGCCCAAAATCAAAGAGAAGTCGGTGCTCGTTCACGTGAGTGACAATCTCGTAGTGTGTTGTCAAAGATGCAATCTGAGAAGAAGTGTCAATGCATTGCGATTCTCGTGAGATATCTGGCCCTGTCAGTGACTTACAGTCCTGCAGTATGAAATGGGTTTTTACTGGAAATGACGGTGACAACCTACAGCCAAAGTGCAGTGTGAGAAGAGCAGCAATCCGATGACTTTGAAAATAAAGCAGTGTGTGCCTGGCATTAGCACCACAACTATAGTGTGTTGACATGCTCTCTGATTTGACATTGTTTTGTGGAACAAATATAGACCAAATTTCTTGCTGCATTTTGTCTAAAAGGCAAAAAGTAAGTTACTCAGTATTAATTTATTGTATAAAATGCTTGCATCTCTTTTGACAACTTTTTGGTTTCACTTTAAACATTGATTCATGACAAATAGGGCAATCTATAGAAATCACGTGTCTTAATTATGTCACAGTAAACTTAAACTACAAAAGAGGCTATAAGTCATCAAAAACAAATATAATCACAAAAGTCACCAGCAAAAACATGACACAACACTGAATGTTTAAAGCCAGCCTTGTTCAAACTTTGTGAACCTATACACAAGTAGAAAACTTACACTTACCATTGATTGTTTGGAATGGAACCATTTGGAAATACATAAATAACGTTCACTTGAAGGCCTCATACTACACTCCCCTGGTACAAATTAAACAATTTGATTGGCAGATGAATCAGATGATTGAAAATTCGATTTTAATCATATGTATTCATTAAGAATTTTTGCATGTCACCTTCTAAAAAAAATAATTATTATTAATTGGGTAAACTTTAACATGAATTTTTTTTTTTTTTACTGCACTGTAGATGGCAGCATGCTTGATTTAGCTAGCTTTAATACAATGTAATAAATTTTTTTATTAAAATTAAGTGTTATTAATAATGAAAAATAGACATTTATCATTTTTTTCATTGCCTATGCTGTTATTTGTGAAATGTTGTTTTTTTATTACTTTTTGTGTATATGTTGTTTGTTTATTTATGTTTTTAGAATCTGCACAGCACATTGATCAACTTGTTGTTTTTAATCATGCTTTAGAAATAAATTGCCTTGCCTTTCCTTAAAATATTTTAAATTCTATTTTAAATTCAAAACATAAATGTTTTCAGGACTGTGGATATATAGTATACTGTACACTGTGCATTTGCAGTAGAGCCTTTTATACATTTTTAAATAACATGCATATATGAAACAATGTACAGTATAATTTTACAATTACAAGCAATACAACACAATACTACAATGCAATAATTAGAATGTAATTTTAAATAATTATAGGCTGAATATATTGATGAGATTAAGAGCTTTGACATTTTTTGAATGTATGAAATAGACTGTAATATAAATAGGATTTAATAAGTTCATAAGTTTAGAATTGAATGTATGTAAATGATGACATCAAATACCTTATCCCGAAAAACTGGTTGGCTTGTTTTCATCTCATTCACCTTGTAGTCACATTCGCAAATCAGTTGGGCAACTGGGCAGACATGGTTGCCCCATGGATTTGCCTGCTTAAGTGCATATTAAAATATGTGTCATTCTGGGTACATTCAAAGGCGTTTTCCACACATCCACAAAATGTCAGTCTTTCAAATGGATATCAGCATGACACCCTGCAGTGAAGTGTAAAATATTTGGGAGTGGGGGAAAAGAAAAAAAAAAAAACTTTTGTTTTACCCCTCCTATTAGAGACGTGATCACGCACACACACACACACACACACACACACACACACACAGAAGCCTTTTAATTAAGATTTTATGTATTAAGATGACTCCCCCTCCGAGCAATCATTATAATTGTGTTTTACTGGCCTTGAAACTTGTTTAGGCAAGGATCTTGGCTTTATTACAATATTTTCCCAGAGTCTTTCAAGCAAAGACTGTTTTGATGACGTGCTTTCACCCTACACATGACTCTTTTGAGAGCATTCTAATGCTTGTTAATGAGAGAGTCCCACTTTCATTCGAACACAGCTTTCATTAGTTAAATGCCTGCTCCTTGGGGGACGCAAGATTTTAATTACCAAGAGGCCGTTCCTAATTCTGACCGCTTTGAGAAGCATGCTTGGAATATTCTCTGGCAGGCTTCATTTGTTTTGTCTTCATTCTTGCAGTTTTTGAGGAATTCAGCTTCGCAAAAATTAATTTCAGAGAGGAGCTTTTCAAGGCTGTGCTTAGTGGTTAAATATATATAAATGAAGACCGCATTTTTTAAAATTAGACCACATTGTCTTTGAAAAAGTGTTTTCACAATTTGTACTGAATATGTTACTACAGAATATATTCACCTCATAGTAAATATATTAGAAAAGCCTGCATGCACTGAACCATGAATGTGTTCATCTTAATTTAAAATGCTGTTGTGTGGTAACAATTACTTTGCTAGCAACACAACAGACATATCATGCTCAGCCAGGAGTAGCACTAGCTTGTGGTGAGATCCTTTGACAAGTAGTGCAGTGACTGCAGGCACTGGAAAATTACTCCTAGCCGTTAGCTCCCGATGCTAATTGTTTGTATTAAACAGTGTCTGACAGGAAAGGAAGTGCACAGAGGCGCTGAGAGCAGCGACAGGTCGTGTTAGCGTGGTGACAGTTGACTGGGCAGCCTGGAGCGGAGCTGGAGAAAGACTCTAATCTGCCCTGCTCGTTACTCTTGCAGCCCGTGGCACCTCTGAGACCTCTTGTTCTGTGTAAGAAACCCACAGCAGCTACACGCTACACCACAGCCGTACTCACTAAGAGAACATGTTAAATAACAGTATGACTTATGCCCCAGGAAAGGACAGTCACTTCAAAACATGTATAATATCCTTTTGTTATTTGATATTGTTACTGCTGTAAAGCCATAAGAAGTTGGAGTATTTTAGGAATTTCTTTCCCCCACAAATATATATATATATATATATATATATATATATATATATATATACATAAAAAAAAATATATATATATATATATTATATATAAGTGGTATAATCCCACAGCTCTTTTGAATCAGGTCTTTCCAATTAATCAGTTGATCCACAACACAGCTGTCACATATGGCTTAAAAAATTCAGTATTGTCATAACTTATGTTTTTGCTGATTTTGTGTTTTCAAACTTAATAAAGGAATAGCTAAAAAAAGAAAACATACTAAAAATGAAATCATCCTTAGGCCATCCGAGATGCAGATGAGTTTATTTCTTCATCAGAAAGTTTTGGAGAAATGTAGCATTACATCATTTGCTCAACAATAGATCCTCTGTAGTGAATGGGTGCCGTCAGAATGAGAGTCCAGACAGCTCATGAAACATATGACAATAATACAAGTACTGCAAGTAATATATGAGCTGCATGTTGTAATATACAAATCCATCATCCCAGATTTAACATCAAATCATAATTTTTCTTTCTCTGATGGAAAAAGTCACCTTGACTAAATCAGGAGAGAAATATGTACAGATGAAGCACTAAAACAAATATGCTGGTGCATTTTGATGTGAGAGGAAGACACACTTTTCACTGGAGGAAATATTGTGCATTATGGAGACATATTCTGGTCAAAAGCAATGGTTTAAAGTTTAGACTCTCATTCTGATGGCACCCATGTATTGTAGAGGATCTATTGGTGAGCTAGTGATTTAATGCTAAATTGCTCTAAATTTATTCCAATAAAGAAACAAACTCATCAACATCGTGGATGGTCTGAGGGTGAGTAAATTCTCAGCAAATTCCTTTAAAAGCTTCAGTCCCCAATTACAATTTTAATTGTATAGAAAAGAGCATCCATTACATTATTCAAAATGTAATCCTTTTGTAATCCACACAATTCATATGGATTAGAAACAGGCAGAAAATGTATTTATTTTATTTTATTTATTCATTTTTTTATTGTGGTAGTGGTGGCTATTACCAACATAATGCAGAAGTAGAAGAAGGACTAGAAACTGAAAACAAAGACCCTCACAGCTGAATAAAGGTAAAAAGGAAATGACTAAATCAGTGCTGAGGAGTGGGGAAATCTCCTAAGTGATTTTCTAGGCTGTTACACACGCTGTGCGGTGAGTATTGAGTGATTCCCAGAGGTAGTTAAGACCGCTTTAGGCTAGTTTAGACTCATCTTAAGAAGATGGAAACACGACTCTGTAAATGTTTGTTCGACTGGTGGTGTCTGGGGGGAGATGGTAGCTCCTTAAAGCTATTACAGCAAATCAAACACATAGAACAGTTTATTGCTATGAACGCCATTTTAAATGTGTAACTACTTGGGGACTGGTTAGGAGATAAATGAAGAACATATGGAACATGAGCGTTAGCCTTTTGCAGACTGCATTAAGTGTGTCCACACTAGCTCCAGGCTGAGACAAGAGGAGAACAGAGTAGCGGGCACTGACCCTCTCAGGCCTCTTGCCCCAGCAGATGGAGGAGAAGGCAGAGCGGGCACAAAGTGCTGGCACTGTCCATTTTGGCACCACTGGAAAGTGCCAAAGCAAAGCAGAAAGCCAAGATGTGTATCCTTTGTCTCTCTTCATAAACACAGCCTCCCCACACCCAACAGGCAACTGTATTTTCTCTCAGGTTAATCACTTTTTTAAATAAAAATAAAATAATTAAATTAAATAAAATCAACAGATGATCTGTTGTTTTTCTTATTTAATAATTTTATTGTTTAAACCAAAACCATGAATGATAATAGCAGAAAGCTAAAATAATCATGCAATGCAGAAATAACAGGTATAATGAATATTCTGGGTTTAGAACAAGCTTTGCTCAATAAACAGCACTTATATAATGCTGAAAAAATGAAATATGACATCCTTTTTCTTTTTTGCATAGAAGAACTTTTTTTTTTTTTGATTATAGTGAGATGCTTACAATAAAAGTGAATGGGGCCAATCAGTAAACGTAAAAATACTTTTCAACTCTTTCAACAGTACAGTTTAATTTAGCAGTGCCCTTGCCATAAAAATCATAATGCCTAAAAAAAAAATGATTTTCAGCTTTACTGAAATTTTATAAAAAAAAAAAAAAAATGCTTCACATTTCTGCCTTTAAATCTAGAAATATTTGTAAGTACCTCACCATAACCACAAAGCTAAAATCATTTTCATGTGGAAATTATGCCACAAATGCTGTTGACTGATCTAAACTGGTACTTAGTCCAGAATATTTCTTTAAACTAGATGTTTATGAACCGTTTCTTCACATTTTTACATTGTGGATGTTAAATAATCATTAAGATGCTTAGTTAAATGTGTGTACTGTGTGTCATGCGAAAAGCACTCACAGTGCCCAATTAACTAATTAGCATGTCTCAGTTGACTCATTACTGTTTTTCAATCCTTCAACTGTTTTTGAACATATGTAACACTTATGCTCAGCAATCACAATGCAACTCCCTCTGAAACACAGCTCCACTTTATAACAAAACTATCGCCACAAGAAAGAAAGAAAGCGAGGCAACGGCAGACAGAAGAGAGGTTTTTTTTTTTTTTTTTTTAGCCGGCTCCTTTGGAAGGAGCTTCTTGCCAGGCCACCTGTCTGTGAGCATGCCAGCTGTACGTTTGCGCTGAGGAGTGTCACAAACGCTCCACGCTTCCAGCAGCACATTAGCTGCACTTGGCACTTCTTCCTCATGTGAAGGAAGAAGCGGCGAGAATCAGATGGATACATTTTGCCTGGGGTTGGGCGGGTGGTTCTGGGGAAGGGGGTGGTGAAGGTTGAGTGGCTGTCGGGTTTTTCCTTCATTTTTTTTCCCCTCTTTTGGTTCAGTTCAAGAGAAGGAGTGCCAGTGGAAAGCAGAGACACCTGGTGCTGCCTTCAAGCAGCAGCTAAGTGGAAAGGACACCTTAACCTCAGCTACAGTACGTCCATCTTCTCAGAGAAGCGTTCAAACGGCGAAATGGTACCCAAACTTCAATCTAAATCATTAGATTGCATCCAAGCATTAAATGCAGAAGGCCAAGTAAAGACAGCGCTAAGGGGGGCCAGTCTATGGCGAGCTTTCAGTGAAGTTTCTCTGAAGGTTTCTGAAGAAACTCAAGTGTTTTTATTTGTTTATATTCTTTTCAGTTGGACATAAATGGGCTTTTCGGAAGCTTTGTTGTGGGGTAAACAAAATCTGTAGGGTTTAAATGAAATAATTGTTACTAAATAAAACAGTGGCATTCTTTTAGAGTCGAGATTAAAAGGATTATTCTTCGCTCTTTGCTGTCCTTCTTCTCCTTACTGGTCTACGGTGAGGCCTACCGCTCTCACACGGGCAAATTAGCAGCAATCAGCTCCCCTCCCCAAGGAATCTGAGTAGTCAAGATAATTGCAGCAACATTTGCCAACAACTCTGACACAACCTGACATTTCCAGGAAAGGTAAATGGCTAAGGCACATCGCTGGGAAGGAGAGATGAGCTGATGAAAAGCCATTATGGACACTATAATTGGATAAATCGCCATCAAAGTTAAGAGTAAGACGGATGACAGTGGATATTGACAAAACAAATATTGGTGAAGCTTTTTAACACATGCACAAGTGTGTAATGCATAATTGCAAAAATGAGGTGGTTAATTTTTGGATGATATTCATGTAATAAAGTATATCAGTTTGCAATATTATATATAATTCTACATCTTGTAGTTCATTAGTGCACAAAATAATAATAATTTTAATTTTGAGAAAGTTAGCTAAACATAGATTCATTTAATATCCAATGCCTTGTAGTGTCAAAATTAGAAAGCATTAAGAATTATAATAAATGTAAAAACTATTCATTAATTATTGAATTTTGCACTCATGATTACTTGATTGAATCATTGATTGCAACATGATTACATTTCATATTCCCTTGTGATACAGATTTCGTTTTTAAACCACCATTATAAATCCGTTTACTTTTTCCAGTTCACATTTTCAGATGTAAAACATCATAACAATAAAAGAGGAAAACATAGGAAAGAAACATTAGAAAAAATGTTTTATAATAATATTGATTGGAACTATACTATGGGAAACATGAGGAACAAATACAACCTAAATAAATTGCTCTCAGATATGGGCAATATGAACAGTATTACATCTGATTCTCATGAAATACAGTTTTCCCACCCTCCGATGTTCTTCCAGCACCTGAAAACAAGATCTGTAGAGCTGTTATCTGCTCAGTGAGAGAACAGATGTGTTTGCTAGAGCGCTTCATATCGTTCCATGAGGCAACAGGAAACACTGTAATGACACAGTGTGTTGTTGTAGCCTGGTTTTTCCTTTCAAATAAACACAGACAAAGCAGATTGATGGGAATTCAGCTCACACATTCTCTTTATCTCTTTATCTTTCTCTGCCCCTATACCTGGGCTCATTATGTTGTGCCAAGATATTTTACTGAACCTTTTGTTTTTGAGTTTGTAAACAAGAATGAACAAAAAGTTTCATTTTGTTTTGCTTGTTTTGTTGTTGTGTGTTTTTTTGTTTTGTTTAGCATTGCTTTTTTGTTGTTTATTTGTTTGAGTTTTGTTTTATTATGCATAGTTTTTTTGTTTGTTTTTTTAAGTTTTGTTTTATTAAGCATTGCTTTTTGTTATTTTTGTCAGTTTTTTGCGTTTTTTTAAACATGTAGCTCAAACAAAGTGCAACAGAGCAGGGGGGTTGATTATCTACAGCATTTTCAAGAAATTCAAATTTGTTCAAACTGTGTCAATCATAAAGGTGATAGATTGTTGCCACCATCTGTGTGACTTATTGTACTGCAAATTAATTCCAACACGACTGACTGGTCAAAAGAAAAGAAACGCCTCCTCTAAAGAATCCCTTATAAGTTCCTCTTCTTCTTTGTTATAAAATAACTGCTCTAATGTGGCAAAACAGAAGTAGCCTTCCTACAAAGCAAAACAACACAAGGTTTTTTTCCCGCTACCCTGCCCCCTCACTCCACTCCTCCTCACTGCCACCCTCTTTTGTGTCTCTCTCTGTTTTTCTCAGTCTCTCTTTTCCTCACCTCTTCTCCCTGCATTTTATTTCACAGAGGTGAAATTGAGTCCTGGAGTCTGTCAGGTCTCGTCCGACTCTCTCAAGGTGAGAGGACATGCCTCCCCTGGCCCGGTGCCGGTGGGTTCTCCCATCTCGCAGAACCGTTTAGGGAGATGGGATGGACAGTGAGAGTGACAAGGAGGTCAGTTCCGCGGCTTCCGGGGAGAGCAGATGGCCCTCGGTGTGGGCTTTTTTGTCCATCATTGTTTTTCCTTTGCTTGTTTTTTTTTTTTTTTTTTCAGGGGAATGTGGTGAGAACACAATGGCCTGGAGTGAGTGAGTTAGAGCTCATGGCAGGGAGAAGGCCAACGCAGAGCTCTGGATGTTGGGTCTAAATCCCCTTTACCTCAGGGAGGGACTAACAGCTCTCTTCCAGCCAAGGTTACTAAAGACCCATCCAGCCATTGCTCTGTTTAACCCAAAGAGAAAGTAACAACCTGGCGTACCCTGCAACATTCAAGGGTAACTTGTCCTTAACTTTAATTATATATTTAAAGGGATAGTCCTCCAAAAAAATCATCATTCACTCACCCTCATGTATTTCCATACCTGTGTGGCATTTCTTTTCTTTGGAACAACAAAGAATATATAGAGAGAAAGCAGAGAAAGTCAGTGTGGTCCAAAACAACAACACTGGACCCCACTGTCTTTCACTGTATGGGCAAAACAATATTTTTCATATCTTCTTTAGTGTTCCAATGAAGTCATAAAGGTTTTAAATTACATCGGAGTTAGTAAATGATGATGATATTTGATGAATTACTTTTTATTTTAAACAAATGATAATTCCTTCAGTATCAGCTCTTTGAACTTTTAGCTAAAAATTTGAGTAGAAATAGCTATTAATGCTTTTTTTATTCAACAGAGTGCATGTGATTTCATTTGATTTACTTATTTTATACTTTATATGCATTGCACATATGAATTATTTATAACAGTCGTGAGTAGTTTTTACACCATCTGATAGCAGAAGACAGGTGCAGTCACTTCCCAGGAAACTGCTGGGTGTGTCTTTCTCCCAAAGTGACATCTGCTGACGCTGTTAAACCATAAAATAACAAACATCGAATATAACAGCGTCTACAAAATAATATTGCCTGGGGCACATTCAAACCTGTTGTTTATATGCTGACACAAAAGTGTGTCTGCCAGGTTTGAAGTGTGTGTTTTCATTTTAAAGATGAGAAGAGTCCATAAAAACTGAAGTAAGACATCACTGGAACTTTGAACATGCCTCAGACCCCGAGGCAATTACGCTCAGGACAAGGAGAAAGTCGTTTCCCTTTGTCAGGAGCAACGCGCTGTGGCATTGCATTTTAAAGGAAGTTCTAGGTAATTAAAAAGGGGAAATTTGAGAAGTGTCCGTGAAGTGCTTTTGTCATGATTGTTCAGTTCTTCTCCTTTCATGCATGAAGGAGTTCCCCTTTGCTCTTTTAAGACTGAGGAATAAGAGGAATAAGAACGGGTGCACTTCTCTGAGAGGTATTATCAGTTTGATCTACGCTTCTCTAAAAGTGACCCTCAAGCTATTACTTAACGTAACCTCGAACTACTCGCATTGGTGAAGCAGGTAGAATGTCCCTTTTTTTCTGATGAGAACAAAGAGTGCAGAGGATGAAACATCTTGTATGCATTTGTTATTTAAAAATCTATTTATAAAACAGTACACACATACAAGTATGCAAATAAATCAAATATGGACCAGGGTTGTTTTAGATCCCATTGGCCAAATCAGTTAAAATGTTCTTGAGAAAAACGTTCTTCTTTTGTGTGCTCCACAGAAGAAAGAAAGCCATACAGGTTTGTAATGACATGACGGTGAGTAAGTGATCACAATATTTTCATTTTTATAAACTATCCCTTTAAGTGTGATGAGGAAAATGCAGAAAAAAAAAAAAAAAAAAAACTTGTCATGGGTCATAAAGTAATAAAACATAAAACTAGTGTTGCTATTGAACTTATTAATGTTAATGAGGCAAATGATATTGCAAATTTTCCATTGATGGCATTTTGAACGTTTCTCTAGGGATTAACGTCACTCGACAATTAGACGCACAGCAGTGCGTGACAATCACAAGGGAGCCGCCGTCATAAAAGACATGGTCACTTTACACTCAGAGAGACAGATCACATGTGTACACACCTACAGTATACAAATTCAGGTCTGCCTGTGTGCCACATCTGGAACCGCACATCTACATTGTACAAAAGTAAAATATGTTGCTCCATTTTGATTGTAAAATGTTAAATCTTTGTATATCACAATTTTACTTCATATCTTGCAATTACAACATTATTATTTTTATTTTTGTGTAATTATGACTACATTATAACTGCTACTTTATTTCTCATAATTTTGACTTTTGTTTCTCATAGTTTTGCAATTGTGATTTAAAAAAGCAATTGTGACAATATTTCACAGTGTGACTATATATTGCTATAATGATTTAATTTATTGTAATTACAACCTTTTTCTCATAACCTATATGAATTAGTTTCTTCTAATGAACTCAAAATAAATTATTTTGACGTTTCATACCAATTAACTTTAATTATTTATTTTTTATTTATTTATTTTTTAAATAAAGTAGATGCAAATTATAATTTTTGAAAGTTGCATTTAATCTGCAGAGACATGTTTGAATTAGCATGCCACTTGTGATGTGAAGGATCAGGGACTGGATGTGAGTAACCTCTATGTCTTGTTAGAGAGAGAGAGAGCGATTGGGGGGATGTCACTGCATCCTTCAACAGGGGCTCAGGTGTGGCCAAATATGCCCAGCGCTGCTGCTTCCTCATGCACGCAGCCTTCATTACACACTCTCTTTGAAACTTGAGGCCAATTCATCTCTGCTTGCACGTTTTTCCGCTTTCCATCATTATACTCGGATATGTGAGCGTGTCTAAGTCATGTGAGCATCACCCAGACACTTGTTAAAGGCACAAACCTCCATAAATGAAGTCCCCATGATGCATTCGCTCACAATAGCACCTTTTTCACGATTGCTCTGGTTTGCAGCCCCTCTCCCAGGTCGCCACGTGCAGATAAGTGGACAGTCAGTCAAACAAAAAGCGACATGAATTCTGAATACATATTCACACAAAAGACAAGTCATGGATGTGAGACACACACGGCCGTCCCTCATGGAAGCACAAAAGAGCACACGGACTGGCAAAAGACGGCGACCCAGCTGTCCTGGGGGTCTCTCAAAAGTTGTTTGTTTTTTTGATTGAAACATGTTGTTGTCACTGGATGTTATTTAAGGACTCAAGACATGAAGGGGGGCTTGTTTTGGCATGAACTCACAAAGCTGTCAGCACAAATGAAGCTATTGGTGGAACCTCTTTCCTTTAGTCGTGCTCTGAAAAACACCAACGAATGTCCAAAATGAGGAATAGTTGATGGGGTGATAAGAGCCCCAGTTGGGGGGCAGGCAGGTGGGGGTAAATCTGCTAACTGCACCCCTGAGGGTTGGGCAGGGCCAGGGAGGGGAGGGGTCAGTATGATGAAATAAAGGCTGATGACCCCATAACCCTCCGATAAAGGGCAGGAGATCTGAATACAACCTACAGCCTATAATGGAAATCAAAAACCTGGAAATTAAATGAAGATTTAATTCATGCAAAATCTGCTTCTTAATGAGACACTGAAAGCAGCTTCCTCTTATAAATGCTTGCGTCCTCCAGGGAGTGATACACACATATTGTATTTACATTATCCACCTCCCACACACACATATGTGTGTGCTCACACACACTGCCCATCTCATCAGCAAAAATACTTTCCCTTGTGTGTGCTTTTATTAAAATGCTTCTATGCCACTTTAGTGTTAAACAATAACATAAATACATTAATAAATAGATTTATATATAATGTAATTTTTGTATTATATATTATAATAGAAATAGTCACTATAGTTCAAAAGTGTAGGGTCAGTATTTTTTTTATTTTTTATTATTTTTTTGAAAGAAAGAAAGAAAGAAAGTTTTTTTTTCAGCAAGGGTACATTTAATTGATGAAAATTAAATATGTTTGTTTCAAATAATCACAAAAACATTCTAGGATAAAGTCAGCACATCTGAGTTCAACATTGCTAAAATAAGGAATATTACTTTTAGCAGCACACCAGAATGATTTCTGAAGGATCATGTGACACTAAATACTGGAATAATGGCAGCTTTGCCAGCACAGGAATACATTTCATCTTAAAATATATCCAAATGGAAAACGATTCATTGAAATTGTATTAATATTTCATAATATAACTGATTTTACTGTATTTTTGATCAAATAAATGCAGTCTTAGAGCATAAAAGGTTAAAAACATGGTAAAAATAATAAAAGAATATTGCTAAAACATCTTACCCAAGACCTTTGAAAGTTGGTGTGTTTATTTTATTGTCAGATAATGTATCAAAGTGTCATACTACACAAGTTAAGACGTGAATAATTATATATTAAATAATAGCCACAGAGAGTGTTGCTTGGCTTAATGTTTTAATGTGTGTGTATGATATATTATTGATGTTTAAGCAGTGAACAGTATGAAAAGTTTTGCTAAATGGTTAAAGTCCACACAAACAGTAGTTCCTTACTATTAATTTATGTATACATCAAGGTAATCTGCTTTTGGTTTTATGTCATTTATTTATTTAAGGTTTTTGGCTTTAATTGTTCTGTAGTGTGACGAATGAATTTTAATAGTCCTAAAATTCAATGTAACCACTCAGGTAACATGAGGTCATAAAACCAGCATGTATAATTACACAAGTCATTTAAAAATAGCTTTATATGAAGTGCAGCAGGCTACGCTGCAGATTAACAACTCAAACTCCGTTTTTAATCAGCGTTATCAGATGTATTTTTAAAGACTTTGATTTACATGTAGAAACATCATAACCCATCTTGTTGTCTTCTTGCCAAAATGTGTCCTGCTGCAGACAGTGATAATGCCCCCTATGCCACTGTTTGCTTATTCGATAGAGTGGATCAGTGTGTGTGTGTGAATCAGCACTTCAAATACAGAGAGATAATCAGACATGTACACACACAGTCAGAACCAGCACTCCACACTGCCAATCTCCAAAAGTCCGTCTCAAACAGTCAACGTTGTGTGACTCTTACCCTCGAGCAGATCTGGGCTACTAAAGCGGGGGGAAAACCCCACCGATGATCTGTTTCTTACGAATAACATTAACATTCTTCCGCTGGTCTGTTTTAGTGGTAGGGCAGGTGAAAGAGTTGAAGGTGAAAGCAGGTAGTAACCCGTGCTCTCTGTCTGACTTTGGCATTTAGTGGCACTTCTAAACTGTGTCTTGTTTTGACAGATAGGAGCAAAATTAGCACTTGACCTATCTGGTGCGACATTCCACACCACCCTTTCCCTTACGCACGGCACGGACGCTTTATGAGGGTGGTATCCTTCTCTCTCCACAGGCCTTTATTTCTAAAAGAAAAGAAGGGATGAGAGAGGAGAGCAGAAGGGGGGAGAGGTGAGAATAGATTATTGTGTGTGGGTGTTCGGTTCAACACACACAGCACATGTCTCCCCCTGCTGGTCAAGGCATGCCATTGAGGAGAATGGCAGTAAAGTCTTTCAAGTACTCTAAATTTATTGAAAGTAATCACAGTATTTACAATTATATGTAAAGTTTATTAACATTCACTGTACTTTTAATGTAAGAGTGGATGCAGCCATTTGTAACTTCAATGCACTTCTGGTGTCATCCGCTTCCTCTTCAGCTTCCACTCCTTCATGATGTTTGATATTACAAACTGGTATTTCTTATCACATTATATTAATTTGTTATCATACTCACACACAGGTAGGTTTGTAGCAAAAGTAGCTTTACTGCTTACTACATTGTTATTCTTCTACTAAAATGTGAAATAATCAGAAGTCTGGCAGATTCACAGAACATAGCTTATTGTGTTGCAAAATGAGGTGGCATGCATTTCAATGGCATGCACTGTATAAAGTACTAAATCCCATTTTTTTTTCTTTTTGGTCCCACTTTATATTAGGTGGCCTTAAGTACTAGGTACTTACATCAAACAAAGAAGTACAATGTACATATTGTATTGCAAAACACTTTTGAATATAGGTACTGTAGGTTTAAAACTGGGTTATGGTGTAAGGGATGAGTAAAATGGGTAATTATAAATGTAATTACAGAAATCAAAAACAGAAGTAATTGCATGCAGGTATTTTTTTAATAATGTGCCATGTAAAGCCATGTATGTACACAATATGTGCACTGCATCAAATGATTCATTTAAATGTAAGTACATAGTAGTTAAGGCCACTTAATTAAGTTTTGATCTTTAGAAAAGACGTTTCGTCAGCTGAACAATGTTGTTAAGCAACAACACTGTACTGCACTGTATCCCTCATAGAATTGCTTTGTGAAAAATTTAAGGCGCTACTAGACTACATATGGTTGTCCGAAATCAATATAATAATTCTAGATGAACTGATTTTAAGGATGCTTTTTGCCATAAAATCTAGTCTTCTTCTGACAGACTAAATATAATGCAAAGCAGTTTGTTAGGTCGCATCCTCTGCATCAGTATCCCTGATTGATTCGGGGGATTCAGTTCCTAGATTTCTTCCATGCCATTTTCTATCCCCATATCAGAGGTCTTTTAAATATGGACTGGTTTGCTGAGATCCATTTTATATCTTGTCCAACATGCTCGCTGTGACCCAAAATAAAGGCACTGAAATGAAGCATTTAAAATATATGTTCAGTAGGTCCACTATTAGAGGAATTAAAAAGAAGAAATCAGTGTATGTCTGATCTTATAATTTAATGCTGGCATCATGCAACGGTATTAATACTGCATATATTTGTTAGAAAGTTCTCCATAATGCAGTGAATGATTGAATGCTCATCACTCGAGATGCGATAGCTTGTCATTTCCTGGGTTATGTGGGAGATTACAGCTGTTTCAGCCTTGTAGTACTTTTCCCCCTTGACCTCAGATGTCTTAGTAAGACTCTGCCATATGTCTGAGTGTCTTTATTAAATGCTCACACAATTTCAACATGCTTTACAGCTTAAAGCCAGGCATATTTTTTAAATCGTGCTTTCAACTTAATAAAATGACATACGTTCAGCCATTACTGCAATCTCCTTAGCTCGACTTGAAGATTTTTGTAAGCGTCTCTGACCACTGAAACAAAGTCATTTCATCACTGCAAGCAATCCCAAAAGTGCTTCTTTTAGATGATTGGAAAATCCATTGTCTCCATGTCTCATGATTAAACTAGTTTTAGTGAAATGAGGACAATGTAGACTTGCCCTCGCGCTTAGATTCTTCTTCATTTTACTGAGAAATTTGATCAAAGAAAAAGCACAGGCGGAGGATTTGAAAAATCTGAGTGACAATATTCATTTGTCGAAATGATCGGCGAATACCTCGCTCGATTTAGATAAAGTAGTCAATGTGTAATCTCTGCTGGAATCAGGACGAGCCATCTTAACCGAAAGAGACCTCGGCAGGAAAATCACTGAGCAAAGTGTGTTATGCAGGTTTGAGGAAGTCTAAAGCAGAAGTGTGAGAGGAAAAGTCACAAGTCACAAATCACAAGTGATACTGAGTAGATGATTAGTAGAATAATTTTTCTGCTTTTCTTCGGAGAAAAAGACACTGGTAATATATTGTTTGGAAGCCTGTTGCATCTCAGAGTGAGAAAAAAAAAAGATAACTGCAATATTCTATTACACATTTATGACTATTTTTAACTTTTCCATGATTTTCCATTATGACTTTATATCTTGCAATATTACTTTAAATCTCGCAAAGTGCCTCATAACTGCAACTTTATATCTCACCATGTGAGTAAATCTCATAATTTCAATTCTGTTCCTCATAGTGGCAACTATATAACTCACAGTTGGGACATTTTATAATGTATGATATCTAACAGTATTATTTTATATCTTGAAACGTGACTTTAAATCTCACAGTTGCAACTTTGTTTCCCATAATTGCGACTATAACTATATTTCAAAAATTCCAACTTTATTTCCAATAACTGACTTCCAATAACTGTTTCTAATAATTGTGACTTTGTAAATAACAATATTTATTATTATCTCACAATTGCAACTTTTTAACTCACAGCTGCAACTTTATAACTCACAACATCTAACAATATTATTTTATATCTTGAAATGTCACTTTATAGTTGCAACTTTGTTTCTCTTATTAGTGACTTTATAACAAACAATTGCCACTTTATTATTCACAATGTGAGTATATGTCGCAATTTTGACTATAAATAGCAGTTTGGATAATTTTGTAATTGCATGCCTAATTGCTACGTTTCATCATTGTGTAACTTTGTACTCATTGTGATCTCAAACATTTTTCATTAAATTCCTTCAAAAACAATTAATTGATCTGGGCTGTTCTATCCACAGTTTATTAATTTTATAGTTCTGCATTATTATCGCATGTCATCATTTGTCTCATTTGTGTCTTTTTTTTTTTTTTTTCATTTCTCTCCAGGAATTTCAGCAGAAACATCTGCAGCAAAGTTGTTACTTCTATAAAAACATGACTGAGGACCCGCTAGCTCTAAAAGCAACCTCTGAGCAAAAACATTTTCCTCTGGAAAGCAGAGCGCAGAGGACAGAACCTGAGTTCAGCAGGAGCCGGGCGGCTGTGAGGTCGGAGAGGTGCATTATTTAGTGGGACAGAAGGAGTTTGCGGGCTGGAGGAGAGCGTGTGTGTTCACAGGACAGGAGGAGAGATGCGGGTGGAGGGGTGAGTGTCTCAGGTGCGAGTCAGGAGTTTCAGCTCAGCGGTTCTCTGATCAGCCAACAAGCACATCACGCCGCGTTAGCACTGGGTAGGTGAACAGACTGTCGCATCGTGTAAAGGAACGGACACTGTTTCCTGTGGTTCTAATGCCAGAACTGAGTGGGGTGCAGGAGTGCGAGAGAGAGAGGGAGTAAAAGAGATAGATGGAGAGAGAGAGGGGAGTTCAGCATGAGCAGACAGATGGAAATTACCCTGGCAAGGTATCAGAGAGAAGCTGCAACAAAGACCTTTGTTTAGTTGCTTTAGAATCCCATGTTTTCCGCAAACCATAAGATGACGGACATGCATATTCATTCGCTCATTTGCATGCAAACTTCTGGTCCTGTCCAGATTAGCATTACATTTTTAAAATGCTGTTTTATGTTACGAGTAAAGAGGAGGACTACCTTAGGCAGTCTCGGGCTTCTTTTCAATTAAACGCACAACAAAATCCTTCTTTTCAACAAAAGACTCTCATGCATGATGTCTGAACAGCTCGTACGCACAAGCATGCACGTCAGCCGGTCTGGCTAATGTGAACATTTGAATGTGCCGCTTGTAAGCACGTGCTAATACGCAGTCGTATCAGAAGAACGATGTCGCGCTTTTTACTCTAAAACAATCTTCTTGCCTCCAGGGTTGTGCAATGTAAAGGCAGGCCCAGTGTACGTGGCAAACCACAACAAGCTATTTCACACTACCAATTAGCAATTGTAACATGCTGGCTCTCAAAGCCCCATTAAAATCGCCTGTGGCGTAGGGTACGTCCTCCGTTTTAATAGCTTCTGAAACCCTTTCTGTTGCAGTAGAATGAGCCATTGAAACCTCGAACAGCAGAAAGATGGACTGGATGTTGCACTGTTCTGCAGCGTACACTTGGACATCTGGTCAGTGGGACATTTGAGAGCGAGGCTGGACCGCAGAAGCAGGACACCTAGACTTCTGTCCAAAGTCAAATGAGTACTCAGAGAGGCCTAATAGGAAGGCTAAAATGGCTGACTTCACTCTAATATGGCCTGCTTTGTCAAGTACTGAGAGTCGGAAGTTGGTGACATTAGTGGAAATTGAACTGGCATGAGAACAAGACTTAGCATGCAGCAATTTGCAATTTGATCCTTTTTTGTGACCTATAAACAGTATACTGTATCTCTTGCACACCATGTATTTAAATGTTTTCTTTCTTTATTTGTATGTATATGGTAAATTATTATTATTATTATTATTATTATTATTATAATTATTATTATTATTATTATTATTATTATTATTATTATTATATTGGTGCCATATTAGTTATCTGTCAAAATTAGGGATTTTTAAATTTTAATGGTACTGTCTGTATTTGACACCATCTAGATTATAAAATTAATTTGTAATCTTTAATCTAATCTTTAATGAATGATTATTTTAAAGAATAGATACAACTAGAAGAAGAAAAAAATATTCTTCAGAAAATCTAAAAATTAATATCCATTTGCATTATCCATTCCTTTAGTTTATTGCATTCAATCTATGTAATTATTATTTATAAGATGCATGGTATTATCAATATCAATGTGCATTGTTTTGGATGTGTCATCGCTGGACAACAAGCATTAATTTGAAGGAAATGAGACTTTCACATTTAAGAATAGTATGACAAAGATACCATAATTCATCACAGCACTTCATTTACCATGGTCAAAATTTAGATAAAACACACATATTGCCCCTCTTTTTAGTATATATTTCAAATTTAATTTAGCAGAATTTATATATTTATTGCTGATATATAAATGTTAATTATCCTGTTTCATTTTAGAGCTCTTGGATGTTTCATAACACATAATAAAACAACTCAAATTTACCATTAAGTAAATTGTGGGTATCCCCCTGTATTTGTGAGTCACTGAATTTGTTCATACCCCGTCTTTAAATAGGGATATTTTGAATGAGTAAAAGCAAGTGGTAAGCAAGCTCTCTCACATAATGTACATTTAAATATTTAGACTGCAGTCACTGTATGAAAACCTAGGTAGCATCATCTAACAAACATTTGTGAATTCGTAAAGTGCTCCACCGTGATGGGGAAGGAGCTTTTGATTTCTCACATTCTGCATTTCCATTTCACCATGTTTTTCTCCAATACACACTTCCTGTTATACTACAAAAATATGATCACAGGCAAGTGTCCATCTTAAAACAAAACAAAACACACACACACACACATGCACAGGAAAAAATATACACCGTTTTCTCCATGCATATCCAGTAGAAGTGAACTGTAATTATTCCTTTGTAGCTAAAAACAGTATCATTAAGAATAATGGCATCATTAAGTACTAGAAGCTATTACTGTGGGTGAATTTGCTGCATTGATAATGAGGCTTCAGACAGGAAATGAAGATACTAATTATGGGATAAAACGCCTACTCAGTTAATTGGAAGCAAAGAGCGAAGTGAAAAGAAAAGCATTTGCACAGAAAGGGAAAAAAACTGTACAAGATAAGTTCTTGACCTTTTCTAGCATGAAGTAACGGTACAGTAGAGATCACAGCCCATGATTCAGCTCTGCGTCGCAGCATCACAGGGTGACAACCTCATGTTACACTTTATAAAATGGCAATGAACAATATGCTGTCCTCAGTAAGATTGTCCTATCACTTACAGTACACATAGTAAAGAATCCCTCAGTAGTTGATGCTTTGTCATTAAATGTGATTGAGGCATACAATCTAAATTGACAGGTAATGTTAGGCTGTCATATGTAACTGGATTATGTTCATGTAATACACAATTGCTGAATAGCTATTTAGGCATTATTTTAGCAACTCAGCCTAGCTTATTCACAATCCATCCATGTATAGCTTTCATCTAAGATTTTAAACGGATTTGCATTTTAATAAAAATGTCAATTTTTAATTTTTTTTTTTTTTTTTTTTTTTTACATTTTATTACATTAATATTATTATTATTAGTAGGTTTTTTTTTTTTGGGGGGGGGGGGGGGGTAAAACCAAAAAAATGTCTTGCAATTTACAAATCCATAGACAAGCTCTTCACTTGTAAATGACTGATTCTGTCTGTATTTCATCTGTGCTTATTTTTGTCATCCAGGAAGACCTGTTCCTGTGACAATATCTCCAAAAACCAATGACAGGTCTTCAGTCCCCATCTGTGCCCCAGCCTTTTTAAGGTGTCAGATGCTTCAAGCAACCCAAGACGGAGAACTCCTAACCTCACCTGCTCTGCCTCCTTTCATCTTCTGTGTCACTCAGGAGAGGTGTCCAGTAGTGACACATGCCAGAGGCCATCAGTGTTCTACTTAATTTTTATTTTTTTACTTCTGTCATATACTCAAGAATGTCCTTACAGTTGACAGCCTCAAAGATTACCATTAATTTAATGCCCCATATTACTCAAGTTACTGTAATAAACAATAGATGTTCTGCTTAAAACTAAGTATTTGAATACATCTGGGTTGTCTGTTTTCATGAAATGTCCATTTTTGTTTAATTGTTCATCCCTGTGTAATTGAGGGCTATCGGAATAACTCATAATCATATCGATTTCTTGCATTCAGTGCTTCAAAAGGCAATTTTGCCAGTAAGAAATTTGCAATAAATAAAAATAGTTAGCACTGTTCCAAACTCGCCACAGACCGATGCAAAACATGGCATGTGAAATGGAATGTAAAAAAACAAAATGAGAGAAGGTCAGCCAGGAATTCAAATGGAAGACATTTGCAGTTCCAACAAGACCGGGAGTGTGAGCACACATCTGAACCTCAGTCCTTGCTGGAATAATTGCGGGAGCACATCTGGTGCACTTTGAAAATGAATTGGCCCAGCACTGCTATGATAATGACTGCACGGTAGTCTAATAAGTTAGGGAATGCTGCATTCCAAATGTCACCCTGGGTCGGTCCAGCACTTACTTAGTTCATTTACTTGCATAGAGTTTGATTCCAGCTCCCTTCACGACAAATTCGGGTCCCTGTTGCATTTGCGTTGCCATTAAACGTTGCAAAACACTTTTTTTGCTTTTGATTGCTTTTGCTTATTGTTTGTTTAAACTATCAGTAAACTGAAGCAGTAAATAAATAATTTTGCAACAGAAAGAAGTCTCTCACCAAGGCTGCATTATTTGATCAAAAATAAGAAGTACTACTGTGCAATATTGTTACAATTTAAATTATTACTATTTTCTATTATAATATATTTTAAAATATATATTTTTCTTGCAGTCATTACTTCAGTCTTCAGTGTAACTGTCCTTTAGAATGAATTTAGAAACCATTGTACATTTTTAAAGGATTCTTCAATTTATAGAAAGTAAAAAAATAATAATAATAATATATTAATATTAAAATATTCAATATATCAAATATTAATTGAGTCTTAAATGCATAATGTGGTCAGAGTATATACGCTAATGTTGGCATTATTCTTTTATTAAATGTCAGCTGCTAGTGGTGAAGCAAATCCGGCGGAACCTTTATCTTAATTTCGTTATTGCCAAATACCCATCTTAATTTAAAATTTATCTTAACGTCTTGTTAAAAAAGACTAGTTTTTATTGGTGCGTTGGTCTATTTATAGGCTAAATGAGCCTATGTCTGTTTAGAGTGCTGAGATGTTAAGATGTCAGATGACTTATTTTATTTCTTTATTCCAACTTCCAAGTGGTCTAGTCTACGTTATGAATAAATAATGTTAAAACATGTATAAATGACTCATTCTTGACTAAAGGCAAAAGAGCTGTGTGTGTGCGCACATTTGAATAATGTCGGGCTGTAAATGGGTTCGGGATTTGCTGTCAATCAAAATGTACTTGTCGGGCTCGGGCCGAAACCTGTCGGGCTTGGGTCTTATCGGGCCTAACTTTTATGGCCCGATTACAGCTCTAAAAAGAGTTACACTTCCACAAATTGCTCCTAGCCAACCATACATTCCTTCACATTTATTTTATATTCACTGCGCCAGAGTGAATTGTATTCTATTTTCACTCGAGGCCTGCAGTTAGGGTCCTTTGCATGGCTGTTGATCTTCAGTGAGCTGGTTACGCTGTGGCGGATGCCCTAAAAGCAGTTACAGTCCCAGTGAGTCCCAGTGAGTCCCACCAGTCCGCCGCGCATTGCTTGCGCTGCCTGGCAAGCATCTTCAGCTCACTCATTATCTCGTCCACTGATGTATGTATTCTTGCAAGAAATCTTGTCAGGCTGTTACTTGCCATCCAATTAGACAGCTCATGTGCACTTACTCACCAAGCAGAAACGCTCAACAAGGCCAACATGCATGTAAGTGAGATTTGCGTGTTTGCGCACGTGTGTTAATAACGACCTGCGGCGCCACCTGCTGTAGGGAGCAGTAGCCCTGTGTCACAATGCCTTCTCTCGACAACATCTGGCTGAGCCCAAGGCGCCTGGAGAAGAGAGCACCAGAGTGGAATAAGGAGAAAGAGGGTTCCCTCGTAGCCTTGCGCAGGCCCAGGCAAGAACCCCTTCTGTCAGATAGCACTGCCATTGATGTGTCATTCCCCTTGTTGCCTCCTCGTTAGTCCATGCAGTAAATTAATACAATTAAGCACAGTTTTTCTCCAGGCCCACGTGGGTATTGTTCTGAGTGTGTGCTCATTGAAACCTCAATCCCCCAAAGCTCATGTGTTTTACAAGGAGAGAGCGAGCGAGAGAGAATGGGGGATAAGGTTAGCTGAGGAGGCCAGCCGTTCGTTTTCAATGTGACACAGATGCGTTCATTTGTAAGATGAGCATTAAGTGCTCACTAATTTATCTACATTTGGATACATCTGGCAGACATCAAGCAAGGTAAATTAAACAGCAAAGTTGCACTCACAAACTTAGCTAAACCCTCACGCTTCGCCTCATGTGAAATTGTCCACCGGTGAGGCGAACGAGCCATCGTTACGGAAAGAATTTTCACCTTGACCTTCTCGTGCCGTGCTATCGGCGTGCAAATCTGGCCATGGGAACTTTGTCTACAGTGCTTTGTAAGACGTGCAACCCAATCGATGAGGAATGACAGCACCTTTTTTCCCCCGATCGAGTCAATATCGTTGGCCACCACTCCCTGGGTACTTAGCAGATGTAAACTATCCCACGGTCAGGCTCATGCTAGCCTTAACCTTCATTTGCTCAGTGTGTATTTAAGTGTGTCTTTTTCACCCCGCCAAGAGCTATGGAAAGCGATAGCAGTCAACAAAAGACACAAACAGTGTGAAGCACTTAAAACAAGCGCTCCTTTCCAGGCGTGCACTACTTCCCCTTTGGCTAAAAGCTGCCAGGACACTGGATGTACCAGGAGAAAGTGGTGTAAATAAAAGCCACCCCCTGAAGCCTGTAGCTTGGATCATACTGTGTCAGCTCTCTCCAAGTATAATAGAGGTAGAAACCCAACAGCAGACGAGACTATGATGCCACATAAAGTGCTTTGTGAACAAACAAGACGTGCGAAAGCGGAAAACAGCGGCTGTTTAATACGGTGAAACCGGCGCAGCGTATCGCAAGGTCCTCGGAGACTATGTTGCCGTGCAGCGGCTAAACGTTGTCGGGTCTCTCGGTTGGGGAGGTTGGTCTTTTTTGTCCCCACCACCCCCTCTCCGCTGCTTCCTCTGCCCCTGACAGAGAACAAAAAGGTCAGTTGTACCCTCGGCTGCCTTTGGAGCACGCTGCGCGCCGTGTTTATCAAGCACGCTAATCTATTCTTGTTACTCTCCACTTCAGAGGCAGGCACTCATCTGCGCCCTCCCTCCGCCCCAGCCTCCACCGGTCCCCCAGGGGCGGCGCTGATGGCATCTGGCCGGCGTCCAGCCAGCGCGGGAAAGATGGCACGGAGCTGCCATTAAAATCAATTACATGGGTCAATGTTTTTATTAGAGGATTTCTACTCAAACTAAGTCATCAGGATGGCAACGCAACTGCTGTTTCCCTCATCGCAAAGCCCCCTCCTCACCCCACGACCTTTCTGTACCCACCGCTAAAGACTTGCTGAAGTGGAGGCAGGAGGAGGATCTGAGGCCATCGAAGGTTGTGGCGTTTTTTCCTTTTGTTGTCAGCTATGTGACTCTGTGAGTCAGTGCATGCTGTTGTCATTAGCATGTCTGAACTAGAACTTGTGTTTTAAAGATATCATCCATCCTTCAGGATAAAATAAATTTATTATCCCTGTTGCTGCCCTTGCGCATTGGTGGATGATATTCCAAACAACTGTTGTTGTTTTTAACCTCCACCTTCAGGTAAAATATGGTACATCAAACACTATTAAACAAACTGCACACACTGTGTTATCAGAGCAGCGGTGGGGCCTTGAATTAAACATTTTACTGTTATTATAGCAACAACAGTTTTTTTCTTCTTTTTCACATACGGATGTTGAAAGCCAATTACTCGCCGTGGAGTTTCAAGAGGGTTTGCGATCACCTTCCTATTGTTCTAGACATATTCACAGAAGCACACACACATACACGCCTGGTAGGTGTGAATCTAAAGAGGCGCTTTGACCAAAAGAACACTCATGGACTATTGTGGTCCCTCTCTCTTATGTTCCTGTCCCTGAAGTACTTCTGTTGAGCAGGGACAGGTAACGCCGCTACCAGTGCCTGGATTCAAACTGCAATTATTCTTCTCTTATGTGTGTAGCCATACAGTGTGATTCACAAAAAGATCAACTAGACATGTTCTTCCACACCCATGTGATATAATTGTTGTGGTATTCATTTCCTTTCGGTCCATTGTAGAGCTGTTCATTCTGTAGTCTGGGAGCGAATTAGCATTGTCGCTAAAATGAGCTTTATTCAGCTAATGAGTAAAATAAGGTCTAGCATTACTTGTTACTTGAAGAGGCTTTCACATTTTGTTCTACTAGAAAATTTTAGTCAAGTAAATTTTGAAGATGTATGTTTTAAAAAGAGCTGGTGTTTTTTGGAGAACTGCTGTCAGTCTTATGCTAACTTGCTAGCATTAAGTAATTTTGCTAAGTTATTTTAAAACCCATTTGAAATTCCCGAAGGAACCCATGTTGGATTAGTTTTTAGAGCTGGCTTAAAGATTGATGACATGATTCCATTGGAATTTCTTGCCAAAATCATACACTTTAGTTCTTTCATCCAGGTACAGAAACCACTTCATGCTGAGATCTTGTGTGGCTCAAACTGGACACCAAAATAGAGGGTAGTGGGATGAGGTCAAGGAGGTAAATAAATGGCCCTGTCCGGGTCTTCCAAAGTCATCAGGGCCAACAGCCGGGGGTGCAGGAGCGTTTCTTTCCCTGTGGAGATCACCCCTCCTGTGCTCTGCAGAAGGCCATGCTTCAAACAGACGCACTCAGAGCCCTGACCTTTGAGAGGGAATGAGCGAAAGCAAAAAGGGAGCACAGGAAGTTGTGAAAGACGGGCTGATATGTAGAGAGAGTGAGCGAGGATGGACGAAAGTGGGAAAGGAGGTTAACACCATATGAGATTTCGCAGCAGACACAAAATTTGTCAATAACTCAACATGAGAACTCTACATTCTTCCCTGAGGCGCTGATAATGGCAATTTCGAAAGAAAATACATTTTGAAGTGCCTGGTCCACAGAGTCAACACTGCCAGACATATTGTGTCCGAAAGATGAAAATGCTCCCTCTAGAAACAGTATACGGATTTATTAAGGCATATCCAATCAAATGTTTGCATTACATCATGTCTACAAAGATGTCTGGGCCCCATTCTATATCATTTTTTTATTGTGCATTTAATTGTTGTTGCTTTTATGAATTCCTGGATTGTTCTGTTCAAAACAGAGATTTTTTTCAAAGCAACATTTTTTTCCCTTAATTTTGTGTACATACAGGATTAGATGCCATTAGAAAAGCATCCCAATGCCCAGTATATGCTCAAGTGCATCACTTTTGAAACTTAAAATAATAATAATGAGATAATGAAATTATGTTATTAAAAATAATGTAACAATAACATTTAACATCTTTCTCCTTATTTTTGTCTTTATTTTCTTTTTTGCAAAGTCCAGAAATGTTGTTGTAGCCTTGCTAAACACTTTTCTTTTTGATTGCTCTCAGTAAATATCAAAGGTTTTGAATATGATTAAATGTTTACCTTTATTTAGCTTTACAAATAACATAAATATCTTATATATAATTATAATTTATATGCATATTTATGTATTTATTTCAAAAGTTTTAAGCCTGTATTTTTTATGCATTTGCATAACATGTTTATATAAGCTATAACATTGCTGTCTTGTTGACAACAGATCGCTTCATTGCTGATTGTGGATCCATACAATATAACTTGATGCACTAATCAACTGAACAGCTGAGAAAAATGATCTTCTATAACTGTAAGTGACATACAAACAATAGGATTGGATCTGTTTAGACACTCACACAATCATTTGTTTTGGCAAATGCTTAAGATTTACATTTACTTTTATGCATTTAGCAGACATTTAGTTTGAAAGTATTTACATTTGATTTGGAATAATTAAAGTTTTAAAGGAGTGAGTTTATCTATGGATATCAGTTGTTTACCAAAAAAAAAAAAAAGTTTCAAATCAACTTAAGGCTTGATTTTTACAGAAACATAAGCATTTACGTTGCTCACTATTTTCTTGGTTTTCTCAGGAGGTATCTTCACTGATGGAGTGAGCTGTAATCAAGGCTGTCCTTCACTCTAGCTGAAGGCTTGTCTTTCTCTATCCTTGGCCCGTCCCAGTCGTCGAGCTGCTTACAGCATATGTGACTTTCTCTGCTCTCCGCATCTGGCCCCTGACCCATTCTGTCTCTCTTTTTTTGACTCTTCTAAACAGGTGTTCGCTAAATGATTATAAATTGGTGGCTGAGTAAACATTCATCGTGGATCCATGCAGGGCCTTGGCTAATATAATTAGAACCCAAACATCAGGACAGTGAGGCCTCCCCATCTGTCCATTTTGTCCTCCGCCATGCAACTTTAAGGAAAAACGGATGAAGGGATGGAGAAAAAAGATGAGCGCCCGTCCCCTGTCGCCCTCTGCCAAGGCATTGAACAGCATGCTCGATTTGTGAGATGTGGCAGCTGGCCTATACCTGCGAGCATCTTGAGGAAGGACGGTAATTGTCTGGAAGAGTGTGTTCGTGAGAGTGAGCACATCTAAGTGAATGTGTGTGTGAGCTGTGTGTTTCCAGAGGATGGGCAAGGAGATGGCAGGTTCCTAAGGGATGAGGAGGAGATCTGTCTCAAGGACACACAGCGCTCATCTCTCTAGCTCACCTTCCGTTTATCCCTCGCTCTCCTCCCTCATCTCAACCTCACCTTGCCTGCATTAAATTACACTCTGTCAAAAACTTATTTTGGGCCCTGTTTCCCAAAAGTGCTTGGCTTCGTAAGTCACTTTCACAACATGAGGGAATATAATTCAAACCCATCAAGCCAATTTCAAAGATTTACTAGCTTAATTGTTTGGATAAGGGCAATAAAAACAGGCCATTGATAAAATAATGCTGAAAATGAAATGGAAAATAAAGCCTAGATCAAGTATAGGCTGGTTCATCAGGAAGTCAGGCTAGTCTGGTTTTACCAGTTTAAGTGAGGTTTTGGACACTCACTAGCTCACTACCAATTAGACCAATTTTTTAGCTTCTTTAAGTTGTGCTTAAAAAACACCATAACCAGTGGTAAATAAAATAAAATAAAATAAAATAAAATAAAATAAAATTTAATTTAATTTAATTTAATTTAATTTAATTTAATATTTTAATCAGTATTTTTTTATCTGATTAAAAAAAAATCTATATTTATGTCTTATTTTATAGTAACTTATTTAAATATTAAACCATTTTTGCTTTAAAAACCAAAAGAAAATCAAAAACAATTAAAAATATTTTTTTGACAGTAGCAAGAATGATTCAAACCAGCAATGTCCAATAAGAAGTTTATAAATTAATAATAATTTCAATAAACAGCTATTCTGACAAATAATATACTGAATGCTATATTTCAAGTAATATGTACACTAAGTGTACAGTTTTATGGTGCATTAATACAGAATTTGTAATAATAGATGATGATTTTACAAAAGTATGTACTGTTACTCATCCAATCAGAATTTAAGTATTTTTTGAATTTTCGTATTGGTTTTAACATGGCTGCATTGTGTGCAACAGAACTGCATAAAACCAGGAAGAGACTGGACTGGAAAACAACAATTTCTAAGCTGGTTTAAAAAATGTATTTATTTTTTTTAACAAAAAAAAAAAAAAAAAAAAACAGAAGATATTTTGTGTTGTTGTATTGAAGAAGATTTATCTACTAACCAGCAAACAGCACTTTGGTCTTCTGAAGGCATTTCAGTATCTATTTCCATTTGTCTCACCCTCTGTTTCTTTCTCGCACCAGAAGAAGCTCTTCTGCACTGCTGAGTCTTCCTCTGAAACACTCAGGCAGAAAAAAGTTGGGAAATGAACACCAGTCTGACCAGCGGAGGCCTGAAGGTCTGCCATCTGCCACCATGCCTGAGTCGCGGCGGCAGCCACCTTCAGAACATATGCATCAAAGCCCTGGGTGAGTGGACTGAAGGAGTCCCGCAGAAAGCCAGCAGAAGTCCCACCCCAGGGCTGAGGACCGAAACCAGGCGGCTCAGCAGAAGAGGAGCTGATGGCCATCTTTTCCATCTCTTTTCTCCAGTAAGGCCCACCAAGGTCAGGAGGACAGCATGCCGGTGAGGGCCCGCCAGCAAAGGAGGAAGAGAGCTTGGCAGCGACTGCTCACTCGCTCTGTACCTCTCTGTGTCTGTCAGGGCCTCAGGCGTTCTCCTTAACAAAAAGCTCACAGAGGGGAAAAACTGCAACTCTTTTATCTCTCTTTATCTTTCTCCTGCTAACAGAATGTAGAAGGAGGTACTGGGCATGCCATGACAGCAGTGGACCCATTTGTTTAAATTACAAAGGGATTCTGTTATTTGTTGTTAAAGGGATAGTTCGCCCCAAAATTTTAATTTGGTCATTATTTACCCTCATGCTGTTCCAAACCTATACTTTTTTTTTTTTTTATCTCGTGGGTCTCAAATATATATATATATATATTTCTAAATAAAACTTTTCTTAAACTTTTGGCTACAGTTTTAAAAAAGAGGAAAATGTACTATGTAATGCAATAATATATATATAATGCATTTTAAACATATTTGTAATATATATATATATATATATATATATATATATATATATATATATATATATATATATATATATATATATATTTCTAAATAAATCTTTTCTTAAACTTTTGGCTACAGTTTTAAAAAAGAGGAAAATGTACTATGTAATGCAATAATATATATAATGCATTTTAAACATATTTGTAATATATATATATATATATATATATATATATATATATATATATATATATATATATATATATATATATATATATATATATATATATATTTCTAAATAAAACTTTTCTTAAACTTTTGGCTACAGTTTTAAAAAAGAGGAAAATGTACTATGTAATGCAATAATATATATAATGCATTTTAAACATATTTGTAATGTATTAATTATACTTTGTAATGCGCCCTATATAATGCATTGTATGGTCTCATGTTTAATTGTATCTACAGTTATAATACATCTTAATACATATCTATTCTTTGAACACAACTTGGTACAGTAAAAGGCATTAAAACACATGCCAACCAATTTCAGATTTAACAAGGAATCTGCAAACATTATAATTTATGCATTTTAACTTTGGTTACAATTCTTTATGAAAATATATAATGTATTGTTCATTCTGAATACATTTATAGTGTATTACACATACACAAAGGCTTCAAGTGTTACTATATATATATATATATATATATATATATATATATATATATATATATATATATATATATATGAGATTATACAACATCTGAAAGATAAATAAATAAACTTTCCATTGATGTATGGTTTGTTTGACCGAGATACAGCTATTTGAAGATGATATCTGAGGGTGCAAAAAAAAAAAAAAAAAAAAAAAAAAGTTACATTTTGTTATATTTGCGATAGGAAATTTACAAAATAATGATTTTTGGCATAACATAAATAGGTTTTATTTTGCCCATACAATGAATTATTGGCTATTGCTACAAATATACCTGTGCTACTTATGACTGCTTTTGTGGTCCAAGGTCACATATTATAAATGTGTGTAGTGAAAATAAAGAGTTTTTTTTAATAATAAAGTTGCATTTATAAAAAGTTATATTCATGTAGTCTTAAATGTGATACATAGAGTTACAGTATATTTTATTCACCAATTGCTGTCCAGTGATCCACTGTTAACTGGATCATCGAGCCAGTGAGTTGAACCTGAGAATTACATATGCAAACAAATCTCTATTTTCAGTCAGTTCTATTCTAGGCGTCCAGCTCCGGAATCAAACTGATCTAGACTGTGTTTACCAAAACATTGTAAGCATGGGTGGACTGTAGAAACCATTGCCACAGCTGGACTCTGTGCTTACACAATGCTTCTGGTAAACACAGTTCTGGTTCTTAAGTTCAATCTAATAAAACAGTGACTTAAGATATAATAACTGTAGTATCTAAAATTGTTTAAAGACAACACATACTTCAAGTGTATTTGTAGAAAAATGACAGTATAAAACAGCCCAGTTTCAATGTGTCATATATCCTGACAGATTTTCTCTCTCTTTGGAGAGGGTAAACTGGTATTGGAGCGTCTCCTCAGAGACAGATGGGGGTTTGTGGGTGGCAGGGCTGTGGGCAGTCCTTCCTGACTTAAGGGTTAATAGCCAGTCCACAGGGCTGATCCACCTGCTTTTTAATTAGTGTTTTCAGTGCTCACTCGCCCATGCTTATGTGTCAGGTTTGAGCTAGTATTACAGGTTCAGTGGTCAAGATTAAGTTATACACTAAATCAGTGTGACAGCTGATAATATTAAATAAACGAATAAAAAGACAAAAAATAAATATGAAAGTACTCATCATTGAGGATCGAAATGAAACACAGCATTGTGTTTTAAATAGTCCATTTTAGTATAGTATAGTATAGTATATTGTGTCTTTTAAGATTATTTGTGACATTTAAGGTGTCTTTATGTTTTATTAATTATTAATTTATCTGTTCTTTATTGATTTATCTTTCTTTTTTTATTATTTCAAATTTACAACATTAGTTCTACAGTTATGCAGTCTGTGTCAATTTGTAAATATTTTGCAGAAAAATGACAATTTGGTCATTTTTTACTCACCCTCTCTTGTTCAACACATAATATATTTTGAAGAATGTTGTTAACCAAACAGTTGGAAAAATATACCATGGAAGTTAATGGCAACCAGCAGCTGTTTAGTTATTAAAATCCTTCAAAATATCTTCTTTTATGTTGAACAGAAGAAATATATTCATGTATTTAATTTTTGGGTGAGTACCCATGTATTCAGCTTTTCTTTTTCTGCAGGAATGTATATATAATGAATATATATAAGGATCTTCAGATGCAGCTAACAGAACAGACCAGTTGATATAACACCTGCCTGCGTTTAACTGTTTTTTATAAATCACAGGAATACAGTGAATATTTTATTAAAATATTGTGGATTATTATAGCCTAAATATGCCCACAAAGCATAATCAGGTAAAATAAATCCATTGAATATGTAGGTTTTTATATACATTTGGTCTAATGTATTTTCTCAACGTCCAATCATGTTCATAACATACAGAACCTTTTTCTATTCTGCAGCACCATCCTTCCAAATTCAAACAACGATTTTCTTTTTTTTTTTTCTTTTTCTTTTTTTCTGTAGAGTGCCAGAGGGGTACAGGTGAAACGCTTGCCCTATGTGGCACTAAATAAATCAGCACAACCTTTGGCTTGACCTTTTTTCATCCTGCGAACTTTTCCTGACCTTACAAGACATGCTTGGATTAAAGGCTCTTTCTTCTGGCTCACCGGTGACCCAGCACCTCCGCCCCTCCGCGCCCTACCTATCTCCCATCTGACTTCACTCCCTTCCCTCCCCTGTAGGCAGATGAAGTTCAATCCATCCCTACTTTTGTTTCATATCCTTAAGATCTATCACTTCAAAAGCCCTGGCTCACTGTGGCCACCACTGAACACCGCGAGAGGCCACTCAAGAATCACCTCCATCAACACTGTCAGGACCCTGAAGACCTTCAGCTCCACGCCGGGGGCCCCTTCGTCTGCCTCAGGGGGCCCCCTAAGCCCCGTGGCACCCAGGGGACCTGTAAAGGATATCAAAGATGAAACATCAATGGGAGCCACTTGAAGGATGCACAACAGAGCTGGAGAAAAGGCCACATTAGAAAATATGACGCCAGACATCTCGCCGGGAATCGAAGAGAGAGGAGGCGTCCTTCTTTTGAAACACCCAAGTTAGAATCCTAACACAGGAACGTCACTTACTAAAACAAGCATGCAGGTCAGCATACTGCCTGCGTTATGTCAAATGTTAATTATTAATCATTTATGCAAAATGTATGCAAATTTTTTTTTGTTTCTTTTTTTAATATATATATATATATATATATATATATATATATATATATATATATATATATATATATATATATATATATATATATATATATAAATGTATTTTACTCAATAAGGTTGCATTAAATTTATCAAAAGTGACACTCAAATATTTATAATGTTACAAAAGAACTGTTATAACTTTTCTATTAATAAAAGAATCCTTTAAAAAGTGCCAGAGTTTCCAGGAAAACAATTGCAATACAACTGTTTTCCACATTGATAATAATGATAAAAAAAATAAAAAAAAATTGACATCAAATCAGCATTTCTGAAGGATCATGCAACACTGAAGTAGTGGAGTAGTGACTCCTCAAAAGCAGCTTTCCCTTTACAGGAATAAATGACATTATATACATATATATATATATATATATATATATATATATATATATATATATATATATTATTGTAATCATATTATTGTATATTATCGTAATAATATTTCACATTATTTTCAATCACATAAAATATACTTTTTTTTTCTTTCTTTTTTTTTTATGAAAATGTCTTAAAGGCCCAAATGTTTGTCAATCAATTAAAATCAAATGAGTTACATAATGAATCACATATACAATAGTTTAACATTCATGTGGCAGATAAAAGCAGGAATACACAAATGCCACTGTCCCATCTGTGTAATTTTTTCATTGCTGTTTATACATATGCAGATTTGGGCTGATGAGTCATATCTTTAACCATGAAAATATCTATGTAATTTATAGAGACATGGTATTTTTTTTATCAATGTAAAATAAATAAACAAACAAACTAATAAATAAATAAATCACACTAAACTATGGATTAAATTGGAAGTAATTTCATAGAACAATGTATTTTTTATTTACTTTAAATTTTTTAGTTTAATTAAATTCCAGTTTTAATTAATTAATAATAATAATAATTGAATTACATACTTGTTTTGTTAACATCTGTCACATAAAAAGAAAAGAAAAGAAAACCAGTCAATAAGTGATTCTAAACATGGATTACATCTTCTGGAGAAAACAGGCAACTGTTCTGTCCTGAAAAAGGCAATCCTCTCAGTCTTTTGTGACGGCCTAGTTTATCTGAAAGTTGTCCCCAAGCAGCGGCTAAAGGAGTCGGTCCAAGCATTTGGAAAGCTACTAAAGGATCAGAGGCGTCTGATTATGATCCTCTGTGCTATTCTACTCCAGCCTTCTGGGTCGCCCTGCTTACTTCCTTTTTTTGCATTTAGACGAGTGAACAAAGCACAGATCTGGCATTATGGACTAGCAATGTACCTATTTACCTGACTTGGAAGCTTGTAGTGGAGAATGTTTTATCTGACAGTGCTTTCCCATTAATATGGCTTCTTTTGTTTCCACAGCCTTGTGTCCTATTTAAACCGGAAGGGCCGAACGATCTGCTTGGCTGGTCGCTGCACCTCCCCACAATCCTTTGGAGGGTGCAGGAGGATCACCACAGAAATACACTGATTAGCCGATTGCTAACACCTTCAGGGGTGTCGGAGGGTTTCTCTATCTTCTACATAGTCTGCTGCTGTCGTGATAACATTGTTAGCCAGTCTGGATGTGTCAGTAAAACCATTGCTCCAAATTTGCACATCGGCTGAATGCTCTCAACACTACTCCTCAAAAGCAGCTCATGATTGGGCGAAGGAGGGGTGGAGGCCGGGCAAGTGAGCGGGCCATGTGTTTGCGAGAGGAGATGGCTCCCTTCGCACCGCCACACACACAGACACACCAGCCAGCCTGCACTGGCCAGGATGAGCGGCTTTTCTGGAGCCAACGGAGAAAACATGGCACAATATGCTGGGAAGTCTGGAGGTGACGGGAGAGCGAGCTGATAAAGGATGACCCGTGAAATCCTGCATTTGCAAACAAACACACGGCTGTTTGATAAAGCTTAGCGAAACACAGCAGGCGGGGAGAGGGAAAACAGATATTACGATCAGGCCTCTTTTTCAGTATCTCTCTTGTGATGCCGAGATAAAGCCTCGCTTCTGATACCATGCCCAAACTTCCAGCCAATGAGAGCAGAGCAGAGTTCTACACGCTGAAATTGAATCTTCTTCATTGTGATATTTCAATTGTCACCACTGTGTGTTTGAATTGGGCAGGTTTGGCCTACAGGGAAAACGGTCGCATAAAAATACAAAATAATGTCTGAAATGGCAGGAAGAGTTCGATTTAGAGGTGCATTTATGATACAAATATCATTAGCTCATCAAAAAAAAAAAAAAAAATTGTTTTGTCTGAAATATAGATTACAGCTCATTGCCGAAGAACTTTGTTACGACAGTTTAATTCCTAACCTGAATACACAGTTCAGTTACCCAAATTTCATAATCTAAACTTTGGTGTTCATTGTGTCTATGCAAATCTAATGTGACAGCAAGAGCCTTTAAGATAATGTTCGCTAAACCCAGAACATAAATTTGCCATAAAAAGGAATACATGTCCACAATCCAGAAATGTAAAATCTTAGCGGTGCCAATGATATCTTTCCTCCTCGCTTCTCTGGCTGCATGCTCCCTCAGCCAACATGGCTGCCATTCAGAATAGGCATGAGAGAATATCAATATTAGCATTCTACTACACACAGACAACCATTAGATGAGAGAGATCGAGTGTGTGTGTGTGTGTGTGTGTGTGTGTGTGTGTGTGTGTGTCCCAATTTCAGCAGTTTTAAAGTACAGTCACATTCATTTGTAAATTCTGTGGGTCTCATCCACGTCCAGCTATTTTTAGATGTACAAAACAGTTTGGTTTTTCTGATTGATATTGATAATTGGTGTGTCTTACCATATTATTTGAATGTATTACCTTAATTATGAACAAATAGTTTTAACGTTTACTGCACGTTGTTATTCTTCTCGTTATTTCCCTATAGCTGCTATATCGGCCATAGGCATACTTCCAAATTGAAAAAAAAAATAGAAACATTTCAGCAAAATTTTGTTTACAAAAGAAAAAAAAAATATCTATTGTCCATTGTCATTAGCATAGTGGAGCACAGCTCACACATACATCACTTTCAAAATATAAGCAGCTTTCTTTTGGGATTTCAAATGACTTGATCAAAATCTGTGTGGGGACATTTTTCGCCTTCAAATGAATTTCTCTGATATTTCAATGGATCTCCCCCAAGAATTGGAGCAAACTTTAATTCACATAGAGTATAACGATAAATCCAACAGTCCTTTTTTGCTGAATTAGCAAGGCTACTAAAATCTGTTTTGCAACTGGTGGTAAAGAGAAAGCCACATGAAGAATCAAAATTAGGCACAAGTAACAAGCTGTGGGATATACTAATATATACAAATCATGTGTCAATGTATATAAATATTTTTACTTGTTCTTTTTAACTTGTAAAACCTATACCACAATTATTAATCTTTACTTTAAAAGTGTCCCAGCTTTATTTAAAACACTGCAGGATGTTTTATTATCTAATGCATCTGTTTATTCAAGAAAGGCACCTGTACTCTTTCTTATAATGATGAATCTGAAAAAAAAATAATTCTATCCTCTTTCGTGCTGTTGTTTTAACAACAACTTTCACATTGAGACAAAATGCACGCTCCCATCATCCGCGAGGACGTCTGGAAGGCTAAAAGGCACAATCTGTTTCCCTTTGTTAAGATCGGCGTTAAAACAAAGCTGTGTCGGCCATCCACTTCACCATGGGGAAAAACAAAACGCTGTTTTCCTGCATTGCAATTAAGATCTTTTAAAAGAAAAGCAGCAATGGAAAACAACAATCCTTCAACTGTGAGGCATCATCAAGCACCTACGATTTGCACAAATAAGCATAAAAACAAACAAATAGTCCATTATCTCCTTTTGAAATCTATAATGTGTAATTTCTTTATCTTCCTGATTATGGTACTTTGTGATGCTTGAATGGGAAGCCTTGCAACCTCCCCCTTTCTCGCCACTACAACAAACCGCCAAAAAACGGAGAGTGCATTGAAATCCACGTGGGTAGAGAAATTGAAGGGGTTAGGGCGAGGAGCAGGGTGTAATGATAACCTTGTTGGGATGATCCTTTCGCTTCGGTTCCATTTTCTCCAGCTGCATCGCTTCGCTCTCTCTGCATGAATGAAGGTAAATCTGCAAGAAACCTCCCACTTATTTTATTTTCAGCTCACTTTCCCATAATTCCTCCCCCTAAAATTGTTTGCACAACAATGCTGCAAAACATCTGCAAAAACAGATAATTAATGTGTCAAGTCAAACTAATGCATTTTATATGAAGACTATGCTTCACTGGTTGTAATTATAACACATCTCTCTCTCTCTCTCAGTCTCTCTCTTCCCACACATACCTTCCACCCCTCTGAAATGATTACTTGTTTGATAATGCCTGGCATCACATGGAAGCACTTATTCATGGAGTGTGTGTGCTCAAATGTGTTAGCCACCTCCACCTTGATGGTTCGCCGAGCAGAAAATACAGAGTGTCCATCTCCAAACCTGTGCTCAGTGGTCAGTCTGGCCACCCATCAGAGAGGATGAGCTACAGTTCCTTTTGTTTGAGGAAGACACGTAAAAGCAAGCAACCAGTGCAGACGCTTTTTAACCATTTTTGCAGTTTTCACTTTTTCTCACAAGTGAATTTTCACTGTAAGAATTTTTATAATAATAATAATTATATATATTTCTGAACTTGTCTGGGGAAAAATCCTAATATGTACCATATGCCAATGTTATTTTAGTTTTAGTATTATTGAGATACTATTTTATTAATCTTTGAGATATTATTATAGGTCACTAAAACTGAAATAAATAAAAAAATTACTTGAATCATCTGAAATGATTTTACGTATGTTGTATTTGTATGTCATATCATCTCTGTATGTACACCACCTGTTCTTGAAAAAAGTGATATATATATATATATATAAAATTTAAATTTTTATACATTTTAATAAACATTTTAATTTTAGTTTTAATTAGTTGTGCTTTTGTTATTATGTATATTTTTAATTATGCATTTCTTTTTAGTTCTTTATTTTTTACTCATTTTAGTTTAAAAATGTTGACTTAGACATCAGCTGAAATAGTTAACTGATATCATTAAGAAAATATATACTTTTAGTTAACTATATTAACCACGACATATTCAAGAATTCCCTTTTAATCACTAAATCTTCATTTATTTGGATCAAAAGTACAAACACTAATATCGAGAAATATGAGTACCATTTAAAATACCAGTTTTCAGTAAAGCCATTACTCCAGTATACAGCATCACATTATTATTATCAACGTTGTGAAGCTTAATATTTTTTTGGAAACCATTATCCTTTTTTTTAGGATTGTTTGATAAAAACAATAAAAATAAATAAAGGTTAAAAGAACAGTCTTTATACTTCTTTTTAATAAATATAAATATATTTAGTGTATAAACTAATACATAAAACTGCTACCTGAATTATTAAACACCACACAACAGTGTTTATATAAACCTCAGATTTTCTCTACATCAAAAATGCCAATTGCTTCTCATATCGCACAAATAATAGAGTTCAGACAGAGTACAAATTCACATCTCCAGGTGTGAGAGGCATTCAATGTGTGCAGGAATCTGAGGCAGGCAGGTCCCCGGCGAGTGGCTCCTTTTCACCCGGTCAGCAGGACAGGAGCCGAGCGAGCCAGCGGACCAGCAGGAGTGAGCCCCTCCTGGGGTAAAAAGCAGCTCCTGCTGCCCCTGCCGCACAGCACGGCTCCAGAGCTGGGGGCGAGACAGGGGGAGGCCACTTCTATTGGACAGGAGACTCACCATCAGCCAATAGGACAGCAGGGAGCAGTCCGATGCCAGGTGCCTCATCTCCGACTACAGGTGGCTGCAAATACATAATCAATTCTGTCATTTCTCACCTACAACTGAGAGCTTGGATCAGTATTAGACAGCTTGAGGTTCGTGTAATGAGCTTGTTGGATGGACATTGCCTTATGTGTGTGTTTTAAGATTCTTAAAGGATATTCATCATTTTCAGCCTATAGTCCTATTTATTACTCTTCATCAGTATGAATAATAGAGGATTCAGAAAGTACAGTATCTGAATTTGACCTTCTTTACATTAAAGGGAAAGTTCACCCAAAATTTTTAATTATGAAATCTTTTAGTCACCCTTATATTGTTCCAAACCTGTGTGAGCAGTATGGAAAAAGCATGGAAATGTGTATATTCCATGCAGAAGTCAATACCAGCAACTGTGCAAGGTTTCCAACATTCTTCAGAATATCTTCTTTCGTGTTAAACAGAAAAAAGAAATACGTACAGTTTTGGGACAACATGAGGGTGAGTAAATAAAGACAGTTTTTTTTTCATTTTGGGGTGAACTTTTTTCATATTTATTTATTTATTTTATTTTTTTACTGTATAAATAATGTATTTAGTTTAGGTTATATTTGTAATATTAAAATGAAACAAAATAATAAGTAAATGAAGATTAGTAATTCATTAATATATATTTTACAATTTTGTTTAACTTTGCATGCCTATATATATATATATATATATATATATATATATATATATATATATATATATATATATATATATATATATATATATATATATATATATATATATACACACACACATATATATATATATATATATATATATATATATATACACACACACATATATATATATATATATATATATAGTTTCTATAGTATACACACTGAAAAGAAATGCTGGCAAAATATAACAAAAATAGTTGTTCCAAAAATATGGATTTCATAATTTATCTTATTTGTGCCTCCTATAATGATATTATATTCAGTTCAATATTATTAATATGCTGACTCAACCTCTTTAATTAAGCAATACATAAAAAGAAAGAAAAAATAATTAAGTGTTTTAATTGATAAAAAGTGGATAGTGGCCAATTGTCAACATTTTGAATCTTAAAAGCAAGTGTTAAAAACTGAACTGGATTGTGACAACATCTCTTTATAGAGTCACACTCCAGATAAGCTTTATGATGTTACAATGCTAGTATTCCTGTGGTATGATTCTCAGAATAAATCTCTATTTATTTCTATTAGTGGCCACATAATCTGCAAAGTATTTTTTAAACCAATTAGATTACTTAGATGCAGGCGAGTCACACGACAGTGTGTCTGTTTTGAAGCAAACCTGCATGTCAAAACAATTATGAAACCAAATCTATAAATAAGAAATAAGATAAAGATTACTGTTGAACCCTTTTTATTTAAAAATACTTGTCCGTTTCAAATTGGTATAGGTTTAAAATGGCTTTAAACTAACATAATGTTCTCAACTGGACTGATGTCTACACATCAGGAACCACAGATTGGGCTAAATATGAAGTAACATCAAGCTGTGTTTACTGATATAATACACCGCTCACTCTGATGCCTGTCAACTAATGATCCGTTCTGCATCAAATACCCAAATACTGAGGTTACAGGCAAATTAATGAAACACAACCTACATGTGTTAGCCAATTAAAGAGGAGGTCAACCTCGAGGGAGGGCCTTTATATATTAATGGACTCCTCTGGTCTGTTGTATAACGAGTCAATAAGCTGCCTAGACGTGCAATGTTGAACTGGAGTAACATGGAGGTATAATGCATGGGAGAGTGAGATTTTTATTAAAGTACACCAGGTATTTTTAAAATATACAATGCAAAAGCAACACATGGCATTTTGAATTAGCTTCCATTTTTGTTAAAAAAAATGAACTGTTTACAACACCTTTACAACTAAATTTGATTGTGTCATATTTACAGGAGGCATCAATGAATTATGTATATTTAAAAGCAGCTTTTTTTCATCATGAATCACAATGAATTGAGAGGTGTAGTTTTATAATTAAAACTATAGTTTAGCATGTTATCAAATTCACATTTGTGATTTAAAATATCAAAACAGTACAAAACACAATGATTATTCTTGCACTGAAAAATATAAATAATTTAAATGTACTCCTTTTGCCCAGGAATGCTTACAACATACAATGTAATACTTACACAACAAATAAAATAAAATCATAAAATAACTGTACAAACAGTGTACTACTGTATGTGATATTGTATCACCCTTACACAAAATAACTATGCTTTCCTTATTTACTAATGATAAATATTTAATTATTTGACAAATATTGAAAATATACTAAATAACATATTGTGTTAATATTTTACAATAAACTTATTCAAAAATACCCTTCAGATGCAGATAAAATGTGGAACATGGATGTGCAATACATACAATTATGAGGATATATATATATATATACATATATATACCAGTTTGCCATGACTTGAACATGACATCTAACTGTACAACAATCCTAGAGTTTTAATATGTTTTCAGTAAACAAATATTTGCAAACAAAGTGGAAATTATGAATATGTTTAGCTTCATGTAAGCCCATGTGTCATGTGTTTCAATAAAGCTGTTACACATAATAATGTGACATTTTATTATTATTATTATTACTATATATATTTACAAGTCTCTATAGTCATATATGTCCATGCCTATATTGTAGTATATTGAAAAATATAAGCATCTGTTCCCCATATATGGAAATGTTTTAAAAATGCATTATATTTTAAAGTATATTTCCAATTTTTGTTTCATAAGGGGCAGTGCCACTGGATCATTCTCCATATCATCAGAGTTCAATGCAAAGAGAGATTTGCAATACAAGAACCTTTTGAAGCTCACTGCTGCCACAGAAAATGCTCTCCTTATAGCCATTGTCTATGACATTTTAGGTGTCCTCAAAACAAAACTTTTTACATTTATATAAAAAAATAAATAAAATACACAACATTTTTTCTTTATTGACCTATCATTTGCAAGGGTTTCTGAATGGCACGTCTGACTGGATATATTGCTGTGTATAAGTTTCCATTCACGCCAGCATAATTCTGAATGTATTGATCGGTCACCAGGATCGCTGATCAATGTTCTGAACTACTGTAGGTTCCTGCACAATAAACGTCTCTCACGAAACAAAAACTGAAGTAAATGAAACCATAATTAGTCTACATCATTACTGCAGTGTTCAAAAGCGGCAAGGAAATCCAATGGAAGAAGGGAGGGGTTTGTTTACTGAGATTTATGATCGATATGAAAACTTTGCTATTAAACATGACGTGGGTTGAAAAGTTTTTTTTTTTTTTTTTTATGTTGGACTTTAATGGTATTTCCACAAAATGGGAACAACTTAAACATACATCTGGATGAGGTTTGATGTGTTTACTGAAATTCTGAATGTACCTGTAAGTTAAAGGGTAACAGTTAAAAAGACACAATATTGCATAGTTTGTCTTTTCTTCTGTCTGGTTCACCTTAAAAGCAAGCCAAAAAAGAGAAAAATGCAACATATAATCTGTAAAATTAGAGTTTGGGATGTAAACTAAATATTAATGATAGAATAAATAGTATAAAACTGTGTATATCTGGATTGCAATGTTCAGATCAAAAATAGAAAATGAGCAAAATCACGGCCTTGATACTGATTACTGATGTTGCACCAGCAAACTGCATTCATTAACCATTTAATGAAAATCTTTTCTAATCTAAACGAGTGTTGATTTATTTGATGTGCATTAGCCTTTTTAACACTAAAGGAAGAGACTACACCTGCGATGCTCTCAAAGATATCCCATTGACACAAGTGCTCTGAAAACTGAACACAATGAACTTTCTGGGACACTCAATTCACCAAAAGTAATTCATGACCTCTGAATTTTCCTTGGCAACACGCGAGTATTGATAATTAATATGCCTGGGGTAATTTGCAGGTGCGGATCTTGATTTATTCTTAGCCCTTTCAGGATACAATACCTCTGAAAGAGCAGGGGCAAATAATCAAAGAGCAACATTTCTGAGTCAATGAATTCAGGTTATATATAAATATATATAAAGCCATTTTGGCTGAAGAACACTTTAATAAACTAACTGTCCACCCTTTATTTGGGATAATGTATTGTGATAACAGAGGTTAAGCGACACACTCAATGTTTTATTAATCAACAATATGCAGATAGTTACCGACACATTAAAAACTAGAAGCAGTTCATTAAATCAAATTAAAGTGCATACTTCATCTGTTTTTGTAAGCTATTAACACCTCATAAATAATACATAGTACATGGGACTGATGCTCACAGCCACAGAGACCAGAGACTGAACAGACTGTGTTAGAGAGACCTCTACTGTTCTATGCTTGTAAAAGCAATTTCATTTCACTTCAGGTTCATGAGGTTCATTTTCACTTGTAGAGTGAAATAGGCCTATTATAAATAATTAAAACAAAATAATAATAATAATAATAATAATAATAATAATAATAATAATAATAATAATAATAATAATAATAACTACAATCAGTAATGATTCTTGTAGAAATTTTGTGAATTTTTCATAAAATGTTAGATATCTTCAAACTGTATTTTCACTGTTTATGTATATGCATCACAGGAGAATTTGTGATTTCTCTCTCTTTTTCTCATTCTCGCTATCTCTCTCTCTCTCTCTCTTAATTAATTTATTTATTTAATATATATTTATTTACTTACTTTTTTTAATATGATGAAACACTGCAGTGTTGTTTCCACCTCATAATGATGTATTATGGTCTATATATATATATATATATATATATATATATATATATATATATATATATATATATATATATATATATATATATATAAATACTAGTCTTACTAAGTAATTTTTCAAAACATACCATTTCATGTATCCTAATGCACTTTTGTATAATTTGACAAATTTCCAGCTTAATTACCTTTGATGTTCCTTTATTTTCACCGCATCTCACATTCATAATTGTATTTGCATGCTAATATTTAATCTCCAGTTCTTCCTGACATTATTGTCTTCTTCACTTACAAATAAACATATTTTTAACTTACATATTACAACAGTGAAATGATCTTATTTTATTATTAGAATTATATTATGATTTTTTTGAAATTATCATTTAGAATACTATCCTCTATTTCTTTAAAGATGGATTTAATGAAACAGCAGAACAAACATACTGTGCAAATTGCAAAAGGTAAAATACCATTTCTCTAAAGTAAAATTTTCTTTTAAAAATGCTAAAAAAAACAGCCCTTGTCTGGCACGATTTATAGTATTTCTAATATATATATATATATATATATATATATATATATATATATATATATACACACACACACACACACACACACACACAAATATATATTTTCAACACTTTCAAAATCATTGGACAGTTATCTCTTAAATTTAAACTATTACAATTTATAAAATCCATATTACCATTAAAATGCGATGGTGGAGCTATCATTGATAGTATATTCTTTGTGTAGAAGTCGAATATTGTCAAGTGATTCAGCTAAATATAGTTGCCGATGTGAGTGATATTTCATCATCTTTTTCTGTTGGGCAAAGTTACACACTGAGAGCACACATTAACCCCGAGAGCAACAAACAAAGATCACAGAATCCAAAGGGTGTATTAAATTAGCAGCAGCCCAGACGTCCTGGAAGATCTTCCAGCACCTGCATCTATCTCTCATTGACTCTCATCTCCCCTCACTCATCAGTATTCCCACACAAGAGAGCATCTCTGTTTGGGTGTTCTCCCTTCTGTCTCTCCTCAGGCTGATGTGGAGGACAGTGAACAAAAGTAGAACACAATCAGTACTGAGCAGCTGCTGGCATCCTGACCCCCGACCCACCCAACCCCTCTGTCTCCCACTCCCTCGCTCAGACACACACACAAAGCCTTGAAAATGACCACATAACCTTCACCAAACTGGGAATCTCCCTAGGCAACTGAGGGAGTTCTGCTCCGGTGGGACTCTATTCCAGTAAATCATCGGTGTCAGGAGCTTACATGCACACACATTCACCTACTCCAAGTTTTCCAAGTGTGCTCGCAGTCTCTGCACTCAACTTTACATGTATAGACAGACAGACGGATGGATGGATGGATGGATAGATAGATAGAGAGAAAAAGAGCGCATCATATGGAACCATCTGCTGTGCAAAAAAATCGGATTAATCTATGCGTTACGTTTAATAAACATTCTAAATCATAAACATCTTAAAGAGATTTTCTACATGTTTTTTTAACATCTGATCAGAGACGTATTGCAGACAAGCAAACACTCTAAAAATGTCTTCCAGATGTAAATGTACATCAGATAGACGTTTCTTGGATGTACTGTTTGTGTGCTATGTGTGTGTGCTATGTGTGTGTGTGTGCATGTCTGTTTTATATATTTACATTTTATAATTTAATATTATTATTATGTATTATATTTATATGGGGAAATGTAGGTACAATTTGTGTGTTTCAAAAAGTTTCAAAAGTACACCAAAAGTTCAATTTTGTTATTAAATATGGTCCAAAGAATCAGTACTGTCTAGTTTTGGTTGTGTTGTTGTTGTTGAATTTTTTTTTCTTTTCTTTTTTTCACTACTTTCACAGATAGTCAAGCAGAAGTCAGGTGCAGCTTCCTCGAAAAGAATATACCAAACACGATATCTTCTGCAATAATGAAAAATACAGAATCTATTTTGACTCAAAATATCAATTTCTTACATTATATATTTTTTATAGGAGTTATAAGAGCAAGATTTGGGAAGAGACAAATGGCAGTGACCTTAAACACTGTACTCAGTTAAATATATATATTGTTGTGTGCACTTTAAATGTGACTTTACTTTTAAAGACCAGTAGATGGCAATCTAACCTCATTATGGGTGTACACATATTTAGTGCAGCTCCTTGTTTATATTTTCTATTTTTTCTCGCCACCATTCTTACTCTACCTGTCTTGCAGTGGCAGTGAAGTCCTTCCCTGAAGAAGCCGTTCGTTCAGTAAACCTGCTCTGACACGCCCAAGCACAGTCACAAACAATATTTCACTGCTACAAAAAATATACGATTTTATTTATTTGTTCAAATAAATAAAATAGCTTAATAACTAAGAAAAAAAATATTCATGGTAATTTCGATGTCTAATACGATTTAAAACATTTAAATAAATCCTGAAATCCAATGTCTCATGATGTCTCCGTTGTTTACTTGAGCTTTACTGGGCGGTGTGTGTGTGAGTTGGAGGAAGAGCTGCTCTGACAGCTCAATAAGCCATACATTTTAAGGCCAATGTGCTGAAGTTTTCCGGGTCTGAGTTAGGGAAAGAGGACGAAACATCTACATTTTCAGCGTCAATGTCTCGTTATGTCGGTCAAATAACTGGATTTTATCGAGCTATGTTTTGCTAATCTAGAGCAGTCACTGCTGCAGAACACAAAAACAAACGCGTCATTTTCGCTTCATTTAGGGAAAGAAAGCTTTGTTTTTACTACGTTTTGTTTATTTTAAGAGCACATATCGCATGTTAATGGTGATTCAATTATTGATACCACGATGGCAGTGAAGGTAAGTTTTGGCACAACACTGGGATAAACACTATTATTGAAATGACTGGCGCATTCGTCTCATACGAACTAACGATACAGCCAAACAAACAATTCATGCTGCATCGTTGCACATTGTAGACAAAGTTCATCAGTGTACTTTATTAATGGACTGTATTTTAAGTAAAATTACCACACGATAAAAAAAAAATAACAACAAGAGTTGTATTTCAGTGAAACGAATTCTAACAAAATGTTCATTAGTTAAGCAAGAGATTATTTATAGATGATTTCACTAGTGATTTGAACTGTATCATACACTGCTGTACACGGTTTGCAAAACCAGTACTGATTCCCTGTTCCTAAACGAATTCAGGCCTCATTAATGAATCATTTGAACGGTTTGGTCAATTCATTCAATGACTGACCGGTTCTCGAGTCAAGAAAACAGTGACATGTCCAGCTCGTAGTGCTCGAATCGAAGATTTGATTAAAGTTACTTAATCAGTATCAGAAATATGTGCTGGTAAATATGTAAAGTAGCCTACAACATAAGTGTGTGGCAAGTTTATGAACACACGATAGCCTTTAAAGGAGCATAAAAGGTTTCAGGCAACAGTAAATAGAGAACTGTTATTTAATGTTAATCCAAATTCTATTTAGGTTAAACATATTAAGCTGGGACAAACGAAACTAGAATTATGATGTAGCAAGTGATAAAGTTTACTTTTTGGAACTTGTATTTATTTATTTAACAGCATATGTATACAACACCAGGGTGTCAGGGAGCACGTGTTAACTTAATTACGTCACAATGTACAATAATTGCATGATTTTTTATTATTTATATTATTATTATTATTATTATATAGAGACATTATTAAAATGATGTATTTTATATTGTAAGTATTTTGTTTTATTAAGCCCAACCCTAATTGTATCACGTGTTCATTCATAATTTCAAACTTTACAAAACCGCAAAATAATCATATATACAGGGGAAGTATGATTTAACAATAACCATAAAGATAAGTTAGATTAACTGATTAAAATAGTTAAATTGGTTACATTTATTTAAAGGGTGGGGGGCAGATGCCAATGAAAAGTTTAGCTAATTGTATTATGAAAGACTGTTACTTAAAGTGTGTGTATATGTTACTATTATCTGTTGGGGATTAGTACTAAACATGTATTATTGAGAAGAGTTTTGATAAAATCATCATTTAACACTTGCTGTATTTCAAAACCCAGCTGAATTAGTAGTATTCTTGGACATTATATGCAGGTTCTTAGTCATCTGGGTACAAATACACACAAACAGTCAGCTGACTCAAAACCCACCTCAAAATACTGTCTAGGTATACACCTCACTAGGTCACAATGAGACAGTCAGTGTCGCCTGTATCCACCTGCTGTGAACAGGAACATGGTGCATCCTGTCAGAAACAGAACCCAAGGGAACATGTCATTCAGTGTACAGTGGTTGGGTCAGCATTATCATTCAAGTAAGCACGTCCTTTTGATATAGAGAAACACTCAGCACACTAAATTTGGAAGCTGAGCTTGGTTTGAGGTGTTTTGACAAACAAAACCAGTTTTAATGTTTTGGTTTACATGTTGGCTATGTTGTGTGATGGCTGGTCATGCAGGAAATTAGGTTATAAAATCTTCCTGCATATATACAGTAGTATGATGAAAAAGTGACATTGGACAGAAAATATATTATTAGTAATATTTTCATTTGGGCCCTTTGTATATGCATCAGCAAAAATGGACATGTGTTTGTATTACTCTTGGAGCAGATGAGGAAGCTTAGCTTTATTTTTATAATGTCATACAGAATTGTTAGTCTTTTTCAGTTTCAAAATGCAGAGGAGAAAGTTTTAGCCATGCCACACTGAAATATTCATGCAGTTACTGTTCTGTGTTGCCCATATGTTTGCTGTTTTCAGGCTCGGGTATTATATGACTTCACTGCTGAGCCTGGCAACAATGAGCTGTCTGTTCAAGAAGGAGAAATACTCACGGTCACTAACCAGGTAAAGATATACTGAGCTTCAGCATCAGCACTAATGCTTCAAGACAGCCACTTGGCTATAGACAATATAAAGAAAATGTTATATATGCAGTACCATTCAAAAAAACTTTTTTTTAAGAAATTGCTACATTTATTAAGCTACAATGTATTAAATTGATCCTAGGCCTTGGTGAGACTGAATAAAAAAATCTTACAGACCCGTACTTTTAAATGATATATATAGAATTTCCCCCTCTGTTTCTCTTTATTTTATGTAGAATGTAGGCGGTGGCTGGGTAGAGGCTCGGAATTCCAGAGGAAATGTAGGCCTCGTGCCTGAGGACTATATTGAGGTAAAAAAATACCCTAATCATCAGCTTTGTTTTCGATTTCACTTCTTTATAAAGAGCATTAGATGAGATTAGAACATTTTTTGTGTGATTATTTTTAGAACTTTAGAGAGGGGAAGACAAAATGAAAGCAAACTTCTGATTATCTAGACCACATCAGTGAGCAGAGTGCAATTTTTTTTTAGATTTTCTTGTGTTTTTTTTAGTAGTATCACAACATTGAAATCAAGGGAAATCATTCAGTGTGTGTGTTTCCTGAGTTGTATCCTAATTAGAAGATACAAAATGTAATGTAACTGATTAAAGATTTAATTAGGTATTTAGCATATTTAACTCCAGACAGAGAATATTCCCACATGTTCTGTGCAGTAGGTCTGTCTTTGTACCATAATTACAAAGATGTTTAACATATTCCCAGTGTGGCCTTCCTGTAGATACACAGTCAGCGTTCCTAAGGCGAAATGACATTTTAATTTTTATTTGTCATTGAAAGTTTGAGCTATGTATGCATGGCCTGCAAAAGGCATGGACTGGATATGACAAAAATATACATTATTTCATTTTTTTTTTTTTTTTTTTTTTTTTTTTTTTTTACATGGATATATTCATGTACCTATTATTATGTTTTGCAGATTAACCCTGGTTCAACACAAGCATCAGCAACAAAGTACATTGATGCTCAGAATCAAGGTTACAACAGCAGCTCAGCAAACACTCAGGTACCACAGCAACTACCATATAATCTTTGTTCATAATCCCACATTTGGAGAAGTTGTGGTGGGCATATGTTGTATAAAGTTCTATCTCAAATGTCTGAAGTACGATAAAATATGAGTATCTGTGTGTTCCACGGTTCCTCAAATGAAATGTAAAGTAGGCCTGAGTAAAAATAAGTAGCCACAACCAGCAAAAAAACCCACTATTCAAATAGCAGTTTTGCTTCTTCATTTTCACAGCCAGCATTTACTAGAAATTCACACTCATTTAATGAGAGTTCTGCTGAGCATAACATGTACAAAGGTCCTATGTGTCATCTGCAGTTGAAATTCATTTCCTGTGAAAGCAGGAGAATGAGAGTAAATGGGCCTCATTATAGCTCGGGACATTATGCTTGAGGAACTGTCTTTCTTTCTCTCTGTTGTTCGCTCTGGGGCAGTTTCTCTAGTAGGCTGTCAGATGTTCACACTTTGTGTTGTGCACATTGTCATTGCGCATGCAATAGTGTTTAAATGCTTAGCCATGTTTAGCAGTTTGCAGATAGATGAGAAGTCAGATCTGTCTCCCCATTAAACACTAAACAGGCTCACCATCTGTAGACATTTTTGGTAGAATTTTAGAAATATTAAATTCTGGACAATGCCTAATATATAAAAAGTTTATGCTTAAATACTTGATATTATTCACATAGACAAATATAAACATAAGAAATCTCTTTTTTGACATTTTGTATATTTATTTTTTATTTTTAGCATTGTAAGGAAAAGTAGTTAACATTGTAGAAAAATGTTCAAAAACTTTTGGTTGTCACAATGATGTCATTCATTTGTGTTATTGCAGTGTTTTGTATCATTATAAAAAGTTTAAAAGTTATAATATTAAAGAATAATTAAGTATGTCAAGAAAGGACTGGTAATGTATATAGATTCCCCGCAAAAAAGGTTTACTATAATCTGTGGTTTTTGTGTGATCATTTAAAAAAGATGCTTAAATTATACAATTATTTATTTCTAAATAATAATAATAATAATTATAAACATAATGATATAACTATTATTAAATAACTAGTAAGGGTTGTTAAATTATTTTGTTTTATGATTACATTTAAGGATGCACCGATATGAAAATTTTGGTCGATAACCGATAATTCCTTAAATATATTAAAGAAATAAATCTAAATCCACATTTTTACATAATATTTCAGAGCCCGATTACCAAAAAGGTCTCACCATTAAAAGGCATTAAACACTTAATGTGCATAAAGCAGCCTTACAAATAAATAAAATAATGCTTAAATAATGGAAACAAGTTACTGGAAAACATACTTATATATATCTCTTAATAATACTCGAGCGAACACAGATTCCGTCACATTATTTTACAGTAGCTAATAATCTCATTATAATGTGACACACTTGCCCTGCACATGTTGCAGTTCACTGTATTTTCCTTTTTCGAAGTGTTTCCAATGATATTTCTAGCAAAAAAAAAAAAAAAACATTGTGAACAGTCCGCATCTGAAGAGTCTCTGCAGGAAGTAATGCATTATTTATCTGCTCTAAGATATCGGCAAAATTCACTTATTGGCTCGATAACGATTACAGAAAAGTTAACCTTGAACAGCCGATATCGATATGGTGGCTGATATATTGTGCATCCCTAATTACATTCAATTACTCTACATTCGTCAGTAGATTATACTGTACTCAATGGATGGCCATATACTTATTTTACCTCCATGAGAAGAAGCTGGTCAAAAGTACAGACACCCTTGCAAGAAACTGAGCAAACGGTACAAGTGGCGAAATGACGTATCTAATGACTTAATGTTTCCTTAGGCCTTCAAAGACTCTGTGACATTTAGAGTGATCCAAAACAGCAAAGTACTAATAACAATAAACACATGAGTAATGTTGTTCTCAGGGAAAATTGGTATAGACGGTCTTAATTGGTGAGCCCAGGAAGCGAGACAAATGGTTTTGCGTGGCTGGAAGTTAGTTTTTAGAAGCACCAAGGTCAGGTCTATTGATGGAATTGGCCATTAAGTCTTAGACTAATGGACAGAGATGGACTTCACTCAAGAGCCTTTTAGTTCTTAAAGCATATCCAGACCTTTTGTGGCAGATTTGAGATAACTATATTTTTATACCGTATATTCAATTAATTTGTGACCATTGGCCATTTATACAAGAAGAGAAACCCATATATTGTTGTCATTGACTTTTCATTAAACAATGAACATAATAATGGTTTCTGCAAACATTTTCTACGTTTTTCGAATATTAATAAAGAGAGGGGTTTTTTTTGTTTCTGTTTTTAGTTGTGTGATTCATTGTTTGTAAAGTAACCTTTAAAATAGCAGTGCGATTTTTATTATTGTTGCTTTTACACTGTTAATTCAAATAATGTTTCTAATTCATTCCCAAACATGTGCTTATACTGAGTTAGTAAATATTTGAATAATTGACTGTAGAAAAAACAGCTAAAATGCCAGCAAGAACTAATAATTTCAAGTTTTAAGGCAAATGTTAAAGTGCAGTATGTGTTATTAGTAATCTTGAAAATATCTTTACAGGTATATCTTTAGTACTGAAATATCAACACTGCGTACGTTTTAAGTGACATTGGCCGGTCTGTTTTGTATGTTATAGGTCAGACATGGTATCATGGGGTGAATGGAGATGTACAGTACAAGCAAATATTATGTGAGAATTTGAATATGAACAAGGCAGCTTCATTTTCTTTATATGGCCAACCAGGCAAGAGTGAATCGCTGTAATCTAGTTGCAACATATGAGTGATAATCATGGAAACTATAAAAGGAAGTGGGTGGAAGGAAGAACCTGATGTTCCTTAAATTGTTGTGAATTTGGTTATTCATCATTTGAGCATAGTTCCAGCACAAGTATGGGTAGGGGATTGTGGGGAAAAAAACTGTAAGAATCCATTTTAAACTTTAAAATAACCTGTATAATTTAGGCAACCTCAGTACCTACAAAATGGCAAAGCAAATGCTTTGACAATCAGCATGGGTGTAGATTTGTTCAAAAGAATGTTGAATTTTATGTGCCTGTAGGGGGTTAATGGAAATGAGGCCTGGACTGCTACGACATGGTCCAACAACAACCCTACAGACAACTGGAACTACGCTGAACAGGGACCAACAGGCAATAATGGTAAGTGGACATCCTTCATTAAACATTTATGATTATCTTTCTATATATGTACTCTTCTGTTCCAAAGTTTGGGGTCAGTAAGATTTTTATCCAAAGAAATTAATACTTGTAGGTAGGGGTGGGTGATATACCGGTAGACAGGATTAACCAGTAGAAATTTGTCAACTAATAGATTTTAGTCTATCATCTCTTATGCTGTTACAGGCTCACATGACATTGCTGTGCTATGTGGTCATGAAGGTTTATCATTTGTACATGTTTTTAATCAAGAACGCTGTAATTGAAGTCTTAAGTGAAAGAAAACAGTTATAACAGTATATTGGATCTGGGTAGCTCTTAAAGGACAGCAGTCGTTCATGTTACTCAAAAAACAGAGAAAAAGTCTCTCACTGCTCTTGACTAAATCACTTTTGTAAAGTTAATAAGAAGAACTATATATTTAATTTACACAGTGAATAATATACATTTGATTACTTTATAGAATGTACTGTACGTATCCTTTATTATTTATTAGTTATTTTTTCATATTCTTTTTTTTTAATTGCTGACTGTTTACTTGTCTTCAGTAAGCTTGAGGTTTATTATTATTAATATTATTTAGGCTAGCAGTAGTTTTCTGTGATATGGACATTGATGAGAAGAATTATGAAATTTCAATGGTATTAAACATTTTGATATCATAAAGACCTTGTTTTAAGCAAAAATTAATAGGCCTTTTGAAATTGTTATCGTGAAATAAAATTACTCATATCGTGATATAAGATTTTGGTTATATCGCTCACCCCTCTTTTAAGTAAATTGTATACAGGAGGGGATGGCAAATTAGATGGATACCATTGCTTCCTGCTGAAATTCAGCATTACCATCACAGGAAAAAGTGACATTATAAAATATATTCTAATATAAAACTGTTATTTTTACAGTATTACTGTTTTACTGTATTTGGTAAAAAATACAGCCTTGGTGAGAATAAGATACAACTTAAAATCTTACCGACCTCAAACCGTTGAATAGTACCCATATAACCAAGCTCAAGTTTAACTTGCTCCTGTGTGAAAGTGTGACATATTTGTTATTAGGGCACATGTAAATCTTATAACAGAAGCATCTCATAAGCAATGTTGCTGCTTTACTGTCTACAGCACATGGGATATTCATGTTGTCTGTGTTATCTGCTTTGTTATGAGGACTTTGAACTTTCCATAGAGCATACCATAGATAAAGTCATAAATAAGCCCTCTATGTACTTTAGGTAGCCAAGTAATGTATGTGGAAGTAAGTGGATCTTTTCATTGGTATGGGATAGTCGTCTTTGCCTGTTACACAGCTGAGTTGTTCTGAAACGTGCTTCCCACAGCGAGAGGCTTTTCTGGCCCCTCCATATGCATTCCAGTATGAATACTCTTGTGAAAAAGAAGTACACCTTAGCATACTCATAAAAAAGTGCATTTTTTGTGCATTATAGACATAATTCTTTGTTTCAACTGTCTTTTTGGAATATGGTTTAAATCCATTGCTGGATCTTCTGAATCAGTATCTTGGAACAGCAGGAAAAAGCATTTTTGAATTATGAGTAAAAAGTTTAGATTTCAGTCTGCTATTTTATTGCTGTATGTGATGGTGATTGTTGTGTCATGTGACCGTAGGTTCTGTCTATTCCTTTGATGAGGAATGGGACGATGATTCTGATGATGGAAAGTCAACAGCCGGTTATGGAGGTTCACAGATGGAAGAGGGCGGAACCATGCAGCGGGGCGGCGGTCACTCTACTATGAAAATATCTCTCAACAAGTAATGGTTTAATTTTGATAAATGCCAATATTAATATTTCATTAAAGCGATACTGCACCCCAAAATGAACATTTTGTCATTAATCACTTACTCCCATGTTTTTTATACTTTTCTGGACTTTGACAGTGTAACTTGCTTGGCAGTCTATTGGATAGTCACAAGCCTCCCGGTTTTCATCTAAAATATCATAAATTGTGTTCCGAAGACGAACAAAGCTTTTACAGGTTTTTAACGACATGGGGATACGTGATTAATAACAAAATGTTCATTTTGGGGTGGAGTACCCCTTTAATAAAATCAACTTTAAAAATACTAATCCCATCTTTTCCCATAGGTTTCCAGGGTTCTCCAAGACCCCAAATCCAGAGGTATATCTGCTTACCAAGAGCATAGCTAAAGGAAATGACAAACTGCCAATTTATGTAAGTTATCTGTCTTTGTCAAATGATTTGATCCCATATCTGAAGATTTATTAGAGAGTTAGTTATTCTCTGTAACAGAATAATCAAACAATCTTGGGTTTGTTTTAAGTGGTACGGTGAATGGATACATTAACATGTTTCTGATTCTTTGAAAAAAAGGCTGAATGTTTATTTTGCAGGGGGGCGAGGTGGGCCCAGTATGGTTGTATCCACAAATTCAGTTAGACTGTGTTGTGGCTGATCCCAAAAAGGGGTCAAAAATGTACGGCCTGAAGAGCTACATCGAATACCAGATCACACCTAACGTAAGTTCCTTTGAAGCACCTCTCAAGACTGCTTACAAAATATTGACTTACTGTAATTATTTTGGAGTCTTGGTTTATCTTTATGTTGAACAATTTTTTCAGACTACAAACAGACCGGTCAACCACAGATACAAACACTTTGACTGGTTATATGAGAGGCTCGTGGAGAAGTTTGCCTGTGCTCTGCCAATCCCATGTTTATCTGACAAACAAGTTACAGGTGAACAAAGCAAAAAATAATAGTGATCACTTTAGAAAAGCTTCTTGTTTTTTTTTAATAGTCACTAATAAACAGTGTTTTTGCCTGGTAGACTTCCTAACATCTGTCTTCTGTTTCTCTATAGGCCGATTTGAAGAGGAATTTATCAAAATGCGCATGGAACGCCTGCAGGGCTGGATGTCCCGCATGTGCCGGCATCCGGTGATCTCAAATAGTGAAGTTTTACAGCTCTTCCTTAACTACAGAGATGAGAAGGTGCGTTTGTTAAAATATGTATAATAGTAATGGACATGTAGTTTTATATACTGAGTTAAATACATAGTCCGACAAGAGCTGTACTGTCACGTATTGCCAAATGTTTACTGATTTTGAGATCATGTCCTTTAGAAGTGTGTTATAATTAATATTTTATATTATATTTATAATTATATTAAAAGTGTTCACTTTGACTAGAGAATTGTTAGTTTCTGCATGGTAGTTGTGTGTGTGTGTGTGGGAGTGTTGCAAGTCATGTTATATTTGTTTCTTTTAGGAGTGGAAAATAGGGAAGCGGAAAGCAGAGAAAGATGAAATCGTGGGAGTGAAAATCTTCTCCACCATAGATCCAGAGCTCCCAGAGTTAGATCCTGGTCAAGTGTGAGATAATATATAACTCCCTTAATTACTTTTTTCTCAACTTAATTCAGTTAATTTTTAATTCATAATTTTTATTTTATAAATGATTATCCATTATTTACATCATATTTGAATATTAATAATTTTCAGTTGTTTTAATAATCAAGAATTATGGTCAATTATTTATATATATATATATATATACATATACATATATATATATATATATATATATATATATATATATATATATATATATATATATATATATATATATACATATACATATATATATATATATATACATATACATATATATATATATATATATATATATATATATATATATATATATATATATATATATATATATATATATATATATATATATATATGTGTGCTGCCTTTCAAACATTTGTGGTCGATAACATTTTTCTTATCAAAAGTTACCATAAAGATGGTTATGTAATATTAATATAGAATTATAATTAAAAAAAAAAAAACTTATCTTTTGACAGTTATCTAAGTTTCCTGAAAAAATATATATTACGGTTTCAACAAAAATATTAGGCAGCAAAACTGTTACAGCATTACAGATTTCTGAAGAATCATGTGACACTGAAATTCAACATTTATTTCATAATCCATTTCATTACCCATTCAATATTATTAGTATTTAAAATACATTTTAATATGTTTTGAATTGTAATTAATTTCTGTGACACACACACACACACACATACATACTCATATATATGTAAAATAGATCTAAAATAAATGCAGACTGGGTGAGCACAAGAGATTAGAGCCCTGCACAGGCCTCAAGTTTAGGCCCTAGCCAGGCCCCTGTCCAACAGCTCATCAGAATTAAAATAGCCTGGTTCAGTTTTTTAACTTAATTTGTTTGTTAAATGTATTTTTTTTTGTTTTTTTTTAATAACGACCAAACGGTCAGCGGCAGACAGTGAGCTGATCGTAGACTGTTTGATCAATTTACTTGCCTAAAATAAAATGTATAGATATAAAACAGTTCAAGAATATTACAGTGTTGGTTTAAATGTTTAACCTAGATAGATGTGTGCTATTAGACGCATATCAATTTTTGATACGTCTGTTTGTTCAGTGAGCTAAAGTGTGCTTTATAGGACATTTAAGCACCAGTGCGATCACTGAAAACAACTTAAAATATTTTTTGCTCATAAAGGTAAGAATAATAAATCAATCGGAAATGTAAAGGGTCTGCTTTCATTTGTGTGCACTCACAATATCAACAAAACACTGTGCTTTTATAAAATAATGGATACATGCAGGATGCGCTTTCTGCGATTTCGGACAGGAGAGCATCACAATGAGCTTGTTGATGAACCCAAACTCAGCGAATACTTGCCTCACATACGTGCTAATTATATCTATAGTAAGCTTTAAATTACTACTTAAAAACTAAATAATTAAAATAAAAAACAAAAGCTCTTTTTACGGATATTATAAAATCTGTAAAGATGCATTTCGCTCTAAAGACCTATCCAATGAGGAGATGGCGAGTCGGGATCGTCATCTTCATCTTTGGCACACAGACTCAGAAAACACTAATTTATTAATAAATAATTTAAATATCTCCTTACTATTTCCCCCAACATATTCATGGTTATTACTTTTACTGGGGCTTTGTGGCACGCTTTAGACTATTGCGTGCTTTTTTTTTTTTTGCTGTCATTTGCAAGGATATGTTTGCAGATTCTGCATGACCAATTGACTCACTGTTTGCCGTCGTAATCAAAACTCTTCCAAAATGCAGCTTTTCCCGAAGCATTTGGAAATTTTAGTAGACGAACTCCTGACGCTCCCTGATGCTCTGCATGATGAACTGGTCCTGTATGCTAATGCGTGCGTACATGTGTTGCGTATTGCAGGCGATGTCATTTCATAATTTCTTATAATGTAATATATGTATTTAATAAAACAATTGTCTTATTGATGTGATTGTAGGGAGCAAAAGTATGAAATGTACAGCCAGTTTACCAGATCTATGGACAACAGTGTTAAAGAACTACTGGCTGTTGGGCATCTTCACTGGAAGAGATGTACAGGCCGTGAGTTCGCACACTATATTTCCTCATTACTACAGGAACTCTATACTTAAGCAAGTACAGTCAAATATGTAGAAAATTTAATTATTGCCACTGTCTTGTGATTTGTCCATAGTAAAAATCTTCTGCTTTTAAACCAACAGCATTACAAAAGGAGTATCGGCAGATTGGAAAAGCATTTCAGAACCTATCATCGGTTTTCAACACTAGTGCATACCCAAGTAGGAAACTGGAGCTTTGGTCATTAAAATGCTCTCATAGACATACGCAATATTTTTGATTACCTAATGATTCATCTAATCATGTTTTGTTGATGGTTTCTGTGCTAATTATTTTAAGGGGAATCAACTCTGACGGAAGCATTGAGCGCAACAGGAAAAACGTATGAGGAAATAGCAGAGCTCGTTGCAGACCAGGTATCAGAAGTACAGTATTTCCTCACATGAATACTTCAACCAGCCGTCCAGTCCTTGAACCTCTACCAGTGTCATTTACTCATCATTAGCAAGTTTCCTCACATCCTGTGCTGTTGAGAGAATTGTAACCAGAAGGCTACCCAGTGATAGCAACATCCATGATAGCTGTTTTTAGCATTATCCATTAGTTAAACTTTTGTTTCAATAAGATAACATTTGTTTATTAGCCAAAAAAAGATCTACACTTCCTGATGGAGACAAACAACGAATACAAGGGACTACTGGGCTGTTTCCCTGACACAATAGCAGTTCACAAGGTAGAAACCATTCTCCTTTTGCCATTCAACATTTAGTGGTTTCCTTTTTTTCTTTAATTAAATGTACATTTTGGTTCTAAAAGAAATGAAAAACAAGATATATATAGACATTATTTGTATTCATTTTTTTGTATTTAAATATTTTTCCCCATAGGCTGCCATTGATAAAGTAAAAGAGGCTGATCATTTGGTGACAATGAATAAGATTAGCCAACAAGATAAACATATTATGGAAAAGAACCTCAGCACCATGTCTTACGCATTGCAAGGTACGACCCAAGTGTTGACCCTGAAAGACCCTGTGTCACAGTGGTCTTTTGTACATGCACCTGTGTGCTTAATTGTAGAGTTTGTCACACACATGTAATCTTAGACTTGCCATCTGTTTCTCTAGCGGAGATGAATCACTTCCATAGCAACCGTATCTATGACTACAACAGACTCATGCAGTTCTACCTGGAGGAACAGGTGAAATTCTATGAAACGGTGAGTGGTGGGATTCTAGTTCACATGGACACCATAAACATGACATTTGTAATGCAACATACTATGTATGTAACATTCTTGTGTGTTCTGATTGGATAGATTGCTGAAAAGCTGAAGAAAGCGCTTGGTCAATATACCACCATGTGAGGACTCGCTCTAAACTGTGGAACTTCAAAAAAGGATGCTGCTTTAGCTTTTTTTAACGCTAAATCACAATTAACCATCTTGTTTCCACAAAATTCTGTATCGTTGCATTGTATCATATATAAAATATAGGTTATAAGGGAACAAACAATGTAAGATGTGCAAATCATCATTCACCAAATGTTTTGTTCACAGAAACAAGTGAAATACAAATCTTATTTGTTACTTAAGCTAATGTAACACTCCCCAATGTTTAAAGAATAGTTCATGCAAAAACGAAAAATTTCTAAAAATTTGCTTTCAAGGTGTAGATGAGTATATTTCTTATTGGAGAAGTTTTTCATTACAGTAAATCACTTGCTTTTACTTCACAAGACATTAATTGATGGACTGGAGTCTATTTGTGAATTATTGTGATGTTTTTATCAGCTGTTTGGACTCTTGTTCTGACGGCACCCATTCACTACAGAAGTGATATAAGAAAAAATGTTTCTCCAAATCTGTTTCAATATAGAAACAAACTCATCTACATCTTGGATGGCCTGACGGTGAGTACATTTTCAGCTACTTTTCATTTATGAGTGAACTATTCCTTTAAGACATTTAATTTTCTCTGTGTCAGTTGAGGTCTCTCAGGGACTCGTTCTCTTAGACTGGGCCTTCTAAACCAAATCAGTTTATTAACATCTTAAATTGTCTGACATGATTTTATTTTCTTGTAGTACACTATGTGAAATTAAATATATCCGGTATTTAGAAGTGTTATGTATTGGATAAAAGCAATAAGGACATTATCTTTTACCTGTGGTAAAATGTTCTATTCAAAACAAAACTAAAAATATCTCTTCGTCATGCTCTGTGTATAAAATGTGTTTTTAACTAGCCCTCCAGTGTGTAATAAATCTGTCTTTATACCTTTTTCAAGTTTGTGAGGAGAGTTGTGATGGCCGTGAATGCTCTGCATTTTTTGGCCTAGTGTCAAAATTGATTTTGCAGATCTAGCAAGAGCACAAAAAATACCTTTTTTTGAGAAGATGGTAGAAATATGAAGTATTTATGCTAGCTCAGGGTCCATATTCTTTCTTTGAAAGAGGAAACAAATTCTTGGCTTTAGAAAGGAAGATGAGGAAATGAGCATGATGACCTCAGTTCATGTGAGAGTGACCTCAAGCGAGGAAACACTTTCTCCTCCTATTCTGTTTCCTTCCCTTAAACATGAGGCGGCTTATTTTCATTCTTCGACCATAAGGAGTCTCTTGTTTTATCTTTGTTCTGGGACTTTGTAATGCAAATAATCATCAAATCATGTTTCAGTGCCACCTTCATTTGCTGGTCTGTTCCACCCTTCCTGTTAGTGTGTGATAAGCAGAAGAGTCTTCATGGATGGTGCAGATATGTTTATCTCATTATAAAGTGTCTGAAGCTTAAAGCAGAGAGGTAAAACAATAGCAGGACTTTTTAATTGTATTGTAAAACATTAGGCATTACAAGGCTGTACATTTTATGTTACATTCATTATTTGAGTACCTGTTACTGAATTACTGAGGCTGAAACAGCAAACATATTTGCATGTGCCACATGTGGGAGGATATCTATTAATAGAGCTTTCTCAAATGTGTTTTTTTATGAAATACAGACGATGGCTGCAATAAACCCCTTAAAATAGCCTAATAAAATTCTTAAGAATATCCTTACAATTATTTATTGACTTATTTTTTTAAAATTATCAAGATTGGTTTTGATCATTGGTTCGATTTTTTTAAATTATTATTAGGGCTCAAGCCCGAAGGGGCGAAGAGCCCTATTGTTCTTCTAAGGATTATTCTTATTAGGGCTCAAGCCCGAAGGGGCGAAGAGCCCTATTGTTCCCCTAAGGATTATTCTTTTTCTTATTATTATTAGGGCTCAAGCCTGGAGGGCGAGAGCCCTATTGTTTTCCTTAGGATTATTATTTTTTTTTTTTTTTTTCTTTATTCTTCTAATTTTTTTCCAAGGTTTCGGGGGCTTTTGGGGTCCTTAACATACTCAAAAACTCTTGAAAATTGGCACACACCTTGGAACCTGCGGCCATTAGGGCCGGGCAGAGTCTGATACACGGGCGTGGCACAGGGGCTCTACAGCGCCCCCTGTAGTACTGAGGGCCATATATCATGCATACTTGCACGTATACATATGAAACTTGGTACATATATATAACTCATCAAACCAAACAACTTTCACACTGCATGTCATAAGCTCCGCCCAACAGGAAGTTGGCTATTTAGGGTTTTATGAAAAACACATGCTCTGGAATTTGATATACTCCTCTGAGGAACTCCACCCGTTCACCACAAAACTCGGTGAACACGATCTCAAGACATTGGGGATGCTAAATTGCGAAGAGATTTTTGATATCTCGAACGGTTTGCCCGTGGCGAGGCGTTGAAATTATGGCGAGAAATGAGAAACAGGAAATGTCTAATAACATCCACATACATTTCCTGAATTTGATCAAACTTAATTTGTTTGTTCGTTGTATGATACCGATCGTATATATGTGACTATTAGGAGTCAAAGTTATAGCGCCACCAACTGACAGCAGGAAGTGAATCATTTTCAAAATGCTTTGAATTCAGCATCTTATTTTTACTTGATTTGCTTCAAACTTCATCAGAATAATGACAAAACACGGCCGAAGAAAATCTGTTGTGGGGATATTGATATCTAATATAGTGTTGCCATGGCAACGTGTCAAACTTGAATGTTCTGTTCTGGTGATTTTTAGGCAGACAACAAGCTCAGATTTACATGAAACTCGAAACAGATATCAGTATTAAAGATAGCTAAACCATGGCAAAAGCTTTGAAAAGGGCGTGGAAGAGGCACTCTATAGCGCCACCTTTTGTCAAAAGTGGGGGGGTTAGTTTTAGCTACAGACACCAAACTTGGTACATAAATTGTTCTTATCAAGACGGACAACTTTCTAATTCACAGTCATAAGCTACGATCAACAGGAAGTCGGCTATTTTGATTTGAATGTGTATTTTTGAGATTTTACAGTTGTAAAATTAATGAATACTCCTCACAGGGGAAGTACACTATACACACAAAACTTTGTCTACATGAAGAAAAAACATCGAGGAACTTAAATTGCGAACAGATTTTGGTTAGCTTGAACGGTTTTGTCGTGGTGATTTTTTGAAATGACAGTAAAAAGTGAAACATTAATCGTCTTCTATTTTTAAATTGCAGCTTCCAAACCTTTAAAAAACATTTTTCATTTAGAAAACCAGTGATTCTGAGGAAATATGCATAGTTTCATGACTTTACAGCACTGTATGATTAAAAGAAAATTAAAAAACTGTCAGACATCTGATCTCACTCTGTCACTCTGTTTGAGGAATGTATGAGTGCTGACTGTGTGTGTGTGTGAGTGTGAGTGGGGGAGGGGTGTGAGCTGAGTGGCAGACAGACAGACAGAGAGAGAGAGAGAGAGAGAGAGAGACTTAAACATCTCTTTAATCACCAGAAAAAAAAACTGTTTTTTAAATTGTTATTTTTTTGTTGTTGTTGTTAATTGTGCTGTTTTGATTACAGCTTAAGAAATATCTTAGGCCTTATCCTTTTCTGACAGTTTCAGGGATTAAAAAAAATCCTAAAAAACCTTATTTGTGCTGCAAATAATAATTTCAAACTCATTTGATACTGACCTCTGACACCCTGTGACATGACATTTATTTGAATTTACATAATCTCAAGGATGTAACAGTAAAACTGTTCAGCTCACAGATGAAGACTAAGCTGTAATGCAAGCAGAACTATTTCACAAATGCTTATAGGTTAATGAAATCATAACAAAACACTTTTAAATTATTTAAGGATTTGGTAACACTTTAAAATAATGTCTCAATTGTTAACATTAGTAAATGCATTGGTAACACTTCATAATAGCTGCAATTCTTAGCTAAGCATTAGTAAATAGTCAGTTCATGCTTTATATAGCCTTCTCCCAAAATTAATATTTTAGTAAGCATTTTATAAATACAGCTATAATTAAATTGTTCATGGTTTATATGCACATTTATTTTGAGGAGATTAAAGGCTGTAATCTTCCTAAAAAAATGTAAAATAAAAAATAAAATAAATAAAATAAACAAACACAGAACTCATAAATATTTATTTCAAGATGCAATAAAAGAAAACTGTACACTTGAATTTTTATATATATATATATATATATTAGGGGTGTAACGGTTCACAAAATTCACGGTTCAGTTCGATACGATACACTGATGTCACGGTTCGGTTCGGTTCGGTACGTTTTAGATACAGCAAAATGTAAAAACATCTCAACTTTTCAGAATGCCGCAAGCGCACCGCGGGTCATGTGACAAGAACTAACCAATCAGCTTCATCCTTTCCCGTAACAACGTTGAAAACTCAGCCAAGATGAAGGAACAGCTGTTCACAGTTGTATATGGATTGCAATTTTGAAATAAATTTAGTAGCAGAGCTACTGCAAGCGATTTTTAGAGCTGCAAATCCATTTATCATTCGCTGAAATTTCCGCGTCTCATGGAGAGAGCACGTCATTGTTGCTTAGCAAAGACAGACGCCTTATGAGCGCTTCTGCCCGAGCGCTTTGGAAAGGAGGAGAAAGATGCGCTTAGCGTTTTCCATGCGTTTTTAGGCGCGATATGTGAACGGCCTCTAAGGCGCTCGCTCACTCAGCACGCGCTGAAGGCTCGTTGCAAAATGTCTAATGCATTTAACAGACCAGAAATATAAGATCCTAAAATAACCAACAGGTCTGGTGTGGGTGCACTTTGGATTCCCTGTAAGCTATAATACCGGTGTCTAAATGCTGGAGGGATAGTTTGTTGCGTGCTTGTTTCTCCTTTTTTTTCGTCTTTTCCCAGATACTGACACAATAAGGTGATGTCAGCGTAAATGAGTTGACATGTTTCAAGTATTCCCGCTGGTGTTTTTTTTTTTTTTTTTTTTTTGTATTCCCGCTGGTGTACCCTGTCATGTTGCAGATGCGACATACCGTTGTTTTTTTATCCACCACTCTCTTGCCATCACCATTATAGCTTAAAGGGAATCCAAAGTGCACCCAAACACCAGACCTGTTGGTTACTGGAGGATCTTCTTTTTTCTGGTCTGTTAAACGCATTGGCCGTTTTGCAACGAGCCTTCAGCGCGTACTGAGTGAGCGAGCGCCTGACTGAGTCGCCCAACATAAACATATAAGTTGGTGTTTTTTTCTTCTTCGGGAGTGTCAGGGGCGTTGCCTGTTACGTCGTTTGGGTTATTGGGCTACCTTGTTGAACGCATATCATTATATTTCTACCAGAAAGACTCGGGAGATAGAGGAATGTACGAAGCATACATTTATTGACAGCTCAGCGAGCACAAATATAAATTTCTTTGGCGGAAGGCCCCGTCCATGGTTCGTAATCCGAGGGTAGCGAATCTGCATTTCCTGCCTGAAGACGAAGGCAGGGGCGCAGCAGACCCCCCCCCCGGAAGGTAAGGACAGGACCATCCTGGTGGTGGGTGGGGGTTGGTGACTGTGAATTTTTGGTGATTGACAGTGTGTGTGGATTGTAGGGAGGGGCTGTCTGGCAGAGAGAGAGAGAGAGAGAGAGAGAGAGAGAGAGAGAGACCTAATCATCCCTTTAATAATCAGGAAAAAAAATCTGTATTTTAAATTGTTATTGTTTTTGTTGTTGCTAATGGTGGCGTTTTTTTTCCTTTCATTACAGGTTAAGAAATCTCTTAGGCCTTATCCTTTTCTGACAGTTTTAGGGATTTAAAAACATCCTAATAATCCTTATTTGTGCTGCAAATAATAATTTCAAACTCATTTGATACTGACCTATGACATTCTGTGACATGACATGTATTAATCTCATGGATGTAACAGTAAAACTCTTCAACTGACAGATAAAGCTGCAATGCAAGCAAAACTATTTCACAAATGCTTATAGGTAATTAAAATCATTACAAAACACTAATAAATTATTTAAGGATTTGGTAACACTGTAAAATAATGTCTAATTTGTTAACATTAGTAAATGCATTGGTAACACTTTATAATAACTGCACTCATTAGCTAAGCATTAGTAAATATTTCATGATTATAAAGCCTTTTCCCTTAATAATAGTCATTATTAAGCAGTAATACATCTATAAATAAATTGTTCTTGGTTTAATTAAAAGCACATATATTACAAAGGAGATTAAAGTCTCAGTTGTCTCATAAAATAAATAAATAAACCCAACCCAGTTTGATTCAGAATTCAGAAATATTTATTTAAAGATGCAATAAAAGGAAACTGTACACTTAAATAGCTTTTGAGCGATTCTTCAAGGATTAGCATCACCTCCTCTTGTACGATGGTTTGAGGAATATATCTTCCAGATAGTACCACCACTCCCTATATGCAGAGTATGCAGTCTTCGTAGGGCACCAACTCCCAGAGGGGGCACCATCCCAGTTGCTCAAAAAAAAAAAAAAAAAAAAAAAAAAAAAACATGCGCCATTCTCCCATCCGTTCGTAATTGATGGATGGACATCTATGCCTGGGTATAGGACATCAGCAATCCGACACAGAGAAAAGAAAACTAAAGAAAAAAAAAAAAAAGGCATAAAGCTGTCTTGACATTGGACATTCAAGAGTCTCAAATTTAGGGACGGTCTCTAAAGTTACATGTGATATTGTTATACACTTTTCTAACGTCAGTAGCATTTGAAGAGAATTACTTACAAAAACAACTGTAATTGTTCATCTAGGTGACAGCTATAATGCACAATTAATTTGAATGTTTGATATTTATTACAACAAACTGTAAGTCATATGTAAATTTGCTACTTTTTCACATGGGCTCAAATGCAAATTTGAAGCTCAATAGCATTTGAGAAGAAAGACTTGCAGTCACAAAACAATTGTAATGTGTTCATATAGGTGTCAGCTATAATGCACACCTTATACATTTTTTTATAAATATAAAAATAATGTGTTACTAAAGTTATATATATTGTTCTGTGTATGTGATTTCAAAGTCTAGATTGGTCGGATTAACCCTTTAACTGCCGCATTCCTTAAAACTTGATTGTCAGAGGGTTACTGTAAATGCTTATGCCCGCTGGGCACAGTTTTCCCGATGCCACCGGGATGGCGTTGCACTGATGGCTTGAGCCCGACATCGCTGCTTGCAGCTATATTTAGGGCTCAAGCCCGAAGGGGCGAAGAGCCCTATTGTTCCCCTAAGGATTATTCTTATTATTATTATTATTATTTTTTTTTTTATTTTTTTTTAAACCTTCCGGGCATTTTTGGGGGCCTTAACATGCTCAAAAACTCTTGAAAATTGGCACACTCATTGGAATCTGCGGCCATCAGGACGCCACAGAGACTGGGACCCGGGCGTGGCACAGGGGCTCTACAGCGCCCCCTGGAACACAGTCAGACACCTTGAACCATAGCTCACACACACTTGCATGTATTTATATGAAACTCAGTACACTTATAGATCTCATTGAGCTGAACAACTTTCACGCTCTATGTCATAGGCTCCGCCCAACAGGAAGTCAGCTATTCAGGGCTGTTTAAAAAAAGCATGCTCTGGAATTTGAAATACTCCTCTGAGGTTTTCAACCCGTTCGCCACGAAACTCGGAGAACATGATCTCAAGACATTGGGGATGAAAAATTGCGAGGGGATTTTTGATATCTCGAACGGTTTGCTCGTGGCGAGGCTTTGAAATTATGGCGAGAAATAAGAAACAGGAAATGTCTAATAACATCCACATACATTTCCTGAATTTGATCAAACTTCATTGGTTTGTTCGTTGTATGATACTGATCGTATATATGTGACTATTAAGAGTCAACATTATAGCGCCACCAACTGGCAGCAGGAAGTGTGTCATTTTCCAAATGCTTTGAATTCAGCATCTTATTTTTACTCTATTTACTTAAAACTTCATCAGAATAATGACAAAACACGGCCGATGTAAATCTGTTGTGGGGATATTGATATCTGATATAGTGTTGCCATGGCAACGTGTCAAACTTGAATGTTCTGTTATGGTGAGTTTGAGGCAGACAACAAGCTCAGATTTACATGAAACTCAAAACACATATCAGTATTAGTGATAGCTAGACAATGGCAAAAGCTTTTAAAAGGGCGTGAAGGAGGCACTCTATAGCGCCACCTTTTGTCAAAAGTGGGGGGGTTAGTTTTAGCTACAGACACCAAACTTGGTACATAAATTGTTCTTCTCAAGACGGACAACTTTCTAATTCGCAGTCATAAGCTACGACCAACAGGAAGTTGGCTATTTTGACTTGAATATGGATTTTTGGGAATTTTCTTTTGTGAATTAATGCATACTCCTCCCAGGGGAAGTACACTATACACACCAAACTTTGTCTACATTAAGAAAAACCATTGAGGAACTTAAATTGCGAACGGATTTTGGTTAGCTTGAACGGTTTTGTCGTGGTGAATTTTTGAAATGACAGTAAAAAGGGAAACATTAATTGTCTTGTATGTTTAAATTGCAGCTTCCAAACACTTCAAAGCATTTTTTCATACAAAGATCAAATCATTCTGAGGAAATATGCATAGTTTCACGACTTTACAACACTGTATGGATAAAAGAAAATTAAAAAACTGTCAGACTTCTCAACTGACATGATCTCACTCTGGCCACCCTGTCTGTGTGAGGGAAGGGAGGGGGAGAGGGAGGGGGAGTGTGAGGGGGTTGGTGACTGTGACAGTGTGTGTGGACTGTAGGGAGGGGCTGTCTGGCAGAGAGAGAGAGAGAGAGACCTAATCATCCCTTTAATAATCAGGAAAAAAAAATCTATATTTTAAATTGTTATTGTTTTTGTTGTTGCTAATGGTGGTGTTTTTTCCTTTCATTACAGGTTAAGAAATCTCTTAGGCCTTATCCTTTTCTGACAGTTTTAGGGATTTAAAAACATCCTAAGAACCCTAATTTGTGCTGCAAATAATAATTTCAAACTCATTTGATACTGACCTATGACAACCTGTGACGTGACATGACATTTATTAATCTCATGGATGTAACAGTAAAACTCTTCAACTGACAGATAAAGCTGCAATGCAAGCAAAACTATTTCACAAATGCTTATAGGTCATTAAAATCATTACAAAACACTAATACATTATTTAAGGATTTGGTAACACTGTAAAATAATGTCTAATTTGTTAACATTAGTATATGCAATGGTAACACTTTATAATAATTGCACTCATTAGCTAAGCATTAGTAAATAGTTCATGATTATAAAGCCTTTTCCCTTAATAATAGTCATTATTAAGCAGTAATACATCCATAAATAAATTGTTCTTGGTTTAAAAGCACATATATTACAAAGGAGATTAAAGTCTCAGTTGTCTTATAAAATAAATAAATAAACACAACCCAGTTTGATTCAGAATTCAGAAATATTTATTTCAAGATGCAATAAAAGGAAACTGTACACTTGAATAGCTTTTATGCGATTCTTGAAGGATTAGCATCACCTCCTCTTGTAAGATGGTTTGAGGAATATATCTTCGAGATTGTACCGCTGCTCCCTATATGCATAGTATGCAGTCTTCTTAGGGCACCAACTCCCAGAGGGGGCACCATCCCAGTTGCTCAAAAAAAAAAAAAAAAAAAACATGCGCCATTCTCCCATCCGCGCTCGCGACCGCTCACACCTCATGTTTGCGGCTGAATGTTCGTAATTGATGGATGGACATCTATGCCTGGGTATAGGACATCAGCAATCCGGAACAGAGAAAAGAAAACTAAAGAAAATAAAACAGGCATAAAGTTGTCTTGACATTGGAGTTTCTAGAGTCTCAAATTTAGGGCCGGTCTCTAAAGTTACATGTGCTATTGTTAAATAATTTTCTAACGTCAGTAGCATTTGAAGAGAATGACTTACAGTCATAAAAACAACTGTAATTGTTCATCTAGGTGACAGCTATAATGCACAATTAAATTGAATGTTTGATATTTATTACAACAAACTGTAAGTCATATGTAAATTATGCTACTTTTTCACATGGGCTCAAATGCAAATTTGAAGCTCAATAGCATTTGAGAAGAAAGACTTGCAGTCATAAAACAATTGTAATGTGTTCATATAGGTGTCAGCTACAATGCACACCTTATACATTTTTTATTAATATTAAAATAAAGTGTTACTAAAGTTATATATATTGTTCTATGTATGTGATTTCAAAGTCTAGATTGGTCGGATTAACCCTTTAACTGCCGCATCCCTTAAAACTTGATTGTCAGAGGGTTACTGTAAATGCTTATGCCCGCTGGGCACAGTTATCCTGATGCCACCGGGGTGGCGTTGCACTGATGGCTTGAGCCCGACATCGCTGCTTGCAGCTATATTTATTATTATTTTTTTTATTTTTTATTAAACCTTCCGGGGGTTTTTGGGGGCCTTAACATGCTCAAAAACTCTTGAAAATTGGCACACACATTGGAATCTGCGGCCATGAGGACGCCACAGAGACTGGGACCCGGGCGTGGCACAGGGGCTCTACAGCGCCCCCTGGAACACAGTCAGAAATCTTGAACCATAGCTCACACACACTTGCATATATTTATATGAAACTCAGTACACTTGTAGATCTCATTGAGCTGAACAACTTTCGCGCTCTATGTCAAAGGCTTCGCCCAACAGGAAGTCAGCTATTCATGGCTGTTTAAAAAAAGCATGTTCTGGAATTTGATATACTTGTCATAGGTTTTTTACATGATTGCCACCAAACTCGGTGAACATGATCTCAAGACATTGGGGATGAAAAATTGCGAGGGGATTTTTTATATCTCGAACGGTTTGCCCGTGGCGAGGCGTTGAAATTAGGGCAAAAAGTGAGAAACAGGAAATGCCTAATAACATCCACATACATTGCCTGAGTTTGATCAAACTTCATCGGTTTGTTCGATGTATGATACCGATCGTATATATGTGATTATTAAGAGTCAATGTTATAGCGCCACCAACTGGCAGCAGGAAGTGAGTCATTTTCAAAATGCTTTGAATTCAGCATCTTATTTTTACTCGATTTGCTTCAAACTTCATCAGAATAATGACAAAACATGGCCGATGTAAATCTGTTGTGGGGATATTGATATCTTATATATTGTTGCCATGGCAACGTGTCAAACTTGAATATTCTGTTATGGTGATTTTGAGGCAGATAACAACCTCAGATTTACATGAAACTCAAAACACATATCAGTATTCTTGATAGCTAGACAATGGAAAAAGCTTTTAAAAGGGCGTGGAAGAGGCACTCTATAGCGCCACCTTTTGTCAAAAGTGGGGGGGTTAGTTTTAGCTACAGACACCAAACTCGGTACAAAAATTGTTCTTATCAACACGGACAACTTTCTAATTCACAGTCATCAGCTACGATCAACAGGAAGTCAGCTATTTTGATTTGAATGTGGATTTTTTTTTTACATTTAGCTGTGAATTAATGCATACTGCTCAGAGGAGAGTAACACTATACACACCAAACTTTGTCTACATGATGCCAAAACATTTTAAACAACTTAAATTGCCAATGGATTTTGGATAGCTTGAACGGTTTTGTCATGGTGATTTTTTTAAATGACAATAAAAATGGAATTATTAATTGTCCTGCATTTTTAAATTCCAAACACTTCAAAACCTTTTTTCATACAGAAAAAAAGTCATTCTGAGTAAATATGGATAGTTTCACGACTTTACAACACTGTATGGATTACAGAAAATTAAAAAACTGTCAGACATCTCATCTCACTCTGTCCCTCTGTTTGAGTATATGTGCTTCAGACTTCCATTGTCTGAGAGAAATAGCGCCCCTACAGGTGCAATTACCGGACTTTTACTTTCACTTTTAAATCGGTTAAAAATACAAATACATACTTAGATTTAATTCACACTGACAAGCTAAACCAACATATCTGATTATTACCGGTTCAGGGCTCATGGATAAATAATTTCTGGCCAGAGATACGTGAGAAATAGGAGAGATGAATCACCGCTCTGATCACGAGCGTCTGGAGTAAAGAGCTCAGAAAAAACGAATTTATTCCTGTTTTAAAGCTTTTAAAAATAAATTATTACAGCGATATCACACAATCAACCAATTAGAACACACCAAGAGCTAAATTCAGATGTTTTTGAACTGTTTGTGTGAAAATTAAATATTTGTGGCTGCCTATCTGAAATCACCGCCTCCGATCAGCGCGTACAGTGTCGAGCTCAAAACAAACGAATTTATTCTTGTTTAAGAGCTTTTTTAAATAAAATATTACCACAAATGCACACAATAAACCCATTGTAACACTGCAAGAGCTAAATGCAGGTGTTTGTGACTCGTTTAAGTGTGAAAGACTATTTGACACCGCCACTGGCAGAATAACATGTATCTCTCGAGCTGCAGGATTCTGGCTTTCGTCGTACGAACGAACACATAACGGACAAGATTATTTCAAAATAGCTTGGCGAATATGAACGAAAACAGCCAATTGAACATAAACTGTTTATATCTGAAGTGGATCTACTGCATTTGAATATTAAGTGACCGCATATACCAGCTGCTTCTGTCTTCAATTTGAATCTATAAAAAAAATGAAACTCATTCATCTTGGCTGCTTTTTTAATGTGTGTACGTATGTATTTATTATTTTGCTCTAACACGAATAAATCTATATTTAATTAAATCAATTACATTTTATTTTACATTTTATTTGTCCATTTCTGCATCTAAACGCCTAAAAACATAAAACATGATCTATTATACTATTGTTAGCAATTTCTTTATCGTCCAATTTTTCTGGTGTACACACTTTTATTTTCATAATAAACTTGTTTGTTAGATTATACACAGTTACAGTGGTCTATAATAAATATTGACAGGTTTTATTCAAGCTGTTTAGAATGATTGCAGTAGGCTAATTTTTTTAAATGTAAATCCAAAAAAAAAAAAAAAAAAATTAATAAAAAACATTGGAAAACAATAACTGTTGTACTTTTTTTATACATTTTGTATAATTTCATAGTTTATGCATTATAGTTATAAAAACAAATAAATGTAGCCACTCACATAGAAATAGGCCTTATCCTTTTCTGACAGTTTTAGGGATTTTTAAAAATCCTAAAAAACCTTATTTGTGCTGCAAATAATAATTTCAAACTCAAAAAGTAAATAGTCATTTCATGCTTTATAAAGCCTTGTCCCAATATTAATAGTCAGTAGTAAGCAGTTTATAAATACAGCTATAAATAGCTTGTTTTTGGTTTATAAGCACATTTGTTAAAAAGGAGAGTAAAGGGTCAGTTATCTTCCTATGAAAAATAAAAAAATAAAAATAAACAAACAACAACACTGATTGATACAGAACTCAGAAATTCTATTGTGGATTTATGATAAAATCAGCCTGTAAATGATTTCATACTCCTCCAAGAAGACACAAGTAGTTCACACCAAACTTTTTTTAACATGAAGCCAATATACTGAGATGTTAAATTGCGAATGGGTTTAGGATAGCTTAAATGGTGTGGTCATAGCGATTTATTAAAGTAACATAAAAAAAATACAATAGTTATTTTACTATATCTTTAATTTTTTTCATTCCAAACTCTTCATATTTTTTTATATACGTAGAAGTTATCATTTGAAGGAAGCACAGTAAGTTTAATAGCTTTATCATTTTCAAGAGCCAGCATAAAATTAAAACTATCATAACTTATAAATGAAGCTTGCAATTCTTAGTACCAATAATGGCCACCAGATGGAGGTATAGGATTACTTTTAAATAATTATTGTAGAAACAAGTATGATTTAAATCATTTCTAGAAATCTTTCAAAGAAAAATAATATGAATTTTATGTATTTACTGATAAAATGACCCTCACTTTATTAGAATAACAAGCTGAAATATTGTGAACTGTATATTAAGAATAATTCTTTATAGGCTTTATGGACAGACACGTTTTGAGTGACTCTTGAAGGATCAGCACCACATCCTCTTTTACCACTGTTTAAAGAATTTATCTTACAGAACAGATGCAAATTAATTTTGGATAGCTTGAATGGTTTTGTCGTGGTGATTTTTTGAAATAACAGTAAAAAAGTAACCAGTAAATGTCTTTTATTTTTTTAAAGTGCAGCTTCTAAACACTTCAACAAAATGTACACATAGAAGTCATGCTGAGGAAATATGCATAGTTTCATGACTATACAACACTATATGGATGATAGAAAATTAAAAAACTACCATACATCTGATGTCACTCTGTCCCTCTGTCACTGTGGGTAATGTGTGTGTGTGTGTGTGTGTTTGTGTGTTAAGTGTGTGTGCTGAGTTTGTGTGAATGTGTGGGAGAGGGGATGGGCTTGGTGTCAGAGAGAGAGAGAGAGAGAGAGAGAGAGAGAGAGAGAGAGAGAGAGGGAGGGAGACTTAATCATCTCTTTAATCACCAGCAGAAAAAAAAAGCAATTTTGTGTTGTTGTTGTTTTTTCATCATTACAGCTTAAGAAATATCTTAGGCCTCAACATCAACTGTTGCTGCTTTATATAGCCATCTCCCAAAATTAATAGTCATTAGTAAGCATTTTATAAATACAGCTATAATTAAATTGTTCATGGTTTATATGCACATTTATTTTGAGGAGATTAAAGGCTGTAATCTTCCTAAAAAAATAAAAAAATAAAAATAAAAAAATAAACAAACACAGAACTCAGAAACATTTATTTCAAGATGCAATAAAAGAAAACTGTACACTATATATACATATATATACAATTGCATAAGTTTATATTTAATTTTTTTTATCAAGTGTACAGCTAATAATAATAATAATAATAATAATAATAATAATAATAATAATAATGCATTTTATTTAAGGCGCCTTTCGAACCACTCAAGGTCACCGTACAACAAGTAACAACAGTAACAATATTAAAACAAAAAATAACAGCAAATAACAATGTCAATAAAAAACCACAATAATATTAGAATAGCACAACATATTGTGGAATACTATATTAAGACTTTATATATAGGCTTTATGAACAGATAGGTTTTGAGAGATGCTTGAAGTACTAGCATCACCTCCTCTTGTACGACGGTTTGAGGAATATATCTTCCAGATAGTACCGCCGCTCCCTATATGCAGAATACGCAGTCTTCGTAGGGCACCAACTCCCAGAGGAGGCACCATCCCAGTAAAATAAAACATGCGCCATTCTCCCATCCGCGCTCGCGACCGCTCGGACATTTGCGGATGAATGTTCGTAATTGATGGATGGACATCTATGCCCGGGTAAAAGTCATCAGCAATCCGGCACAGAGAAAAGAAAAATAAAGTAAAAAACAAAACAAAAACAGGCATAAATTTGGCTTGACATTGGACATTCGAGAGTCTCAAATTTAGGGACCGTCTCTTAAGTTACATGTGATATTGTTATACAATTTTCTAATGTCAGTAGCATTTGAAGAGAATGACTTACAGTCATAAAAACAACTGTAATTGTTCATCTAGGTGACAGCTATAATGCACCATTAAATTGAATGTTTGATATTTATTAAAACAAACTGTAAGTCATATGTAAATTATGCTACTTTTTCACATGGACTCAAAAGCAAATTTGAAGCTCAATAGCATTTGAGGAGAAAGACTTGCAGTCATAAAACAATTTTAATGTGTTAATTTAGGTGTCAGCTACAATGTACACCTTATACATTTATATATATATTAAAATAAAGTGTTACTAAAGTTATATATATTGTTCTGTGTATGTGATTTCAAAGTCTAGACGGGTCGGATTAACCCTTTAACTGCCATATCCCTTAAAATTTGATTGCCAGAGGGTTACTGTAAATGCTTATGCCCGCTGGGCACAGTTTTCCCGATGCCACCGGGGTGGCGTTGCACTGACGGCTTGAGCCCGCCATCGCTGCTTGCAGCTATATTTATTATTTTTTTTATTTTTTATTAAACCTTCCGGGGGTTTTTGGGGGCCTTAACATGCTCAAAAACTCTTGAAAATTGGCACACACATTGGAATCTGCGGCCATCAGGACGCCGCAGAGGCTGGGACCCGGGCGTGGCACAGGGGCTCTACAGCGCCCCCTGGAACACAGTCAGAAATCTTGAACCATAGCTCACACACACTTGCATATATTTATATGAAACTCAGTACACTTGTAGATCTCATTGAGCTGAACAACTTTCGCGCTTTATGTCATAGGCTCCGCCCAACAGGAAGTCAGCTATTCAGGGCTGTTTAAAAAAAGCATGCTCTGGAATTTGAAATACTCCTCTGAGGTTTTCAACCCGTTCGCCACGAAACTCGGTGAACATGATCTCAAGACATTGTGGATGAAAAATTGCGAGGGGATTTTTGATATCTCGAACGGTTTGCCCGTGGCGAGGCGTGGAACTTATGGCGAGAAATGAGGAACAGGAAATGTCTAATAACATCCACATACATTTCCTGAATTTGATCAAACTTCATGGGTTTGTTCGTTGTATGATACTGATTGTATATATGTGACTATTAAGAGTCAACGTTATAGCGCCACCAACTGGCAGCAGGAAGTGTGTCATTTTCCAAATGCTTTGAATTCAGCATCTTATTTTTACTCGATTTACTTAAAACTTCATCAGAATAATGACAAAACACGGCCGATGTAAATCTGTTGTGGGGATATTGATATCTGATATAGTGTTGCCATGG